>NC_056626.2:266314957-266627022 GCF_002870075.4 Lactuca sativa | reverse complement strand
CAAATGATCTCTATCATACTTGAGCAATGGAAGACCTCGAACATGACCTCCAGTGACAAGTTTGTTGATATCTTTAAAGTTGAGATGAGAGAGCCTTCGGTGCCACAACCAGCTTTCGTCAGATTGTGCTTTTGATAACAGGCATATAGCTGGGTTTCCTTTGATGGGTTTGAGGTTTAGAGGAAACATTTCACCCTTACGCTCCGATTTGAGAATAACTTTCTTTGTCTTCTTCTCAATAATTTTAGAACCCTCATCGTCGAATGAGACTTTGAGACCGGTACCTCCAACAAGCTGAGATACACTGATGAGGTTGTGTTGTAGTCCTTCCACGTATGCAACCTTTCTTATCGTGAAATCACCATTAGTAATCATTCCGTATCCCTTTATGGTGCCGAAGGAGTTGTTTCCAAACTTGACGTTGCCACCATTTGAAAGAGACCGGTATTCCCTGAGCTCTTCTTTCCTCCCTGTCATGTGACGCGAGCAGCCACTATCAATGTACCATTCTTCGTCAAACTGCTCGTCACTTATAACCTGCAAAAATTAAGCAGATTTGGGAACCCAAAGTTTCTTGGGTCCACGTGAGCTTTTCACAGGAACACGAATAGTAAGAGAGATGTCAACCAGATATGTTCGTTTTATTAGTGTTGTTTCATCTTTCCTTTTAATGGTAAAAACTTTGATTTTATTAGGATTAGGTGCGTTCGGTTTAGATTCTGGTTTGGATGCTGAAACTTTCTGTTTGCCTTTTTGTTCAGCTGAAGAATGAGATTTTTGAGAATGAACAAAATGGAATTTAGAGCGAGATGGAGATGAATTGGAAGAATTAGAAGAATTAGATGAGTGAGAATGAGAGAGCTTAGATTGAGATGACTTCTTGGCTGAAGACTCTAGGTGACCCTTTTGTTTTTGATCATTGGTGGGACTGACCTTAGAGTTTTGATCTCTTTTGATTTCAGAACCGAACCTTTGCTTTCAGTTGGAGTCATTCTCTGAACCGAACCTTTGCTTTCGGTTGGTATTCTTTTCTGAACCGAACCTTTGCTTTTGGTTGGAGTCATTCTCAGAACCGAACCTTTGCTTTCGGTTGTTGTGGCTCTCGTGCGTTTCAATAGGATTATTCTCATACTTTAGGTTCTTGTCTTGATGTGAGAAATAAGCATTCTGGGATTGCCAGAACTGTTTTCTTTCAGAGATATTCTTCCTGTATCTCTGATTCCTTTGACGTTTCTGATTTCTCATCTGCTTCGGTTGATGATGGATGTTGGCCTTTGGTTTCGGTTTTTCTTTGGCTGGTTCACTTTGAACTGAGGAAGTTTCACTTTGAACTGAGGAACTAGAGGGAATGTCTTCTTTTGCCGAACTTCCATATTCTTGAGGAATGTCTTTTGTACCACTAGTGCTTGTCACATCAAAATTATTAGGCTTGTTCAAGGGTTCTGGCACGTATCTACCTTTACTTTTCCACGAGGTCCTTTCAGATAAGCCTACCGTTTCATCAGCATTATCGATTGGAGCTGACCAGAAGAACTCATCGCAGCCATCAACATTGTCTTCGTTTACAATTGCTGTGAGTTCAGCAGTCTGATGTTCGGTTACTCCGGTGACCTTGTACACTTGATTTGGAGTGGTCCTAACCTTTTGATACACAACGGCCTTCTCTGCTAGGACCGGGGACTTTTGTTGGGACAATCGAGCGAACTCCACTGAATTTTCTGAAATTAGATTCTTGTGGTTTTCAGGTTCGCTTTTCACAAATTCTGAGCAGTCAACGGTGTCCTCTACAGAAATTTCACTCATATTGTCATCCTCATTAAGCTCAGATGCATTTTCAACATCAATTTTGTTTTCTGAGCTTAAGTTGGCGTTTAAAGAGTCAAATTTTTGTATGGTTTCGGTTCTCAGTTTCAGTCTATCATTTTCATCCAAAAGGTTTTTGAGCATGTCCTTATGGTCCTTGGATTTAATGAAAGATTCTATTTTGTCCAGTCCATACATATAAGTCGGATTAACGTCCTCAGATGATATCACACTTTCACAATTATATGCTTCAACATCAATTTCGTCCTCCTTAAACTCAAGGAAGGGCAAAATCATGCGATGAATCTTTTGTCCTATTTCACAATCCAAATGAAGCTGAGTAATATTAGTGTAAAGACGTTTTGCAATCAAACAAAAAACATTTCGCTGTTTTAAAAGCTTTAAATTGTCTCTTTGTAAATAAATGTTTTCATCTTTTATTTTGACTAATTCCGACTCCTTCAATTTGATCCACATGCGCCGTTCCTCACTCTTCGAAGACACCCTGCTTAATTGATCAGTTAGGTTAGAATTGGTGACTCGAGTTTGAGTTAAACTACTATCTAGATGAGAGATTCGTGAATTAACACTTTTTAGTTCTTTTTCATATGAGCATTATGGAATTTTAAACGAGACAAAAACCGATTGTACCTTCTTGATTAGTTCATCGAGCTCGTTGAACTGCACGCTGAGCGGTTTGGCTGTAAAGCACATATCCTGTTGCTCCTTCGGTTCATTGCTCCCACTATCAGTATTGTATCCCCTTATCTGAGATACGTCAGACACCATCAAACACCTTCCTCCAGTGCTTTCCTCTTTTGCCACACAAGCCATTCCATGGGAAGGCTTCCTCACTTCATCATCTTCAGAGTCGGTTGACCAAACCTCCATGCCACCGAACTCGTCATCAACAACCGAACCCTGCACAATTAGAGCATTCATAGAAGGGTTAGCGGTAGATTTCTTCTTCCTTATCTCATCAAGCTTTTTCTGCAGCAAAGCTTCCTCATCCTTTTCAGCCATCTTTTTGAGGACACAATCCTTTGCATAGTGGTTCTTTCCCCAACAATAGTAGCAGCTTACTCCAGAATCACCTTCTGCCTTCGGTTCCTTCTTAGACTCTTCAACCTTCGGTTCATCTTTAACCTTTTCTGAACTATAACTCCCCTGCCAGTTCCGGTTTTTGTTGTTGGGGAATCTCTTCCTGATGAACCTCTTGGGGTTAGACACCATCATAGCATAATCTTCAGACGTGAGGTCATAATCCTCCAAGTTGAGGTCTTCGTCCTCCATTACAGCTATACTTTTGGACAAGAGAGCCAACGAACCTAGGCTTGAAACCACATTCTTTTCCTGCAACACAATCTTCTCCTGAGATTTGAGAATACCCACCAGTTTCGCCAAGGAATATGATTTAAATTGCTCATGGGCTTTAACTGTAGACACCACTGCTCTCCACTCTGATCTTAGACCATTTAAAAACGTAACCTTCTGCTCAATAAGCTTCCTTTCGATGTCATGTTTGATCATCTTGCTGAGAAGATGATTGAAGCGATCGAACGTTTGGGTCACAGTTTCTTCGGCTCCTTGCCTGAATTCTCCAAACTCAGACAAGAGTAAGGTTTGGATAGAGTGTTCAAGATCCTCGTCTGTAGAGTACAATTCACGAAGCCTATCCCAAATTTCCTTTGCCGTCGTGCATGAGCTTACCAACCTGAAAGTGTCGGACTGAAGGGCGAATCTGATCAATCTTAACGCCTTGATATTACACTGAAATTTATCTTTTTCATCTTGCGCATTATCTTTAACATCTTTCAGAAGATCATTATACTCCTTTTGAGTTTTAATAATCCTTGAAGTTGCAGAATGAGAAAACAGACCAGAAATAATTGCTTCCCAGATGAGGTATCCATTATCCTTAGATCCTATAACGTAGTCTTCAAAGTGATGCGCCCAGACTTCATAATCGTGGGTGTATAGGATGGGAATCTTCGTTGTTGATCTGATGCTGTTTGAAATATTGATGGGATTCGATTGCGACTCGTCCATAATGATCGAATAACCTGTTCAAAGATCAGACTTGTAATAACTCAGATTAGGGCAAAACAATAAATATCAAGATACGTCAACAATGAGATGACGGCTCAATAAATATCAGTAATTGCGGAAAACCCTAATTGAAACCTTTTTCACAGAAAAGAAGTGTATCGATTACACAGCCTCCTGCTCTGATACCAATTGATAAGATTAAAACTTAATCTTGAAGATCGATTAGATCTTAAATAGGTGAAATAAAGATTAAACAACAAAAACACGAAAACAATAAACAACTCAAGAATAATCAAACGTGTCGAATGATTATAAAACAACCCTCAGAAGAGCTCGATCAAGAACATCAACTGTGGAGGGTTAAAAAGTTTACAGGAACGATGAAGAAAATCAAGGCTATCATAATTCTCTCTATTGTATTCTAGATCGTTAACCTAATATGCATGCAAGCATATTCTTATATAGTAAACCTAACAGGCTCTCGGTTGGACAGGCCCAAACCGGAGTACAAAATAATTGGACTTTTAACCGAGCCCAATGACGCAATACTAAATGAATCTGCAACCCAACAACCATTAAAAAAAAGAAAACAAAATGAAATAGGGGTTGACTTTGGAGGTGCCACCTCCATATTATCCCCCATACAACAAGGAAATTGTTTCTCATACTTCTATGTAGACTTGTATAACCCAACATACTTCAAAACTAGTCTCTCTCCCTCTCTTCTCTCATTCTCGGCCAAAGATACATACACACACACTTCACTTACAAACTCTCTCAAATAATCTCTCAAACACTCACAAGAACACTCCTACATTTTCCTCTAAATTTTCAAGAATTAGAGTATATTTCAAGAGATTCTTCTTCAAGATCATCAACTTTGAACCATCCACATCTTCAAGATCTTTTCAAGGAAGTAATCTAGGCCAAAAACAACATCATCTTCTCCTATCTCTTCATCAAAATCGAACCAAACCTCAAGGTGAGTTCATACCACCTTGTTTTGGTTTTTACTTGTTTTTGGGGGAGAATACAAGTTGATTTGTGTAGATCTATGTGTATATGCATGACTATGTGTGTTTTTCCATGAATTATTTGGTGATTATGTGTTGATTTCTTCACTAATCTAAAAATATGTTAAGAAACTTGAAGTTTATCACTAGGATCTTCATATGAATCTTGAGAAAAGTATGTTTTATCACAAGTATTACATGGAAACATGTAGACCTGGGATTTGTATACTTGATATAGCAAAAATAAGTGTTGTGTTCAAAGATCTATAAGCTAAACTCACAAAACAGCCCTTGACAGAAAACTTTTGGTCCAATCTCGGACTGTTTTGACCATCCAAATGGAAGCATTTTTCAAAACTGTTTTACATGGATAAAGTTCAGATGTATACCTTTAAAATGACTACTCTCACGTTTTCATACGATTTTTTCTACAATTTTTGGTGCATTTTACAAAACTGCCTATCATATTTGAAATAATTTCGGACCAACCTGTGAAGATGAGTAATTTCACACTAGTTTGAAGCCATTAAAAATTATGATAAAAATTGTGAACAAAGTAGACAAAATTTCCAAACTTTCAAAATTTACTGATCCAGATTTTGACTTACGATAAATTTTCTACAAATTTTCTAAAAACTAGTTCGGAAAAGCCAAAAACCAGAAAAATATGTATTTTCACAAAACCAAGCCAAAAATGATATTTTTGACAAAAATGGGTTTAAAATGCTATTTTTTTCACAAAGTAGTCATCAACATAAGTTTTTAAACAAAATTGGAGATTAAAGTGTTATTCTTACAAAAATTGGGCCTTAATTGTAAATGTTTGGCTTATTGGGCCAAGAATGTCATTTTTACAAAAAGTTGGCTTTAGATATCAATTATGTAAATAATCAAGCTAAAATAAACAAAACAATAACAAACGGGTTAAAACGACATTCATATCCTTATTGGGCCTGGAAATAATATACTTGTTTAGTTGGCCTGAGTGTCCTTTTACATGTATATTGGGCTCGAGATAGGTATTCATATCCTTATTGGGCCTGGAAATAATATACTTGTTTAGTGGGCCTTAATGTCCTTTTACATGTATATTGGGCTTAGGATAGACATTCACATTCCTTGAGCCTGGAAATAATAGACACGTATAGTGGGCCTTAGTGGTCCACTTACATGTTTATTGGGCCTTGGAATGGGTTTTATATGTGTTACTCTTTTTATGCTATTTTAGTGGATACTATTTGCATGCTATTTGGGTCTATAAATACCTTACATGTGAAATGGGCCTTAGTTCTCCTTTCACATATATTTTGGGGCCATGTTATATAATCTCATTTCCTTTAGGTCTTGAAATGATTTACATGTTTAGTGATGCCTTAGTGGTTTACTTACATGGATCATTGGTCCTAGAATGAGTTTATACATTTTTCTTCGCGTAAATTCGATTAAGGATCTAGCGAGTTTTTTTTATCGGTTGGCACCTATTAAGTGTACGATCGTAGCCTGTAGTTATAACCAGAGTCTCTTGGAGGGAGAGCAGGGATTTGTGTATAGATCTATACGGGGATGACACCCCACACCTGAGCTGTTCGCTACAGTTAGACTAGGCCAGTCTAGGGTGACAAAAACCTTATTCTAGTTTCCGTCAGCGTCCAACGATGCCAAGACAGGCGAAATTGTCATTATCTAGTATGGTTATGACGACTCGCTTAGAGGAATTAACGTTATGAAGTTTACGGAAGACATCTTCTTTTTTTTAGGCAACGTCGGGTTGTCTTGGAACATTTTCTTTACATGCTCTTACATTCTCTCTACAATCTCTTTACCTTTTTAGTCAAATAAACAATAACATACATGCATTAATACAAGATCTAACACAAACACACTAAACAGTTTTTAGAAAATATCGGATTTTCTAGTGGTGTTCAAAGTTATACAAATCATTTTCACAAACATGCTTATGAACTCACCAACATTTTTATGTTGACCGTTTTTCAAAATAACTTGTATTCTCAGGAAATCGTTGAAGCAGGACGAACAAAACAAACTAATGGATATTGTGTTATATTTTGTTTCATCATACTCTTACTATTTTGGCATGTAATATTCAAATACAATATACGATGTAAACAATGAATGTTGTAATATTACATGTGTGATGATGATGATGTTATGTTTCAATTATATTCACTGTAATGATATTTCAAGATGAAGTCACGCGCAAGCCCCCGGACGTTTCCGCCGTCTGGTTCGGGGGTGTGACACATGAATATGGAAGGACTTTTATGACTATATATGTACACATGATATATAATTAAGATTTAAACGACCTTCGGACGGCTTACTGATATCCCACCAGACCACATCTCAAGCGCGAAAAGGAAATAGGGCGGACGACCTTCCTATGCCTTGTAAACATTGTTTATATAAATATAAATATACGGGCATGCAATTTATAATAAGTATAAAAGAGTTTAAGTAAAAGTAATTGATAACTAAGAGAGTTTGTAAAGCAGTTGGAAGTAAAACAGTTTGATAAACAATTTGAACAGTAATAAAATCATTGGTTTTGTAGTTATTAATCACATGTGATTGATGTAATAACTAAAAGTATTCAACTTGTATTCCCCCCATTAAAGCATTTAAAACATTTAAAAGTATTTCAAAGGTTAGTTAAAGGGGTATGAACTCACTTGTGGTGAGTGGATTGGATTGAAGTGTCGGGTACGGTGCTAGGTGACAAATGAAGACTTGTACACACGCACGAGCCTAGTTATCATATAATGAACATATATATAACTAATTAGCCAATTTATAACTAATAAATTAAGCCGGGACACTCTAGAACATGAAAACACTTTGTTTCAAGTCTTAAAGATCACAAGGATTGCATCTGAGTGTTGGTAGGGCAAAGCTAGGGTGTTTGGAGTTCAAGGGTAAACTCCCTTGGAGTTTACGGTTTTGATGGTCATAACCTAGGGAGTTTATGGAAGTAAACTCTAGAGTTTACGACCGTAAACTCTACTCCTATTGACCATGTGTTGTTTTGTGGTTTAACAAGCCTTTTGAAGCATTTCTACTAGGTGGTTTGGCCTTTGGAAGGGACTAGGGCAACAAAAACACTCCTTGGAGGAGTTTACGGCCTCATGGACATTTCTCTTTGGGTTTACTACCGTAAACCCTAATGGAAAAGGATATTGCCATGTTTTCAAGTCCTTAACACAACTAGGTAAATGTATAAGCTAGTTTTTAGGCCTAAGGAAGGAAAATGACCCACTTAAACACACTTTAGGGTGTTTACGGTTTTGGGAGATCCCCAAACCGTAAACACCTATAAATGTTGGTCTTTGATGTTTTTCAAGGCTTAAACACAAAAAGGGAAGGTTTAAACATGTCAAGGATGGCTTATACATCAAACTAGGACTTAGATTAAGGACTTAGGCACACTTTGATGCCATTTATGGTGTTTACGGCCCAAGAACATTCTTGGACCGTGAACACCTCTAACCTTGTGTTCTTGGCATAATTTCTTGATGTTTAAATGTAATACTAGCTTAATAACACTCAAGGATGGAAGTACTTACTATTAGGAGAGTTGATTTGAGCTAAAAGGCCAAGAACACTTAGTGTGTGTTCTTGGTGTTTTGGAAATCTAGACAAAATGCATAAATGAGTGGATGATTAGATGCACAAACACTAGATTAAGTGTTTTACTAACTTGAAATGGTTAGAACACTTACATGTTTGAAGATTTGGAATCAAATCTAGGTTGATACTTGAAAGCCTTTTTGGAGTTTTACTCTTTTGATATTAGGGGAGTAAACACTAATGGCTGAGACTTGGGGAGTAAACTCATGCATATGCATGAGTTTACGGATTTTTTGGGTGATTTTTCGACCTAAACCAAATAGTTTGGTCGGGAACTTTTAAGACTCGAGGTGTTTGCGGTTTTTGAAATTCAATACCCGAGACGACACTTTGATTCATCCGTTCATTTAAAAATAATATTAAAATAGTCAAACGAACTTTATATTTCCTAAAAATAAGAAATAATGACATTAACTTATGATACGAAGTGGTTGACTTTTAGGGTTTGACCGAATGGAAATTTCGGGTTGTCACAGCATGGAACAATTACATGATCTAATTATACCAATGAATCACTAACTCATTGTTCTAAACAAAAGGTGGTAGTTAAATTAGGTATACATGATCATATAACTTTAATATGGATGTACACGATGCAACCGACAGTTTGCCGAGTCGCGTTTGGTTCCAATAATCTTTTGACAGGGAGAGCGTTTAGTACGGGATCTAGCCATCACATTACACCTTAATAACCAATTTAAGGCAATCAGTACAACAGTAGTACTATTTATAATACTACAGTACTTACATTTTCTCATTTCTTTCATAAAGTGATAGTTCCACTTGAAAGTTAATGCAAACTATTTTCGAGTGAAGATAGTTATAAACTAGGGAAAACTTACATCTTTTCAAACGACAAACAGAACAGTCGGGTCTAGTACACTCAGTAGAAAGGGACCATAATGCTAACCTTATGATTCTTTAATGTATACATCAAAGGATATATATATTAATAGGACCCGACAGGTAATAAGATGTGTGCTTTCCGCTTCATTTCCTGTTGCTTGTTTGGTTGTGGGCTTAGAGCAGATTCACCCAACCTATTATCTATTCGATCTTAGTTATATATATGTTTCAGATACATTAAGTCATCATAAGGGGTACTAGGTATGGGTCAAGTCATAGGACACTAATTCAATGCACAGTTTTCTAGTACAAAGCATACTTTTCAAATCAGAACTTTTGGTATACAAAACTAGAAACTTACCAAGTAAAGGGTTTAATCCATTTTATTAAACCATCATTTTAAACGACCTTAGGTAGTTAACTCTACAATACCTTAGTTTATACATCAAATTTTATATATAATTAATATCTGATAGATAGTTGGATGTGTGCCTTCCAGCTCATTCTTTGTTCCTTGTATGGTTGTGGGCTTAGTGAAGATTCACACAATTAACTATCTATTCGATATTAGATTATATATAGCTAGTATAAACTAAGTGATTATAGAAGGAAACACTATGGTCACTATTTTTATTATAAGAAATAAGGGTTTTCTCAAAGGATATTTTCGTTAAATATAAAGGAACAATTACAATTAACTCCATGAGTAACAAGTGTATACACAAGGGTTATATACAACGATGATCTAACAACCAATGAGATGTGTTTCAACCGCCTCATTCCCTATTCCTTGTTTGGTTGTGGGATTAGGGCAGATACACCCAATCGATTGTTTGTTTACTCTGGGTTTTATATAACCTGTATGCATTGAGTACTCATAGAAAGGATTGTAAAGTCATTTTTCTTATCTTTCATCGAAGTAGGAAATATAGGATTTTCTGGAGGAACATGCGAACTTTTCTAAACAGAACTTATAACTTACTACATTTTACTACAACATACTTACATCACTAAAATCTTATGAACTCACCAGCTTAATTGCTGATAAACTCTTTCAAATAACTTGTATTCTCAGGAAACTAGTAGACAGGTACTCCCTCTGGGAATTTAGAAGATGGAGCAGTATAGCTTCAAGTCTTGTTTTGTTATTTTCTTATGTACTCTATGCTTTGTGAACATATACTTTGTAAACACTTTCTTTCTAATGAAATGGTTGTTCATTACTTTCTTACTATGATGCATGTCTTGTGATACTAAACATGACGTCCTCCACCCCCTGAACGTTTCCGCCGTTCCGGTTTTAGGGTGTGACAACTTCCCTATCCATGATTTTGACTGGTTCTTCGATGAAATTCAGACCTTCTTTGACCTCGATCTTGTCTATTGGAATTACAAGGGTTTCGGTGGATAGGCATTTCTTGAGGTTTGACACGTGAATGGTGGGATGTATATTGCTAAGTTCTTGTGGCAGTTAGAGTGTCACACCCCCGAACCAGACGGCGGAAACGTCCGGGGGCTTGTGTGACTAACAATTGAATAATCATCACAATGAATATTCATGAATAATAACACAATCATCACCAACATTACATAATACAACTGACATTGTTCACATCAAATACATTGTTAGAATACATAAGTCCAAATTGTTAAAAGTACGATAAGTGTTATTACATAAACGAGACCATGCACACTTGCAATTCTTCCGGCTTAACGATTACCTGAGAATACAAGTTATTTTGAAAACGGTCAAAATATATAATATTGGTGAGTTCAGAAGTATTTTTGAGTAAAAGTCTTTGTATCTTTCATAAAAACCCAGAAAAATCCGATATTTTCTATAAAATGTCTGAAAATGATGTGAAAATCAAGTTTAAATGCATGTGCAAATTTCATAGTTATAACTTATATGAGTGTAGTTTAGATTCATTATACGTTGAATAAATGATAAGTGTGTATGAAAATTTTTCCAGAAAATCCGATATTTTCTGTTTTATAACAACGTCTAAATTCTTGTATCATTAAGTAAATCGTTCTGCCTTAACACAATTAAAGAGTTTATCTTCAAAAGGTTAGTCTTTTTGGTATCGAATCCCTATATGAGCCGTTATAACCATGAATAATAATGAATAGGTCGCTCGTCTTGGTATTTTTCCAAATGCCGGTCTTGATAAGGATGTTGTCGCCCTAAACTGGCCTAGTCTAGCTGTAGCGAACAACTAAGGCGTGGGGGGTCACCCCGTATACATTTATACACAAAATCGTGCTTTCCTACCAGAACAACTAAGGCGTGGGGGGTCACCCCGTATAGATCTATACACAAAAAAATGTTATATTTTCACGCTTAGAACCCTGTTTTGCAGAAAAATACATTTTCAGCTCCTTGTTTGTAAAAGTTTACAGTTTCGGGCTAATTTTTGGAAAACTTTACATTTTTGGTCCCATTTGAGAATAATGATATTTTCACCTCTAAATTTGGTTTATTTACATTTATGACTCAAAATTTTGGCCAAATAACATTTTTAACCCCAAATATTCATTTTTTTGCAAATTGGGCCCAAAACCTTGAGGCCCAAATTTTTTGGCGTATTAAACTAATATTTGCATTTTTGGCCCTTTTAAAAGTATGTTTAGCATAAAAATACCTTTTTATACATGTTGGGCCTATTTGGCCCCTTTAAAACATAATTTTCACTTTTTACCCTTATCTTTTGTTTTCTTGATAATTTTGACCTTTAACATGGTTTTTGTTGAATTCTTTTGCATATTAAACATGTATTCACTTTTGGCTTGATAATTTAATGTATATCATGTCATAGTTCATAGATATTTGTTAAATATTACTTAAAATTTCGAGATTTGCTAAGATCTAACCCATTATTACAAAATAAACTAAGAATTCACACAAGCATGCATACAACACATAGATCTACACATTGTACTTGTATTCTCCCCCAAAAATCATATGAAAACCGAAAAAGGGGTATGAACTCACCTTTGCTTTGATGTTTCAGTTTTGAAGAAGAAATAAAGAAGATTTTGGTCCCAACAAGCTTTCTTGAGTAGATTTCGAACTTAAGAAGTTCTAGGAAGCAAAATCACCAAAAACATTGTTTAAAAGAGTGATCTTACATGAGAATGGAGTTATAAACTTGGATGTGTAAACACCTACCAAGAAGTGATGATTATCTTGTGAAAACCTTCTTGAAACACAAGAAAATTTCGAGATTTTTGATGGAATGAGTAGGATGATCGTTGAGAGTGTTTGCGAGAATTTGGTGTAGTGTGTGTGTGTGTGTTTGTTTGTTTGTCTTCGGCCGAGAGTAGAATGGGGAGGGTTGAGAGAATGGTGAGATGCTAGTATGGATACACGGGAGATTTTAACATTGATACATGTTGGGCAATATAGAGGTGGCATCTCTAAGTCCACGCCCCGGTAATTCTCTTTTTTTTTTTTTTAAATACATGGGCCGACATTTTGGGCCAAGAAGAGAGGGTGGAGTAGTGCGGGCCCATTAACTTTAGTTAAATATTTGGGTCCTAAACATAAAATTTTTCGGCCCATTGGTCTCTTGGAAGTATTCTCAACCCAAATAGAATAAAAGAATGAGCTTATGGCTCACTAAGGTTAAATGGATTAATTATGGCCCAATAAGGCCCATTAGGGTTATAATGAATCATTTTAGACCCAAATTATGCAAAATGTTTTAGATTTATGAATTGGGTCCAATTAGGACCCAATAAAGTTGAATTGGGTGCTTATTGGTCCATTAGGCCCAACACGAAACCCTAGTCCAATATGGACTCAAACCATGGTCCTTAGGGCTTCAGACTCTTTAAGGAACATAATTGATGAATCTAAATGAGCATTGAGTGAGATTTACTTAGAGTATAAGATTTACAATAGTTGAATGGTTACACAGGAATAGAATTTCCTAGCCAAAATGCTAGATGTGACATCATCCCCCCGTTAGAGGGAATTTCATCCTGAAATTCTTTTAAAAACTAGGATTGTGAAGGAATGAATTGGTGAGGGTACTTCTGCTTATCTGATCTTCACGTTCCCATGTGAATTCCGGTCCACGTTTCGCACTCCATCGAACCTTCACGATCGGGATGCGACTTTGCTTTGTACGTTTCACCTCCCTATCCATAATCTCGACTGGTTCTTTGACGAACAGGAGGTTCTCGTTTATCTCAATCTCTTCCAATGGGATGATGAGGGTTTTATCTGATAGACACTTTTTCAGATTTGAGACGTGGAACACTGGGTGCACATTGCTGAGCTCGGCTGGTAGATTCCGCTTATAAGCCGCCAGACCAATCCGGGAAAGAATCTCGAACGGTCCAATGTACCGCGGGTTCAGTTTTCCTCTTTTCCCAAATCAAATCATCCCCTTCCATGAAGAGACCTTTAATAGCATGTGATCCCCGACTTGAAATTCTAGTGGCTTTCTCCGCTTGTCAACATAACTCTTTTGTCGGTCTCGCGATGCGTGAAGTCGAGCTTTGATTTGGACTATCTTCTCGATTGTTTCATGAATGATTTCGGGTCCTATAAGAGTGCTGTAACAACCAGAAGTTGTTCATCGCCGAAAACCCATTCTACCCGTATAACTCGTCGGAGATCGAAATGTCCCGATATCGTTTTTGGGCTTAGTTAACTAAAATTATATGTTTATTATCATTCAATGAGGGTCCAAATCATTTAGGAACTCATGAATTTAGCCCAAAACATTTATTTCATAAGTTTTAGAAATATCCTCGTCGGATGACGGAAACTCAATAGGGTGCGACCTAAAGCTTCGTTTAAGGCCGGTATCGGGTAGAATTCCACCGTGTCCAAGTTTTAGGAACTATATAAACATGTTTAACCTTACATTTGAAGCTTTTTCTTTCTCTCTCTACTCTCTCTCTAACCTCTCTCCTAAATCCAAAGATTAAGGGCCCAAAACTCAATTTTAAGGCCTCAAATCCCTAAGGTACCTTCCTATCCTTAATCTATAGCATATTTGGCTTCCAAATTTGACATTTAATCATGAAATCGGACATCATATGTGAGTTTACGGCCCAGGAGGCTGCCTAGGCCGTAAACACCAAATTGAAGGGTTTTAAGCCCTTAAACTCCTTCCTAAACTCATTTGGACTTTAGATATGGCTAAGGGACTTCAAGATATGGACTTAGAACATTTAAAACTTTGATTTTGAGTCATTTGAAGGAGTTTACGGCCAAGGCATAAGCTTGGGCCGTAAACTCATGTAAATGGGGTTTTTCATGCCCTTAAACCCTTCCAAATCACTAGTATGGCTTAGTTATGAATTATAGAACCTTGATTTTAGCATTTGGACACTTGAAACATGATTTTTGGAGGACTTATGTGAGTTTACGGCCAAGGCATGAGCTTGGGCCGTAAACTCCTCAAAACTTGGCATAAATTCAATTCTAAGGTGTTAGAAAGCCATCCAACACCACCAAAAGCCTTGGAATAAATAAAAGGACCAACCAAAAATAGTTTGAGGGCCTTAAACACATTAATTGAGGGATTTCTATGAGTTTACGGCCAATACTTGTTCATAGGCCGTAAACTCCTTGATTTTTGGTGCTAGAATGCAAACTAAACACCCCTAAGGCCCTGAAATGAATTTTAGAAGTCCTTCCATGCAAGTTTTAGACCTTGAAACACCTTGTAGCACCCTATAGAAGAGTTTACGGCCATGAGAGGGGTCTCATGGGCCGTAAACTCCATAAAACCCTCAAATGTCCCTTGCAAACTCAAGTTAGGCCTTGGAATAATTCTATTAATCACATGTGATTTGTTTTGGAACCATTTAACACCATTTTCATGAGAAAATAGGAGTTTACGGCCAGGAAGCCATGCTAGGCCGTAAACTCCCATAAGAAGGTCTATTTGATGCTTTGAACTCATTGCAAGTCCTTAAGCCAAGTCTAGAAATTATCCCCTAAGTGTATGAAGTCATTTAGCACCTTTAACCACACCCACCATGAGTTTACGGTCGTAAACTCATGGGGAATGGGTGTTTTTAGACCAAAACTCTTATATTAGTTTACTCATGGGGAGTAAACTCAAGTCCCAAGTCCCTAGTGACATTTCACGTCCTTAAACGCCACCCGGGTCCCTCCAAACACTTGTATCAGAGTGTTTTCGCGACTTGAAGCAAGTGTCCCTAACATATAAATAAACTAAATCCTAATTAGATACAAATATGTATCTTTACATTATAATTAGGAACCTCGTGTATTTACAAGCCCCGGATCAACTCTTAGCATCCAAATCGTCACATTTCTCGTCCGGTGAGTTCATACCCCTACGCCTTTTTCCGTGTTTTTTTAATGTTTTCAGGGGGGGAATACAAGCAAAATTATAACTGTTTTCGAATTATAACATTGATGTATTTAAATAATATCTGGCAAACTTATAAACTCTTTTACTCCTTATGTATTATGTTGAGCATAAGGAATGATTTATCGATTTCAACTAAATGGATTTTAGTTAAGAAAATAACCAAACGAATCAAATTATTATGGGAATAATTTGGGGTTCTATATTTCTCTTTATATCATGTACTGATATCGGTATAAAGTTATTTGATAAACTATGTCTGATTCAGTTTATCTCCATATCATTTGAATGTATTGCCAGATAGTTTCCTGTATGTAACTATTTTCACTGTATCATGTCTTAAAATCTTTGTATGTCTGGTATCGTATGAGAATCCTGTGAATAGTTTAATACTAGCTTGTGAGATAGTAACTACCCTTTATGGATGATCAAGTAAATGCTCTCCGGAAGTGTAACCAGAGTCTCCTGGAGGGAGAGCGAGGAATTTGTGAATAGATCTATTCGGGACTGACAATCCCACACCTTAACTGCTAGCTACAGTTAGGCGGGCACGCCTGGGGTGACAAATTCTGTATATCATTCGATGTCTGACTAACGTCAAGGAGGTCTCGTTGTCATATCAGCATGGTTACCCGACTCACAATACGTATTAACATAAACTTATTCACAGCTAGGATTTGTTTAGAATCTAAATCTCGTTCGGGATGATAATCCCATGGTCTTGTATCTATATCTCGTTCGGGATGGTATTCCCATGGTTTTATGTCTATATCTCATTCGGGATGATAATCCCATGATCTTGTGTCTATATCTCGTTCGGGATGGTAATCCCATGGTTTTGAAGCTAAATCTTATACGGGATGATAATCCCATGATTTCATCAATCTATCATATATCTAGTTTCGGGATAGTGATCCCATGGTTTATCAAGCTATCTTATATCTATTTTCGGGATAGTGATCCCATGGTCTTTATCGAATTATCTTATAACTGGTTCGGGATGTTAGTCCCAAGGTTTTCAAAATACTTTCTACATACAGTTCATCTAAATTATAGTTTTGTATATTAAACTATACTCTATGTTATTTAATCAATCTTGTATTTAGGAAAATATGGGATTTTCCTGGGGTTAACTTATAACTTGTAACAGAACTGTAACGAAAGATAACTTAACTACTTTACATAAGAAAATATGGGATTTTCTTGGATATCAAACCTTTTCAGAAAACTAAAGGAAACCGATACATATTCACAAAAGAAAACCGCTTATGAACTCACCAGCTTTATGCTGATTTTCAAACTGCTTGTATTCTCAGGTCCAAGTTAGACAGGTACCCGACGATATCTTTTGGTGAAGACGGAGTGCTCTGAAGACTCGTCTCTTTTGTTCATATGATATATGTATAACTTTTGTACAATTTACTTTTGAACCAAATGTAAACTTTCATATATATGTAATGTAATGGTTGTTTACTGTGATTACTATGTACATTGGATTTGATACTCAACGTGGAGTCAACCCCGGGAACGTTTCCGCCTTTGGTTTTCAGGGTGTGACAGATTGGTATTAGAGCCCTTGTTTATAGTGAACAGAGTATACCAAACATTACATGGTATAAAATTATAAACATTAAGGGGCCTAAGTGCTCTGAACTAAAAGTATCCTACAAAATATAAGTATTTTCAAAAGTATTTAAGTATGCCGAGCCGTCGAAATCCGTAACTATAAGTAGAACAAAACATAAGTAAATGGGTGTTGTACACTGCGGTTAAACCTGGGTAGTTATGTAGTCGTGTCTAGGGTCAATATAGCCTGGCCAACTATATTCATTCGAGACACGGCCAACATGTGCTTGGGAGTGACTGTGGCATGCGGCATACCTAAAACTTACCCAATATTCCAAACAACAAATCGTCGCTGCAGCGAACCATGAAATACTATGGGAGTATTTCTCGAGCCGATCCTTTGTAGAAATTCCTGTATACGCGTTATTCCTTGATTATTCCTCTAGCGATAAAATGTCTATCTTGATAACTCCTTTCTGCTTTATCGCTTAGTATGATGCTATATTTGCCTTGATGAGATATCTCCTGTCCCATATCTCTTGATTCAATTCAGAGGACTTATGATCCTCTCTTTCCTGATCTTTTTAGATCAAGATGCCTCCAAGAAAGAGACCCAACTCAACGAACAACAACAATCCTCCTCCGCCATCACCTCCTATTCAGATCGATTTGGAAACACTTCAGGCAACCATTTCCGCTACCATATCAGCTCTCTTACCTCAACTGAACTCTAGGGGTTCGGGAGGTGAAACCCAAAACCCAGATGTTATCCAGGGACACCAAAAAGGGGGTTCCTATAAAGACTTCATGAACGCAAAACCGACATTCTTCGATGGCACAGGGGGTGTCATTGCCTTAACCCGATGGTTTGAGAGAATCGAATCAATCTTTGAAATATGTGGCTGTTCGGAGTCTGATAGAGTCAAGTTTGCCGCCTGTACCTTCCTAGACAAAGCCCTGACTTGGTGGAATGGCCAAGTCAAATCTTTAACTTTACCTGTAGCCAATGCTATGGGTTGGGAAGCTATGAAGGAGCTTCTTCTCGCAGAGTATTGCCCTAGGGGTGAACTTCAGAAGTTAGAACACGAACTTTGGAACCTTAAGATGAAGGGTTCCGACATAGCTGCTTATACCTCAAGATTCGATGATCTGGCGTTACTTTGTCCGGGAATGGTTACCCCGGAAAGTAAAAAGATAGAGAGATTCATCTGGGGGTTGACCCAGCCAACAAAAGGGAATGTCTTGGCTGCGAAGCCAGACACTTATGACAGTGCTAAATGTCTTGCAAAAATCTTGATCGATCACGAAGACAACTCCGATGAAGAAGCTACTACCCCCGAGCCAGTCACTAGTGGAGGCGGAAGTAAAAAGAAACCCTGGAACAAGCGAAAGGCCCAGAGTACGCAAGGGTCTTCTAAGAAACAGCAAACGGTAGCAGTCCATGCTGCTACTGCCCCTGTTGCTGTTTCAGCTGTCGGTTCCACAGCCCAAACTCCCGCCAGTGGATACACTGGTACCCTTCCTTGGTGTAGTAAGTGTAACTACCACCACCGCATTCCTGGTCGATGTCGCGAAAGGATCTGCGACAACTGTGGTAATAAGGGCCATCTTGCGCGAACCTGCAGAAAACCAACCAAGCCAACAAACCAATCATCCGGAGTAGGAATCAGTCCGGCCTGCTACAATTGTGGTGAAGCTGGGCACTTCAAAAGGAATTGTCCCAAGACAGCTACAACCACAAATCCCTCTGCTGCCGCAGGTATATCTCTCTTTGATAATTCTTATACTTGCAACTCTTTTCGATTTTGGTACAAAAGGGAAACCTGTTATCTATTTATTCGAACAATTTCTAAACTCAATCCTTCGCATGTAATCGAAATGTGTACCGTAGAGACGACTAACCAGTGAGATAGAGAGCATTAACTTCGTACCTATAGATTAAATCCTCAGTCCGGAGGACTTTTCTGCTCCACTCGATTAAAAAGGGGAAAACTTTCCATGAAAATATGTTTATGCTATGTTTAACATGAAATGACCGAGTTTTCATTCGTGTTGTCATCCTTGTTTTCGAAAGGGTCGCTCGTCTAGATCTTTTTCTCGACCCGGTTCTCGTGATCTTCGGCATCAAACTTTCATATCATTCCATGTCTTAGAAATCAAAAGTTTTCCCCATGTGAATTACCACGCATCCCTCGTTTCTGTGATTATTGAGAAACGGGAAGTTAGCCCCGAAGGATTCCCGAGAGTTTCTTTCGAGCGTCTAGTTTAGTCTCACATCAGACCTTTCGAGATCTTCGTAGAGATCGATTCAGCAACGTTCAGGTTTCGGATGCCCTTAGAGCTTGGTAATATCTATCTAGACCATCACGTCTCGAATCCTTAGAAGTATCTGCCCAACGAAACCCTAGTGATTCCTTGAAGAAACCGAAGTCATCCAAGGTTGGAACTTCCATGAGAAAACAGATTGATATAGTAGATTGAGAGAGAGTCAAAGTACAAAACCAAGGCATGTCCCGATAATGAGAATTCGTTAGAACGCCCAGTTGAGACCTGATTCCACTTGAGAAAGTGAAGATCCAAAGCAACAAATCCATTCGTATCTCATTCCAATCCATGATCAGTATCTTATTCTTTGAATTTCGGGACGAAATTCCCTCTAACGGGGGGATAATGTAACAACCCGAAGTTGTTTATCGCCGAAAACCCATTCTACCCATATAACTCGTCGGAGATCGAAATGTCCCGATATCGTTTTTGGGCTTAGTTAACTAAAATTATATGTTTATTATCATTCAATGAGGGTCCAAATCATTTAGGAACTCATGAATTTAGCCCAAAACATTTATTTCATAAGTTTTAGAAATATCCTCGTCGGATGACGGAAAGTCAATCGGGTGCGACCTAAAGCTTCGTTTAAGGCCGGTATCGGGTAGAATTCCACCGTGTCCAAGTTTTAGGAACTATATAAACATGTTTAACCTTACATTTGAAGCTTTTTCTTTCTCTCTCTACTCTCTCTCTAACCTCTCTCTTAAATCCAAAGATTAAGGGCCCAAAACTCAATTTTAAGGCCTCAAATCCCTAAGGTACCTTCCTAGCCTTAATCTATAGCATATTTGGCTTCCAAATTTGACATTTAATCATAAAATAGGACATCATATGTGAGTTTACGGCCCAAGAGGCTGCCTAGGCTGTAAACACCAAATTGAAGGGTTTTAAGCCCTTAAACTCCTTCCTAAACTCATTTGGACTTTAGATATGGCTAAGGGACTTCAAGATATGGACTTAGAACATTTAAAACTTTGATTTTGAGTCATTTGAAGGAGTTTACGGCCAAGGCATAAGCTTGGGCCGTAAACTCATGTAAATGGGGTTTTTCATGCCCTTAAACCCTTCCAAATCACTAGTATGGCTTAGTTATGAATTATAGAACCTTGATTTTAGCATTTGGACACTTGAAACATGATTTTTTGGAGGACTTATGTGAGTTTACGGCCAAGGCATGAGCTTGGGCCATAAACTCCTCAAAACTTGGCATAAATTCAATTTTAAGGTGTTAGAAAGCCATCCAACACCACCAAAAGCCTTGGAATAAATCAAAGGACCAACCAAAAATAGTTTGAGGGCCTTAAACACATTAATTGAGGGATTTCTATGAGTTTACGGCCAAGACTTGCTCATAGGCCGTAAACTCCTTGATTTTTGGTGTTAGAATGCAAACTAAACACCCCTAAGGCCCTTAGATGAATTTTAGAAGTCCTTCCATGCAAGTTTTAGACCTTGAAACACCTTGTAGCACCCTATAGAAGAGTTTACGGCCATGAGAGGGGTCTCATGGGCCGTAAACTCCATAAAACCCTCAAATGTCCCTTGCAAACTCAAGTTAGGCCTTGGAATAATTCTATTAATCACATGTGATTTGTTTTGGAACCATTTAACACCATTTTCATGAGAAAATAGGAGTTTACGGCCAGGAAGCCATGCTAGGCCGTAAACTCCCATAAGAAGGTCTATTTGATGCTTTGAAATCATTCCATGTCCTTAAGCCAAGTCTAGAAATTATCCCCTAAGTGTATGAAGTCATTTAGCACCTTTAACCACACCCACCATGAGTTTACGGCCATAAACTCATGGGGAATGGGTGTTTTTAGACCAAAATTCTTATATTAGTTTACTCATGGGGAGTAAACTCAAGTCCCAAGTCCCTAGTGACATTTCACGTCCTTAAACGCCACCCGGGTCCCTCCAAACACTTGTATCGGAGTGTTTTCGCGACTTGAAGCAAGTGTCCCTAACATATAAATAAACTAAATCCTAATTAGATACAAATGTGTATCTTTACATTATAATTAGGAACCTCGTGTATTTACAAGCCCCGGATCAACTCTTAGCATCCAAATCGTCACATTTCTCGTCCGGTGAGTTCATACCCCTACGCCTTTTTCCGTGTTTTTTTAATGTTTTCAGGGGGGGAATACAAGCAAAACTATAACTGTTTTCGAATTATAACATTGATGTATTTAAATAATATCTGGCAAACTTATAAACTCTTTTACTCCTTATGTATTATGTTGAGCATAAGGAATGATTTATCGATTTCAACTAAATGGAGTTTAGTTAAGAAAATAACCAAACTAATCAAATTATTATGGGAATAATTTGGGGTTCTATATTTCTCTTTATATCATGTACTGATATCGGTATAAAGTTATTTGATAAACTATGTCTGATTCAGTTTATCTCCGTATCATTTGAATGTATTGCCAGATAGTTTCCTGTATGTAACTATTTTCACTGTATCATGTCTTAAAATCTTTGTATGTCTGGTATCGTATGAGAATCCTGTGAATAGTTTAATACTAGCTTGTGAGATAGTCAGTACCCTTTATGGATGATCAAGTAAATGCTCTCCGGAAGTGTAACCAGAGTCTCCTGGAGGGAGAGCGAGGAATTTGTGAATAGATCTATTCGGGACTGACAATCCCACACCTTAACTGCTAGCTACAGTTAGGCGGGCACGCCTGGGGTGACAAATTCTGTATATCATTCGACGTCTGACTAACGTCAAGGAGGTCTCGTTGTCATATCAGCATGGTTACCCGACTCACAATACGTATTAACATAAACTTATTCACAGCTAGGATTTGTTTAGAATCTAAATCTCGTTCGGGATGATAATCCCATGGTCTTGTATCTATATCTCATTCGGGATGGTATTCCCATGGTTTTATGTCTATATCTCATTCGGGATGATAATCCTATGATCTTGTGTCTATATCTTGTTCGGGATGGTAATCCCATGGTTTTGAAGCTAAATCTTATACGGGATGATAATCCCATGATTTCATCAATCTATCATATATCTAGTTTCGGGATAGTGATCCCATGGTTTATCAAGCTATCTTATATCTATTTTCGGGATAGTGATCCCATGGTCTTTATCGAATTATCTTATAACTGGTTCGGGATGTTAGTCCCAAGGTTTTCAAAATACTTTCTACATACAGTTCATCTAAATTATAGTTTTGTATATTAAACTATACTCTATGTTATTTAATCAATCTTGTATTTAGGAAAATATGGGATTTTCCTGGGGTTAACTTATAACTTGTAACAGAACTGTAACGAAAGATAACTTAACTACTTTACATAAGAAAATATGGGATTTTCTTGGATATCAAACCTTTTCAGAAAACTAAAGGAAACCGATACATTTTCACAAAACAAAACCGCTTATGAACTCACCAGCTTTATGCTAATTTTCAAACTGCTTGTATTCTCAGGTCCAAGTTAGACAGGTACCCGGCGATATCTTTTGGTGAAGACGGAGTGCTCTGAAGACTCGTCTCTTTTGTTCATATGATATATGTATAACTTTTGTACAATTTACTTTTGAACCAAATGTAAACTTTCATATATATGTAATGTAATGGTTGTTTACTGTGATTACTATGTACATTGGATTTGATACTCAACGTGGAGTCAACCCCGGGAACGTTTCCGCCTTTGGTTTTTGGGGTGTGACAAGTGCTGGCTGGCGATGGCCTTTTTGCTAGTTGCTTGTCACCCACCTCGGCTCAGCATAGGGGCGATCTACACTTACGACCTTAGAGAGCCTCGAAGGTAGAAACCTTGATGCTCGTATGGTAACTATTGTTATAAGAGAATTAGATTAGTGGAAAGTGGGCATCCCATGATTTGTCGAAGTCAATCACACAAGCTCGGAGCATATCCTCGAGTGTCTGGATGGTACGCTCACTATGACCATCTGTCTGTGGGTGATATGCAGTGCTCATATCCAGCTGTGTTCCCATTGCTCTCTGAATAGATTGCCAGAATCTTGAAGTAAACCTACTCTCTTGATACGATATAATTTATACTGGCACTCCGTGGAGTTTTACTGTTGGATAACGTGTCTATGTCCATAACTTTATTTGGTATACAGTTGACCTGACCCGGCATGGTCCATTTGGGTTGCACTTCACCCAAACTATTTATATGGTTAAACCTTTGAGAATTGTATGTTTATGATTTGTTAATATATTATAAGTTATAATATATTAATATGAAATCATATTATTTAATTAGTATTAATCATAAATTAATTTAGAATCAATTTGGCGATCAAAAAGGTTACTAATTAAATATGGGCTCTTGTATTTATATAAGTGTGGGCTAATACTCATTTGAAATGGGCTTGGCATGCATGGGAGTCCATGGATAGTCCATGGAACTTTTAACCCATGGATCCTTGGAAAGGAAGAGTCATGGGTATTATGGTTTACATGGATGTAACCCTAATCCTCCACACTATATAAAGGAACTTGTGTTGCTTGAAATGACACTAGTTGTGTGTGTGCAAAGAGGTGGCCGATTTCTATAAGCTAGCATACACTCTCATAAGGTTTTTCCAAGTTTATGGTGATTTTGTGATTTCCATTTGAGGCATCCACATTATTGGTGATAGGCTCTCAAACTCCAAGGAATCAACTCACAAATTGAAAGGTATGTAATTCTTCTAGCCATTATGTTTAATGTTCCCCATGCCATGCTAGATAGGTTATGAACCTTGGAAAAACAAAGTTGCATGTATTCATAGTAAAACATAGATCTAAGGTTTTAGGGTTGCATGAACACCTTAGGTGTGTTAGATTGCTCAAAACCCAACAGTGGTATCAGAGCCTAGCATTGTTTTCTTGAATACTTGATGCAAACTGTTGAAAAGTCGCAAAATTGAGCTGTCTGGGCAGTGGACTCGCCGAGTCCATGGGGGGACTCAACGAGTCCAAGCTCAAATTCATCCTACTCGTCAAGTAGGTTCCTGCACTCGACGAGTAGGAGACACAGAATGCAGTTTTTTGACTTTTGCTGTTGGAAATGGACTAGAAACACTACCCTAAACTGTTTTGATTTTTTAAAACCTGTTTTAGATGGTGTAATGATTGTTGTAATCCATTTACAATGGCTAATATCAAAATTCCATGTTTATATGTGTTCATATGTTCTTGAAATTTTGATATGGATATTCATTTTCTTATGAGTTATTGTTAGATCATAGGAATTATTTGTTAAATTGTTTAATGATTAATTCTTGATCAATTATGTGTTTTAATGGAATCCAAAATTTGTCCTCAAGTTATAGATTTCCAAAGGTCACCTCCTTTAATGAACATTTAAACACATAAGTTACATAAAAATGAAGAGTCTTCACTTTTATGAACCCTTAACTCATAAGTTATGAAATGAAAAGTTTTGAATTGTTTCAAAACTTGCCCTCAAGTTTTGGAATTTGTAAAGACACACACACTTTAAATTCCAACCCTTAGGATTTTAAAAGTTAAAATTCAACCCTTTTACTATTATAAGGTTAATGGTTAATAGTTATATATATGTATAAGATCAAGTCATTTTACCGTTAGTAGACCTCATTCACGAAGCCGGTCTATAAGGGGGTATAAGGTTGTTACCTATAAAATGGCAGCTTAATGGGTGTCTACTCTCACCCACCGCGTCCTTGATCGGTGGAGAGTCGTTAGCCGAACGGGTAGGACAAGGACTTTAATTTTCATTAAAAGTATAATGATTATTATAAAGTAACTAAATGTTTTAGTAATTCTCAATCTTAGTTACTTTAGGAAAATGTGAAAATGGTGCTAACCCATGAAATTCACATTTTGTACCTTACCAAGTCGTTGGTGGAGCATGTGTGGTTAACGGGCACACTAACTTGGACTAGTAAGGATAACAAAGGGTGACTTAATGTTTATCATAGATTGGTGGATCGTGTGTGGTTAACCGTCACATCGATTATGTGATAATATTAAGGGTACCAAGTGAATTTGCATGGTTAGTCACACCTTGTTTTGTGATCCTCGGCATCCCAGTCACAAAACTTGAAGGGCACAATCGAGATTGAAACATGCCATTGAAAAGTTCAATGAATCTTAAAAGAATCTAGGAATTTCAAACCAATTAAACCTAATAATTCATTTCTTTTTCATGGTGGAAATTGGTGAATCGTCATTCACCTACCTTCGAATATGTTATAGCTTAGATTATGACATCCCTCTACTAAGTTATAATATATTGTGTTGGGTCCTAGCCTTAATATTATATTTGGGTGTCTTATTATGGACTCTATATATCTAATCTAAACTTGTCTTTCTTCTTTTCAGATGTCTTCCAACAATGCTTCAGGTTCTAACCCTACTGGCTCCTTCTCTCTCATGAAACTTTGTAGGAGAGTCATCTTCGATGGTTCCAACTTTATGGATTGGATCCAGAACATCAAGATGGTCATTCGTTATGAGGACAAGGAATATGTCCTCGACAAGGAGCTTAAGGATCTTGAGTTGACTGCAACTCCTGAGGATGTCGCTGCATATGAGGCACATGAAAGAGATGCTACCAAAGTGGCATGCATCATGATGGCCACTATGACAGCCGAGCTCCAAAAGTCCTATGATGACTACTATCCTTTTGAGATGCACCAGGATTTGATGGACCACTACCATCAGAGTGCTCGTCAAGAGCGATATGAAATCATTTCCTCCATGATAACAACCCAAATGAAGGATGCTGAACCGATCACGACCCACATACAGAAAATGCAAAGGTATGTGGACCGTTTGCAGAAATTTAATGTGAACTTCCCTGAGGAATTGGCAATTGACATCATTTTTCACTCCTTACCTTCATGTTATGATCAATTCCGCATGACATACCACATGAACAAGGAGGAAGTCACACTCAGCAAGCTTCAAGGACTTCTGAAGACCGCGAAAAGTGGTCTTAAAGGTAAGTCGGTTGTTACTACTCCTACTCCTACAACTACCCATGTTTTGGCTATCGGGCGAGGCAAAGGGAAGAAGAGGAAGACCTGTTCGAAGGGTACCAAGGGAAACTCTCTTGATGGCTCCTTATCACGTGGAACCAAAGGTGGTTCTGCTACTCCTTCTGCCATCACTAAGGATGTTGAATGCTTCTATTGCCAGAATAAGGGGCATTGGAAGCGCAACTGCCCAAAGTACTTGCAGTATGTCAAGGATGGGAAAGTGAAACCATCCCATGCAGGTATTTATGCTATATTGTCTAATAGCTCATCATATTCGAACTCTTGGGTTCTTGATACAGGTTGTGGTATTCACATATGTTGTGATTTGCAGGGCCTAAGAAGAAGTGAGGATGTGGAGCACGGGAAGATAAACTTAGGTGTTGTTTGATTTTCTGAAGCAAAAATTCATGAAGTCGGCGGACCACCTCTGCAACCCTCTGCAGTAGAAGAGGTGCACCAAACGGCTGCAGACTGTAATAAGAAACGTGTTTATTTTTTTAACATCTGCATACTGCTGCAGATATTAAAAAATTAAAATAAACTAATTTTATAAATCAAAAATAGTTTTTAAATACGGAAAATTTAATAATGTATAACATTTCGGCAAAAATTAATGATTACTCAGTAAAAAATAATGATATTTCAATAAAAAAATAAAGATATTTAGTAAAAAAATAATGATATTTTATCAAAAATTATCATTATTCATTATAAAAAAACAAAAAAAAATTCAACAAGAATAAACAAAAAATGATAAAAAAGTGAAATAAAATTTCAACAACATATAAGAAAAAATTCAGCAAGAAAAAAAAAGAAGAAGAAGAGGCTGGAAGAGGTTAGAAGAGGCAGTACAAGTGCTGCGCTAAACAGAGCTCGCACAGAGGTTTTTGACTCTGAAGACTTCTAAAAAACAAACAGCTGCAAGATGAAAAGTGCTGCGTGTGTGCTACGCCGCGCAACAATAAGTGGTCTGAAGAGGTTTTTTCCAAAAAACAAACAACACCTTAGTCATGGGGAATAGGAAGGCTTCACCTGTTACCAAGATTGGAGTTTATACTTTGTTGCTAAGTAGTGGGTTAAAGTTAGATTTGAATAAATGTGTTTACTCGTCCGAAATGGCGAGGAATATTATTTCTTTTCATAGTTTGTACAAACAAGGGTTTACCTTTTCTTTTGATAATGAAGTTGGTAGTATTAATGCTTTCTTTAATAATGTTCTTTATTTTAAAGCATTACCTTGTGATGGTGTGTATGAAACTGTGTCGGTTGTAGATAAGCTAGGAAATAATGTGTTGTGTATTGATTCTTCTACTAGCTTGGATAAAGCATCATTGTGGCATTGTTGTCTTGGACATGTAAACAAGAAACGCATAGGCCAACTCCAAAAGGATGGAGTCTTGGAGTCATTTGACCTAAAGTCAGGTGATAGTTGTGAATCTTGTTTACTTGGGAAAATGACAAAATCACCCTTCACTGGTTCTTGTGAAAGGGGTGAGGGTTTGTTGGACCTTAAACATACTGATGTATGTGGACGTTTCAAAATCGCCACAAGGGATGCTAATCGCTATTATCTGACTTTTACTGATGATTATAGTAGATATGGTTATGTTTACTTAAATAAGCATAAGTTAGAAACTTTTGAAAAGTTTAAAGAGTTTAAACAGGAAATAGAAAAACAATTGGGCAAGAATGTTAAGATGCTTCGATCCGATCGAGGTGGTGAGTGTCTCAGCACAGAGTTCCTCGACTATCTTAAGGAGTGTGGGATTGTCTCACAATTGACACCTCCCAGGACACCACAGTTGAATGGTGTGGCTGAGAGGCGTAATCGGACCTTGTTGGACATGGTTCGCTCCATGATGAGTCAAGCTTCGATACCAATCTCTTTTTGGGGGTATGCCTTAGAGACTACCGCCTACATCCTTAATCTAGTCCCTACAAAAAAGGTTGCCAAAACACCTCATGAGATGTGGACTGGGAAAGTTCCCAACTTGGACCACATCAAGATTTGGGGTTGTGAGGCTTTTGTGAGACGTGAGACTCACGATAAGATCGAACCTCGAAGTGAGAGGTGTATTTTCATCGGCTACCCACATAAATCCTTTGGTTACCTCTTCTACAGACCCAGTGAGAATGTGGTCTTTTTAGCAAGGAGAGGAGTCTTTCGAGAAAGAGAGTTCATGAGCCAAGGAAACAGTGGGAGGCAAATTGACCTTGAAGAACTTCAAGAGTTAAGTGGTGAAGGAACCTCAAATCCTAGCAATCAACCTGAGGAGGAAACTCTTGTTGTTCCGACTTACGAGTCTGTACCTCTGAGGCGTTCCACGAGAGTTAGGAATGCACCTGAGCATTACTATGGTTTCCATATTTCGGAGGAAGGTGATACACTTATCAATGATAGTACACTAGTAAATCTAGATGAACCTAATAGCTACTTGGAAGCCATGGCAGGCCCTGAGGTTGCCAAATGGAAAGAGGCTATGGACAACGAGATACAGTCCATGTATGACAATAAAGTTTGGAACTTGGTTGACAATGTACCAGGTCGTAAGACAGTTAGGTGCAAATGGATCTTCAAGAAGAAGACCGAAAAGGATGGTAATGTACACACTTATAAGGCACGACTGGTTGCAAAGGGATTTTCTCAAACTCCGGGAGTTGATTATGATGAGACCTTTTCACCGGTGGCAAAGATTAAGTCTATTAGGGTTATGCTAGCCATTGCTGCATTTCATGACTATGAAATATGGCAAATGGATGTCAAAACGGCTTTCCTTAATGGGAAGTTGGCTGAAGATGTTTACATGAGTCAGCTAGAGGGTTTTGTCAGTACAGAGCACCCAAATAGAGTGTGTAAGCTTGAGAAATCCATCTATGGATTGAAACAAGCACCTCGCAGATGGAATCTTTTGTTTCGATGAGAAAGTCAAAGAGTTTTTCTTTTCTAGAAGTGAAGATCAGTCCTGTGTTTATGTCAGAGCTAGTGGGAGTATAGTTAGCATCTTGGTGTTGTATGTGGATGACATACTGCTCATAGGAAATGACATCCCAACTTTGCAGGAGGTGAAGTCCTGACTTGGGAAGTGTTTTCTTATGAAGGACCTTCGAGAGGCTACCTATATCCTAGGGATAAGGATATTAAAAGACATTAGTAAATGACTAATTTGACTTATTCAGAGTACCTACTTGGATAAGGTGTTGAAAAGGTTCAACATGCAGAATTCCAAGAAAGGAGAGTTACCGATCCAAAGCAATGCCAAACTGAGCCAGGCTCAGAGCCTGAGTACAGAGGCTGAGATAGCTAAGATGATTCGATTGCCATATGCTTCCGCTGTTGGCTCGATCATGTATGCTATGACTTGTACCCGCCATGATGTGGCCTTTGCTTTGAGCATGGTCAGCAGATATCAGGGGAACCCTGGCAAGGCTCACTGGACTGCGGTAAAGAATATTCTCAAGTACATGCAGAGGACTAAGGATTGGATTCGTACCCTTGCAGTGAGTGATGAATTGAGACTAGTAGGGTATAGTGATGCTAGCTTTTAAACTGATAGGGATAACTTCCGTTCTTAGTCGGGATGGGTCTTTATCCTAAATGGAGGGGCGATCATTTAGAAGAGTTCCAAGTAGGAGACGATAGCTGATTTCACTTGTGAATCAGAGTACATAACATCGAGTGAAGCGGAAAAGGAGGAGATATGGCCGAAGAACTTCATCGGAGACCTTGGAGTTGTACCAGCTATTAAGGAGCCTATGGAGATTTTCTGTGACAGCAATAGTGCGGTTGTCTTAGCCAAGGAACCAAGAGATCATGGCAGATCCAGACACATTGAAAGGAAATATCACTTCATAAGACATAAGATAAAATAAGGACTCCTCGTGGCAAAGAGGGTATCATCAAAAGATAATCCTGCAGATCCCCTCACGAAGGGACTGACGAGGGTTAGGCACTTACAGCATGCGAGGTGCATCGGGCTGAAAGATGATATTACTTTTACAGATTAGATAGCTATTTCTGAAACTTTTAAAATGTAATCGACATTTGATGATGAATAAAAGGTGTATTTATTTATGAGTAAGGTGTTACTGTCTTTTGTCAATTATTTACTATTGTTTCAGCTTTGCATGTTTTGACTTCTAGAATAAGTTACTTTATTCAAACTTCCACAGTCGGTCATACGTCAGAAATAGGTATGAATTAAGACTGTCATGAATTGGGTTTGTATATTACTAAAGGTGTTTAGTCATAGAAATGGTTGCTACAATATTCATGAGTGCTCATAAGTTCTAAGTATTGGAATAAACCAACGCTCACTGACATCACTTCATGGAATTTATATTGAGTGATTGTGAGACGGTAATATCATATAAGTCTTCAAACCTAGAGATATGACTTGTTGCCTATGAGTTGGTTATACATTGATTGTAGGTAAACGCATTGGTAACTTGATGTTATAAAACGTGCCTTTGTGAATGATTTAACAAGTAGTAGAACAAGCATATGAGTCGAATTTTATCTGTTCCTTCTTGGATTATAAGCGATATTTGGGCCCCTCAATGATTTTGTGTTGACCCATGTACCAGGCCCGGTCATAACTAAGTTGATGTGTTCAATTAAGTTCTATGTCAAACAAATCGGGAAATCGAGAAACAAATTGCTGGATAATAAGTAAGACATTGTTCCATGTATTTGTCCGATTGATATCTAGAACAGAGGATTATATGATCACTTATCTAAAATGGCGCTCTATAGTTCAACAGAGTTTTGAGAGCTACGATTGCCAGTTGGTTCCTGAATTAATATAGGCAAATATAGTTATTATAGACTTATCCAAGTTGGAGACTATTGGATAAGATGTCTAAGACCATAACTTTATTTGGTATATACTTTACCCGACCCGACATGGTACATTTGGGTTGCACTTCACCCGAACTATTTATATGGTTAAAGCTTTGAGAATTGTATGTTGATGATTTGTTAATATATTATAAGTTATAATATACTAATATGAAATAATATTATTAAATTAGTCTTGATCATAAATTAATTCAGAATTAATTTGGTGATAAAAAGGTGACTAATTAAATTTGGGCTCTTGTATTTATATAAATGTGGGCTAATACTCATTTGAAATGGGCTTGGCATGCATGGGAGTCCATGGATAGTCCATGGAGCTTTTAACCCATGGATCCTTGGAAAGGAAGAGTCATGGGTATTATGGTTTACATGGATGTAACCCTAATCCACCACACTATATAAAGGAGCTTGTGATGCTTGAAATGACACTAGTTGTGTGCAAAGAGGTGGCCGATTTCTATAAGCTAGCATACACTCTCATAAGGTTTTTTCAAGTTTGTGGTGATTTGTGATTTCCATTTGAGGCATCCACATTATTGGCGCTAGGATCTCAAACTCCAAGGAATCAACTCACATATTGATAGGTATGTAATTATTCTAGCCATTATTTTTAATGTTCCCCTTGCCATGCTAGATAGTTTATGAACCTTGGAAAAACAAAGTTAAATGTATTCATAGTAAAACATAGATCCAAGGTTTTAGGGTTGCATGAACACCTTAGGAGTGTTATATTGCTCAAAACCCAACACTTACAACCTCCTTGAGATAGATTCGGGTAAGCTTTTCCTTCTTGTAGGATTCTTTTATTGGCAGGAAATGAGCGAATTTTGTTAATCTATCGACAATTACCCAGATAGCATCCAATATGTCTGATGTCTTTGGTAATTTGGTCACGAAGTCCATAGTAATCCTTTCCGATTTCCACTCGGGTATCATTGGTTGTCATAGTAGTCCCGAGGGCTTTTGATATTCTACTTTCACCTTGGCGCAAGTAAGGCACTTGCCCATGAAAGTGGCTATCTCTGCCTTCATATTAGGCAACTAGTATTGCTGCTTGATATCCAAATACATCTTATCTGACCCCAGATGAATAGAATATCACGTCCTGTGGGCTTCATGCATGACTAACTCTCTAAATCCCCCAATTTTGGGGACCCATATTCTATTCATGAAGTAGTATTTTCCCTCGTCCTTGACTTCGAGCTCCTTCTCCATTCCATGTAGTGATTCACTAGCGACATTCTCTGGCTTCAATGCGTCCAATTGGGCTTCCTTGATCTGTGAGGCTAGACGAGATTTGATGGTGATTGACAGGGTCTTCACACGACGACTGGAATACTCCTTTCAGCTCAGGGCATCAGCTACTACGTTAGCCTTGCCTAGGTGGTAGTTGATCTCACACTCATAATCATTTAACAATTCAACCCATCTCTGTTGCCTCATTTAGTTCCTTTTGATTTAGAATGTGCTGGAGGCTCTTGTGGTCTGTGAAGATGGTGCACTTGGTACCATATAGGTAGTGCCTCCAAATTTTCAAGGCGAAGACCACTGCCCCCAGTTCGAGATAATGTGTGGTGTAATTTACTTCATGAGTTTTCAATTGTCTAGATGCGTAAGTAATTACCTTCCCTCGTTGCAAGAGGACTGTCACACCCCAAAACCGGAACGGCGGAAACGTTCTAGGGTGGATGACTTCATGTCAAGTATCACAACATATGCAATATAGTTATCAAAGTACAACAACCATTGCATTAATAGTAATAGTTTTACATAAGTTACATTTTATAGAGACATCAAAGTAATACAGAAACTAGTATAGATGCAGCTCGGTTCTAGACTGGCTTCAAAAAGCTCCCGGGTGTACCTGTCTATTGCTGACCTGAGAATACAAGTTATTTTGAAAGCGTGTATCAGCATTTTTATAAATACTAGTGAGTTCATAAGTATTTAGTGTCATATGTGTAAGTAAGCATTTTATTCAAAATAACGTTATAAAAAGTAGTAGTTTAGAATCTACGGTGTACTAGCGTGCTTTCCAGAAAATCCTATATTTTCTAATTAAAAGCAGTCTTCTACCAAGACTCGATAGTGTTATGTTGTAAAGAGAAATTTTCCCTGAATACTATCATTACCAAAATATGGTATTTGACTTTAAAGAAAGCAGGAGAATATCACTAGTAAAAATACTAGGGGAAAATAACATATGTCTCAGCAGAAAACACTGTTGACTAAGGCAAAAGAAATCATAGACTCCAAGAGAGTATCGAATGAATGATACGTCTGGCTCAGTCTAACAAAAGGAAAACACAGACCCCAGACGGTATCAAATGTACGATACGGCTAGCAAGGTCTAAAACAAAGAAACACAGACCCCAGACAGTATCAAATGAACGTTACAGCTAGCAATGTCTAAAACAAAGAAACACAGACCCCAGACAATATCAAATGAACGATACAGCTAGCAAGGTCTACAACAAAGAAACACACACCCCAGACAGTATCAAATGAACGATACAGCTAGCAAGGTCTAAAACAAAGAAACACAGACCCCAGACAATATAAAATGAACGATACAACTAGCAAGGTCTAAAACAAAGGGTAATCCTAAGAGTGTTGTTTCAAGAATACAGTGTTAATTCTCGTTACCTTAAGGCGATGAATTATAAGGTAAACATGGAGTTACTCGTAGCCATACTGATTGACACTAGAGTACTTGACGCCCTGCAAGCGTCGGAATAAATGTAACATTTGTCACCACTTGGCTTGGTAGGCCGTGGACTGTAGCTAGCAGTAAGGGTGCGGGAGTGTCAGTCCCGTATAGATCTATACACACAATGCCCGCTCTCCCTCCAGGAGACTCTGGTTACCAACTTGATGACGGGGAGATCCGTGTCCTGAAGATGCATCTCGTATTCTGAATTCTATTAGAGGCGCTGGAGAAATGATATAGACTCGCGAATGAACTGACTCCTTTGGAATTCTCGTACTAGAAAGAGTAAATAGAAGCTCCTAACTATTCCTATAATATTTACTAGTGTCTCTGATCTATGAATGATGAGTGGAAGGATGCCCTTGCTACCCAAGGGAAATGAACTGGTCGATGTAAACCTTTATGTCTATACGTGTATACATGATATATATAACTAATGTTTAAACGACCTTCAGACGGATATCCGATACCCACCAGACCACATCCCAACGAGGAAAAGGAAATAGGGCGACTAAACCTTCCTAAGTCTTTTAAACATTATTTATATAACTATACAAGTACAGGCATGCATTTAACGAAGTAGAAGAATAGAAGTATAGAAGAAAACTTTGGTAAAACTTTTGGAAAACCTTTAAAATAAGAATTTACGACTTGATATCGCTATGTAAAACAAGCTTCGAAAACCGTTTATAAACACGTTTTATACTTTGATAACACAAAATAAGTAAAGAAAACCTTTGTTTAAAACACTGCTGTAACTGGTGTAGAAGTAAAACATACAGCACGATAGATAATTTGAGAAAAGATTTAAACAAGTAAAGACGTTTTGGAAAAACCATCTATAGTATTATACTTGGTAAAACAACTGAAAGTGTGATAAATCCTTATGCATGCGGGTTATTAAGCACATATGATTGATATGATAACTAGCATGTTTTAACTTGTATTCCCCCATAAAAGCATGTAAAAACATTTAAAAGGTTAATTCAGGGGTATGAACTCACCTGTTGTAAGTGGATCGGATGGAGGTGCTGGTTGGGTGCTCGGTGTCAAGTAAAGACTTGAACACACTTAGTGACCTATTAACATATGATGACATATGTTTACATATAATTAGTAATTATAATAGGAATTAAACATGCATAAGCATCCTAATGTGCGAAAAAACACTTTGGTCAAGTGCTAGGAGGCTATTGGGTTGCAAATAAGGGAGTGTATGGCCTAGTTAGGGAGTTTACTCTTCAAGAGTAAACTCTTTATAGAGTTTACAACCCTAAGACCATATCCCCATGAGTATACGGCCGTAAACTCATGGGTGGTATGCTCTTGGATGATTTAAGGTCTTATCTCACTAGTGGAATTAAGCTAGGCTCAAATCTAGGGCTTATGAAGGGTTTAAGGCCTCAAATAGACCATTCTTGGGAGTTTACGGTAGTAAACATAGAGTTTACGGCCATAAACTCCTACTAGCCCCTTCCTTTTGTGTATTAAGGTCTTAAATGAATGGGTATTAAGTTCTATGCATTTTTCCAAGCCATATAGGGGAGTTAGGGCATCATTTGGCCATTCTATGGAGTTTACGGCCCATGGACCAATCCTAGGGGGGTTTATGGCCATAAACTCCTATGTCCATAGTTTCTTTAATGTTTAAAGCCCCTACTTCAATTGTGATTGATTCTAGACATTTACCCAAGCCATAGGAGGTGTTTGAGGGCAATTCTAACACCTTAAAAGGTGTTCACGGCCCTTGAAGAGGGGTTTACGATCCAAGAGTGTTCTTGGGCCGTAAAATCACGTTTACTCTCCAAAATGCAAGGTTTTGGTGTTCTAAGCTCGAAGGTGTAAGTCCACAAGTCATATCTAAGCCCTAGGAGTAATTTAGAGGGGTTTTGGGGCTTCAAAACCCCACTTAAGGGTGTTCACGGTCCAAGAGTGTTCTTGGGCCATAAACACATGAATTTTCCTCTTTTGAATGTCTTAAACTCGAATTTGCATGCTAAAAGAGCTAAATAATGAGTTACGGTAGATCACTTACTAGTTTGGGGCTCGAAATGGGCGGTTTTTGGATCGAAAGCAACTTGTAGAGAGAGAGTGTAGAGAGAGAATGAAAAGTCTCAAATGGAGTCCACTCACCCTTATATAGGGGTTTGAGTTTGTGGCTCGGTGGAAATCTACCCGATACTGACGTTAAACGGGGCTTTTGGTCGCACCCGATTAAATGGTCGTATTTTGACTTGGTTGTAACTAAAACTTTCCAAGGAATTATTGAGGGTGTTTCTAACTTTTTTCAACCCTTACGAAGTCATAATAAGTCCCAATTTAATAAACCTGTTCCAAAAGGTTAATGGACAATTAATAAAGCGGTTTTATTAACGGAAGATGTGGTTAAAAATGACGGAATAAATTTCGGGTTGTCACAAGGACACAACCTAATCCTTGATTCGAAGCATCACAGTAAACTATAAAGTCTTCGGTTCCCTCCGGTAAGGATAACACTGGAGCACTATAGAGAGCTTACTTCAACGATTGGAAGGCAATTTCTTGCTTCTCGGTCCAGTTGAAGGGTATGCCTTTCTGGTTCAATGTGGTAAGGGGTTTGGCTATCTTGGAGAAGTTCTGAATGAATCTTCGGTAGTAGCCTGCGAGACCTAAGAATTGACGAATTTCCATTGGCATTGCCAGAATTGCCCAGCTTTCGATTGCTTTGATCTTGGAGGGGTCCACGTGTATTCCTTCTTGACTAACTACATGGCCCAGAAAGTTTATGCTGCAGAGCCAGAATTAGCACTTGGAGAGTTTTGCATACAAATTTTCGGCTCGCAAGGTTTCTAAGATCTGTCGGAGGTGTTGGCTATGATCTTCTTCACTTCGAGAGTATACGAGAATATCATCAATGAAAAAGATTACAAATTTATCAAGTACTGGGCGGCAGACTCAATTCATGAGGTCCATGAATGCGGCGGGGGCATTCGTCAGACCGAAGGGCATCACGACAAATTTGTAATGACCGTAACGAGTTCGGAAGGCAGTCTTAGGAATGTCCTCATCTCAGAATTTGAGTTGATGATAATGGGATCTCAGATCTATCTTTGAAAAGTAACTACCCCCTTGGAGCTGGTCAAATAGATCATCGATTCGTGGTAGTGGATACCGATTTTTGATGGTGAGTTTATTTAATTCCCTATAGTCGATGCACATCCTGAAGGATCCGTCTTTCTTTTTAACAAAAAGAACCGGAGCTCCCCACAGCGAGAAGCTGGGTCTGATAAATCCTTTATTCAGGAGTTTGCTTTGTTGGCTTGGCAATTCTTGCATTTTTACAGGAGCCAACCTATAGGGTGATTTGGCGATTGGAGTGGCTCCAGGCACTAGGTCGATTTAGAATTCAATTTTTCGCTCTGGGGGTATTCTCGTAAGATCTTCTGGAAACACATCCGAGAAATCACACACCACTGGGATGTCGTGAATGCTCGCTTCCTCTTTGGTTTTATCCACCATGTGAGCAAGGAATGCCTAGTTCTTCTTTTGTAGACACCTTTTCGCCTTGATACTCGAGATAAGACGAAGGTTTGCGCCGAGTTTATCTCCATATGTTATTAGGGTTTCGTGGTTAGGAAGATGAAGGCGAACGGCCATCTCGTGACACATAATATCGACACGATGGGGGCTTAACCAATCCATGCCGATGATCACATCAAAACACCTTATATTACAAGCATTAAGTCTATTTGGAAGATGTGATTGTTTAGAGTTAGTGTACACCTCACATAGATATCCTTAGTTGATTCAGTCTTCCCATTAGCCATTTCCACCGTGAAGGCTTCATTAAGCTTTTGGGGTTGTTGTTTTAGTAAGTATTTGAACTTATTACTTACAAAACTTATCTCTGCTCCACTATCAAATAAGATGCATGCATATGAGTCGTTAAGTAAGAACATACCGATGACAACGGTTGGGTCCTGTACTACTTCACCCTGACCCAGTGTTAGTAATCTCCCTGCTGCTCCTACCCCTTGATCTTTCGTGTTGGGGCAGTTTCGCCTGATATGCCTAGTTTTCCCATATCTGTAACAGGTATATCTAGCTCCAATATTGGTGTTGTTGTTGTTGAAGCTGAGTCCTACAGTACTTCGCTGTATGGCCCTTCTGATTGCACCTTGTGCAACTCATCTCTCTACACTCCCCGTGATGGTGGAGGTTACATTTGTTACATTTGGAGAGATTTCCCGAGTACTACTTGGGAGCATTCGGTGTGGATGAGGCTGGAGCATGTGGTGTGAAAGTAGCTTGTGTTGCAGCATGGACAGACATTGTTTTTTGCTTCTTAGATGATTCCGAGTTTTGCTTTCCTTTTCGCTTGTTGTTCTTCCCCTTCTTGCTCTCTTCTTCCTTCTTAACCTCTGCTACCACCGTCTTGGCACCCTTCTTATTGCCGTGATCGTATAGTTTCTTGGCCAGTCTCTTGGCACTATCAAATGTCTTAGGGTTTGCTGTAATGACATTCCCTTGGATAGGTTCAGTCAGTCCCCAAATGAACCTTTCAATCTTCTTCTCTTCTGAGGTGATCATTCTGGGACACAAAAGAGATTTCTCACTAAACCTGGATATGTATGCGTCGATATTGGAGTTTTGGACTGTAAGGTTCCACAACTCTTGTTCCATCTTCTAAATCTCACCTTTAGGACATTATTATGCTAGCATCATCTCCTTCAGGTCTTCCAAGGGCATCGCGTTCGCCACCGGGAGTATCATGGCCTCTATGTGGCCATTCCACCAGGAGAGAGCTTGGTCCACGAACGTGCAGGCTGCAAACTTGACCTTATAATCATCCGGAAACCCGTAGATTTCAAAAACAGACTCTACCTTCTCAATCCATCTCTTCAAAGCTACGACGCCTCATATCCCATTAAAGGTCCGAGGTTTAGCATTGGTGAAATCCTTGTAGGTTCATGGTCGTGCGGCTTCGTGGTTTGTCCCTTGATTGGTGCTTCTGGCTCCCTGTCCGTTGCCTTCTCCGTTGTTTCCATTGCGAATCTATGCAAGTGTTGCAGTGACCGCAACGGACACTGCTGCCTGGAATCTAACCGAGTTTATTTCAGGTGGGGTTAGGGTTGCGTCGTTCCCATGGTTGGGTCTTTAAGGCATCTTTCTGTCATGGAATGGAAAGATGTTGAGTGCCTAAGGTTTTTGCGAGTTTGGGGATTCCATAGACTAGGCGTATAGTATGTGTAATTAAGTAATTTCATGCATTAACATAAAACAAGATGGTAAAACACATAGCAGATAACAATGTCATGATAAAACATAAAGCATTTTCATTAATACTAATAGTTTTGATACTTGAAAATTTTCCAAGAGGCATACAGTACATAGACTATAAAATCCGGCAACATGACGACCCTATGAGTAGTGTAATCTCTTAATCATAGAGTCGTTATGTCACACCCCCAAACAAGACGGCGGAAACATCCACGGGCTTGTGCGTGACTTCAGCTAGAAATATCATTACAGCGAATATAATTGAAACATAACATCATCATCATCACACATGTAATATAACAACATTCATTGTTTACATCGAGTATTGTGTTTGAATATTACATGCCAAAATAGTAAGAGTATGATGAAACAAAATATCACACAATATCCATTAGTATGTTTCGTTCATCCTGCTTCAACGGTTTCCTGAGAATACAAGTTATTTTGAAAACGGTCAACATAAAATGTTGGTGAGTTCATAAGCATGTTTGTGAAAATGATTTGTATAACTTTGAAAACAACCAGAAAATCCAATATTTTCTGAAAACTGTTTAATGTGTTTGTGTTAGATCTTGTATTAATGCATGTATGTTATTGTTTATTTGACTAAAAAGCTAAAGAGAATGTAGAGAGAATGTAAGAGCATGTAAAGAGAATGTTCCCAGACAACCCGATGTTATCTGTACAGGAGAAAGTTGCCATACCAACCCCCGAGGTTGAGTACTAGTAAGAGAATGTTTCCGAGTAATCCAAGAGAAAAGAGAATGGTCTTCCGTAAACTTCATAACGTTAATTCCTCTAAGTGAGCCGTCATAACTATACTAAATAATGACAATTTCGCCTGTCTTGGCATTGTTGGACGCTGACGGAAAATAGAATAAGGTTTTCGTCACCGTAGACTGAGTTAGTCTAACTGTAGCGAACAGCTCAGGTGTGGGGTGTCATCCCCATATAGATCTATACACAAATCCCCGTTCTCCCTCCAAGAGACTCCGGTTATAACTACAGGCTACGATCGTACACTTAATAGGTGCCAACCGATAAGAACTCGCTAGCTCCTTAATCGAATTTACGCAAAGTGAAAAGGTATAAACTCATTCCAGGACCAATGATCCATGTAAGTGAACCACTAAGGCATCGCTAAACATGTATATCATTTCAAGACCTAAAGGGAATGAGATTATATAACATGGACCCGAAATATATATGAAATGACAACTAAGGCCCATTTCACATGTAAAGTATTTACAGGCTCAAATAGCACACAAATAGAATCCAAGGTCCGTCGCACATGTTGATGGGTCAATAAGGCCCAATAAACATATAAATAGTATACATGACCTATCACACATAGAAATGGGCCACTAAGGCCCAATAACCTAGACAATGATCAAATTAAATCCATTTGTTGGTTTATCATTGGTTTTAGTTCAAGTATTCACTAAAATAGCATAAAAAGAAGAACGCATATAAAACCCATTCCCAGGCCCAATAAACATGTAAGTGAACCACTAAGGCCCACTATACGTGTCTATTATTTCCATGCTCAAAAGGAATGTGAATATTTATCCTAACCCCAATATACATGTAAAATTACACTAAGACCTACTAAACATGTGTATTATTTCCAGGCCCAATAAGGATATGAATATCGTTTTTAACCCGTTTGTTATTGTTTTGTTTATTTTAGCTTGATTATTTACAAAGTTGATATAAAAAGCCCACTTTTTGTAAAAATGACAATCTTGGCCCAATAAGCCAAAAATTTACAATTAAGGCCCAATTTTTGTAAGAGTAACACTTAAATCTCCAATTTTGTTAAAAACTTGTGTTGATGACTACTTTGTGATAAAAATAGCATTTTAAACCCATTTTTGTCAAAAATATCATTTTTGGCTTGGTTTTGTGAAAATATATATTTTTCTGGTTTTTGGCTTTTCCGAACTAGTTTTTAGAAAATTTGTAGAAAATTCATCGTAAGTCGAAATCTGGATCCATTAATTTTGGAAGTTTGGAAATTTTGTCTACTTTGTTCAAAATTTTTCTCATAATTTTTGATGGCTTCAAACTAGTGTGAAATTACTCATCTTACCAGGTTGGTCCGAAATTATTTCAAATATGATAGGCAGTTTTGTAAAATTCGCCAAAAACTGTAGAAAAATCGTATGAAAATGTGCAAGTAGTCATTTTAAAGTTATAAATCTGAACTTTATCCATGTAAAACAGTTTTCAAAAATACTTCCATTTGGATGGTCAAAACAGTCTGAGATTGGACCAAAAGTTTTCTGTCAAGGGCTGTTTTGTGAGTTTAGTTTATAGATCTTTGAACACAACACTTATTTTTGCTATATGAAGTATACAAATCCCAGATCTACATGTTTACATGTAATAATTGTGATAAAACATACTTTTCTCAAGATTCATATGAAGATCCTAGTGATAAACTTTAAGTTTCTTAACATATTTTTAGATTAGTGAAGAAATCAACACATAATCACCAAATAATTCATGGAAAACACACATAGACATGCATATACACATAGATCTATACAAAGCAACTTGTATTCTCTCCCAAAAATCATATAAAAACAGAAAACAAGGGGTATGAACTCACTTGGCTTTGAAGTTTCGGTTTTGAAGAAGAAATGGAAGAAGATGATGTGATTCTTGGCCCTAGCAAGCTTCTTGAGAGGTTTTTGAGCTTAGATGGGTTCTAAGATGCAAGATCACGAAATTACATGAGTTATGAGAAGATTTTTGAAGTAATCAAGAGACTAGACCATGGATCTAAGCATAAACTTACCAAGGATGATGATTTTGGTGAAGAATCCTCTTGAAAGCACCCTAGATCTTCGAAATTTAGAGGAGCAGAGAGGAGTTCTTGAGAGAATCTTGAAAGTGTTTGAAAGTGAAATGTTTGTGTGTTTGTGGAGCTTCTTGGCCATGAGAAACAAAGAGGGAGAAGATAGGATGTTCCCTAGATGTTTGGTGGGTATTAATCTCCTAGTAACATGGTGGGTTTGTGCATGGATATCCCCCATGCACTAATGAGGTGGCAAGTGCACAAATTTCTTCATTTTTCCTTTTTTTTTCTCAAATAAGCATGGTGGGCCGAGAATTTGGGCTTATGAGAGATGAGAATGAAGTAATTTGGCCCATTTTTGGTCTTGTCAAATTTTTATGGAGCCCAAGAATTATATATATATATATATATATATATATATATATATATATATATATATATATATATATATATATATATATATATATATATATATATATATATATATATATATATATATATATATATATATATTCGGCCCATTGGGCTCTTAAGGAGGCTCACGGCCCAAAATGGTGAAAGAAATTTGTTTAGGGTCCATTAGGGCTAATTAAATACTTTATGGCCCATCATGGCCCAAAATGCTATAGATTTATGAATTGGGTCCAATTAGAACATAATTAGGGTTTTTAAGCCCAAAGTAGTTAACTTGGATACTTATTGGTCCATTAGGCCCAATAAGAGAATCCTAGAACACATTAGACTTGAATCGGGCTTTCTAGGGTTTCCAACCCTTATTTGAACATATGACATGTATTTGAATGAGAATAGAGTATTGTATTCACTTAGAGTATAGGTTTTTACAATGGATGATGTTTATATGAGAATAGAATTTCCTAGCTAAAAATGCTAGTTGTGACACGTTAGTACATAGTATAGATCACATAACATAATATTGACAAAAGATACAGCTGGTCCTAGTCATGGTGGGATGTGTCAGGTGGTGGTGCTAAAGAAGTGGATGCTCCCTGAAGGCAAGCCACCTATCGCTCCGCATCTCGAAGTCGAGTCTCCCACCTCACCTGCCTCATGTGGAACTCTCGGATAACCTCTCACGTTTCCTGTTCTGCCCGCGCGACCCTAGTCCGCATCTGGTGCATCTAATCGGCGGGGCTCTGAGCCAGACCGCCAGTATCCCACAATCGTCTCACCACGACTGGAAGAGCTCGATCAGCCGGTCCTCCATCCCTCAGGTCATAGAACTCACGTGCCATGCCAAACGGGGGTTGATGTCTCTGTTTCCTGCTCCATCTCCAAATGTCGAGACCCCAAGGGGGTGTAGGGCCACTCGGGCCCATTCGATGAGCCGTAACCCTCACTAGGTATGGTGGGTTGATGACTTCGGACTTTGTGTCCAAGTTGTTGGGTTTTGGTATAATACAACATCCTATGGTGCACATACAACCCTAAATACCTTGGATCTATGTTTTCACTAATTATACATGCAAATGGTTTCCAAGGCATTAAACCTATAACTAGCATGCATTTGACATAAACCATATAATATACTAGTTAGGGAAACATACCTTTTATGTGGCTTGAATTCTTGATGTATTTGACCTTAAGAGCTTAGCACCAATAGTATGAAATGCCTCAAATGGAATCACAACACACCTAGGACAAAGGTGGCTCTTGAGAGAGAATTCCATGCACCAAAACACCTCCATATTTATCTAAGAAAAGAAGTGGTGATTTTGGCTATGGAGTAACCTATTTATATGTAGGATTCCAAGGGTCATGGGTATAACCCATAATCCATACCCATGGGTTTTATGATCCAAGGTTCATGTGGCCCAACTCTTTATGTATCCATACATAAACTTGGTCCAACATGGATCATAAGCCCAACACATATAAATATAACTAATTATCATAATTAGTCCCCATATATTTAATTAGTCTCTTTTGATCACTAAATTAATTCCAAATTAATTCTTGATCGATACTAATTAAAACATATGATTTCATATTAATATATTATAACTTATAATATATTAATAAACCATAAATAACCTTCTCTCAAAAGTCCATCCTAACAAATTGTCCTGATGATATGCAACCCAAATGGACCATGCTACTCTCAGGTCAAGTACAAATTGTCCTGACATCTAATCCAACAGTCTCCCACTTGGATAAGTCTAAAACTATTATTGCAAGTACGACTTCATAACCCGACTAGCAATCGTAGCTGTTAAAGCCACTGTCGAACTCTGAACAAATCAATGACGCGTGCATTAGATAAGGGATCATATATTCCTCCATTCTAGATATCATATGGACTGAGACATAGATTATAATCATTCTCTCTGTCCATTTGTTATTTCCCGATTTCCGATTTATGACGACTGACTAATTGAACAAATCAAATCTGTCCTGGACCGGCCGAGCACTTCCATTTGTCATCATCAAATCATCGAGGGGCCCACAGATATCGCTTTTATCTCGAAGGTAAAAGGGATGGGTAAACTTCGACTCATATGGATTGTTCTACTACTTGTTGAATCATACACAAAGGCATGTTTTATCACATCGAGTTACCAATGCGTTGTCGTGCAATCAATGTATAACCAACTCATAGTAACAACTCATATCTCTAGGTTTGAAGAATATAAGATATTATCGTCTCATGATCACTCGTGATAAAATCCATGAAGTGATTCCAATGAGCGCGGTTTGAATCCAATACTCAGAACTTATGAGCACTCATAAGTGTTGTAGCGCCACCTTGTCCAACATCTTAGACCTCTACAAACCCAACCCATGACAGTGTTGATTCATATCTACTTCCAACATATGACCGACTGTGGATGGTTTGAATAACTTAGTCAATCAGGACAATGACCTAGTTATTCTGGAAGTCAAAACATGCAAAGTGAAACAAAATAATAATCGAATCCAATATGGTCTCAGAACTTATGAATATAAATAAAACACCTTTTATTTATCACCATATGATTACACATTATTCATTGTATACTGTTTCAACTATCAACTTTATTCTTGAATTAAAACAATAGTTGTCCCATGCTTGAAGCATGTACACTATGTTTTTCTAAACACTAGTCATGCCACACACCAAGTATGCATACTATGTTTGTCTATGATCTTTACTTTGTGAAATAGATCAATTAAACATAACTCTAATGATTCTCATTTCACAGTCCCAAATCTTACTGCAAATGCAAGAATTCCAAATTCATGCCATTTACTGAAATCTGTTAGATTCTAAACTTATATGCATTGATCCTCTTGTAATGATTATGAACAAATTCACAAAGACTTGGCAACAATCATTACAGAGTATACCAAATAAGATCAACTCCTTGGAAACATCCTTGTTGCATTAAGTTTCCTAATCATACAGATTGAATACTTTCTAACTTTGAAGCATTTCCATATTCCATTTTGACTATCACTTCTGAACAAGAGTTGTCTCCTTAAAGATTATGTCAATATGGTCCTTCCAGAATTAATACTATACTTCCAACTGTCCTTGAGCAACCAATCTTTGGTAAACCTTAGATTGTCCTCAACAATTGCTTAATCATTTTAGTCATATCAATTTCTAGACCTTTTTCCCTTCTTCACGCCCCAGGCATTTGGAAAAACTTAGAATGAGTGAGTATAGCACATGTAATCGATCCTATATCCGAAGCATATGGACACGATTCATGATGTCTCACATAAAGACTAAACCAGTCTTTTTCTATAATATTTCCATTTCTATATGTCAAGTTCTCATAATTCAGATTATGAAAACGGATGCGGTAATCATAATCGAATTTTAGAACGCAAATAATGAACCCATATATAGAATTTCCTTATGTTGAGCCATCCCAACATGAAATTCATATATATTCTTGACTAAATACGATTAAGACCTCAATCTAAGCTTTTAGATTTGAGATGAAGTATAATTTCCTCTCCCTTAATTATAGCAAAACAACTTTTTCAACCCCTGCAACCTCACGAATTGAAACTTTTGTTTTCTATAATTAACATTGCTAACTTCCAATACTTATCATAATTATCATGCTCCCACTAACATGATGATTGTTAGCATAACACTTATGCTCCCACTAGCTTTGACATGTACCCAGAAATCAACTGAACTTCTAGAAATCAATACTTTATTGACTTTCTTACCAAAGTTCAAATTTCTGATACTAGATTACCTTGATAAGACTTTATCAATATCATACACCTCTCTTAGATAGCTCACATGTGTGTCTAAACAATTATGAAGAGGGATGTCGTAATCATAATGTTTAGACCTTTTGTCATTCCCATAATTGCTATCTACTCAAAATCTACTTAGTGAAAGAGTTTCCTTACCATCATTTTCATGAATTGAAGAGAAACCTTATGACACTCGGATTTAATGGTGTATGTGTTCTTATCCATGTGAATTGTTAAAACCATAGTCACAAGACAAGGATAATGACAAATCGAAACTCATATGGATTGAACTTGTGCAATCTTAACTTCTTGCCACCTGGTAGCTCAAGGGCCTGCCAATGCTTCCAAGTAGTTATGCAAACAATTGAGAACATGTAGAAATCAAATGTATAGCCAACATAACTGGAATGGGCACATAAATGTCACCACGATAGGTTATAAAGCTCTACTTGTGTGTTAGCGATGAAATACAGGTTTTATTCTTGATTACTTCTTGAAACCTTTTTCAGGATCTTTTAGACTCCCACTGTCTCCTTGACCTATGCGACTTTCTTGCCAAATATTCAAGAGATAGTGTGGATTCTAATCAAGACAGACACTTAACACAATTAGCCTTAGTTGGTCTTTGTTTTATCCAAAACATCACAACTTACCAATTTCAAATGTACAAGAGTGGAAAACTTTTACTCTTACATTTGACAAGTGTTTTAAACCTTCTTTAAGACATGTCACTCGAGTTACAATCTTAGAGTATAAATCTATGAATTGTTTTGGAATGAAGTATGAATCATCTTCTTGATTTAACCACTTCAACAATTCATAACTCATCTTCTTAACTATTAGAATATACTTAGAGGATGAATTGTGATAAGGTCTCAAAATCATTAAGATGACCTTAAGACATGATACTAAAGTACTCTCCCATCTTTGTAGATTTGAGAAACTTTTATCCTTCTGCCTAATTTGATTCTTCTTATTCATTCTGTCATACATTGAAAATTTTCCAATGTTTCAGAATTATACTTATGCTTGTAAGTATAATCGTATTTACTAAACCTTTGTAAATCATGACGAATAGTCTTATCCATCTTTTGTTGTGGACTTTGACAAGTGCACAAGAAAGTGTACTTGATCCCTTAGTCCTTCTCTTGACTCACACATCCATGTGAACAAGTAGTTAATCTTAATTTTTCCAATGCTCGAAAGTTCTCATTCATCATACTATACAACTGGCATGATTCCAAGTTTCGGTCCAATTGAAACTTGGGTGATGAGAATCTTTCCTTATTTGGTAAATTTAGACACTACCACAAATGAACGAATCAAATTCATATTTCCAATTTTGCTATAAACATATAAACATCAAGTTTTCATGAATGCCATTGTAAGGAGATAAAAATAAAGTAAAACAAACTTTTATTTATTTTAAAATGCGGAAAAAACTTTTTCCTTACAAAGTAACTTGAAATGAAAACTATGTTATTACTTGTTTCCTAGCAATCTATCATAACTCCTAAGAGTAGCTCAAGAATCCAATCTTCAATCAAGCGATAGAAATCCATCTTCGCGATCAGATTCAACATACTCTTTCTTTAAGTTTCCTTCACTTTTCCTTGGATTCTTAAACATCAACATGTGACCCAGTCACATCTTGTAATAAGAATCTCAGAATAGAAACTTAACCAAGTTAGATAGTGGACCTTACCTGAAATAGAGTCAAACTTATTGACTTTACTAGCCTTATGATCTTTTAGGTAAAATTGACAGCTTCGCAACCAATGCCCTTTCCTTTTGGCAATAGGACCATATGGACCCTTAGGTAATAGTACATGGGACTATCTCAGACTTAGCCTTTCTCTTTACCATTTGGTCAACCGAGTTGACTATGGCCGATCCCTTTCCATTGGGAAGAGAATGCTTTTTTGGATTTCCTGTGTCACTATTGTCACTGTCCATAAAGTTTTCGGAAGTTGATCTCCTAATCAAATTTGCTTTACTAGTACACTAAATCATTTCTGATTTAGCAGAACAAAGCAAATAGATAAGATCATTAAGGGTCTTGTCATAGTCTGTTCCATAGGAGTCCCAAGGAACTCACTATGTGACTTAGAAAGTGATTAAACCACTAACTTTCTTAAGACTTTGACACCCAACTCTCCCGGCTTTTCAGTATGTGACTTCATCTCCAAGATGTGATCACACCTAGACATTGCCTTGCCAATAGGGCTTGAGTGACCTTGAACTTGTGGGTTAGGGAGAATAATTGGAGGAGGTGGAGGAAGTGAAGTTCCAAGATATTTGGGAAGATCATAGATGTCTGAACTAGACATCTTTTGGGAGATATTCAAGATAGTTGATTTAAAGTCCTTAATATAACACCCAATATTAAATATTAAGCCTAGGACCCAACAAACTATTTTATAACTTGGAAGAGGGATGCCGTAATCCAAGCTATAGAATATTTGAAGGTAGGTGAATGAAGATTCACCAATTTCCACCATGAAAAAGAAAATAATTTATTAGGTTTTAATTGGATTTGAAACTCCTAGATCTTTTGAGATTCATTGAACTTTTCAATGTCATGTTTCAATCTGGAGTGTGCCCTTCAGGTTTTGTGACTGGGATGCTGAGGATCACAAAACAAGGTGTGAAGTAACCATGCAAATTACTTGGTACCCTTAAGTGTTTACCCCTCAATCGATGTGCCGGTTAACCACACACGCTCCATCGATACTATGATAAACATTAAGTTACCCTTTGCCTACCTTGTTAAATATGAGTTAGTGTGCCGGTTAACCATACACGATCCACTAACCGACTTAAACAAAGTGCAAAGTGTAATTTCATGGATTAGCACCTTATTCACATTTTCCAAAGTAACTAAGATTGGGTATTTATAAAAGGTTGTTACTTAGTACTTATCATTAATACTTTTAATGAAGGGAGAATTATAGTCCTTGTCCTACCCGTTCGGCTAACGACCCTCCACTGGTCAAGGAAGCGGTGGGTGAGAGTGGGCACCCATTAAACTGCCATTTTATAGGCAGTAACCTTATACCCCCCTTATAGACCGACTTCGTGAATGAGGCCTACTAACGGTAAGACTGACTTTACTTGTCACACCCCGAAAACCGAAGGCGGAAACATTTCCGGGGTTGACTCCACGTTGAGTATCAAATCCAATGCATATAGTAAGCAAAGTAAACAACCATTACATTACATATAAAAGTTTACATTTTGATCAAAAGTAAAGTGTTACAAGTATTATACATATGTATATATGAACAAAAGTAGGACGTGTCTTCTACGCACTCCGTCTTCGCCAAAAGAGATCATCGGGTACCTGTCTAATGTGGACCTGAGAATACAAGCAGTTTGAAAATCAGCATAATGCTGGTGAGTTCATAAGATGTTTCTTTTTCTGAAAAATGTACAAGTTTCCTTTAGTTTCTTGAAAATTTTTGTTATCCAAGAAAATTCCATATTTTCTTATAAGTATAGTTTAGTTTTCTGTTTATCATACTTTTCAATTATGTACAGTTCGATTATCCCAGGAAAAACCCTTATTTTCCTAAAAGTAAAGTTTAGTTGAATATCACAGGGTATAGTTTAATACATAAAACTATATATTGAAAACCATGGTATTACTATCCCGAATTAGATATAAGATAATTTGATAAAACCATGAGATTACTATCCCGAACTAGATATAAGATAGTTTGATAAAACCATGGGATTACTATCCCGAACTAGATATAGATTGTTTGATAAAACCATGGGATTACTATCCCAAACTAGATATAGATTCTAACCATAGGAATAACATCCTGCACTAGATATGAAACCTATAGACTGAAAACCATGGGATTACCATCCCGTACTAGATATAAGATCTAAAGATAGAAGATTCATATAAAATCAAATCCAAAACCAAAGCCGTGAATGAACTTATATTAATACGTATTGTGAGTCGGGTAACCATGATGATACAACAATGAGACCTCCTTGACGCTTGTCAAACGTCGGACGATATCCAGAATTTGTCACCCCAGGCGTGCCCGCCTAACTGTAGCTAGCAGTTAAGGTGTGGGATTGTCAGTCCCGAATAGATCTATTCACAAATTCCACGCTCTTCCTCCAGGAGACTCTGGTTACACTTCCGGGGAGGATTTACTAATAACCCAAAAGGGTAATGACAAATCTCAGAAACTAGTACTAAATTATTCATGGTATTCTCAAACGATATCAAACATACTAAACGATATGAAACATAATACAATGAATACAGTTATATACAATGAAATTATCTGGCAATACATTCTAATTGAAACAGAGATAAACTAAATCAGACATAGTTTATCTATTAACATTACTTGAAATCCAAATTCATAAAACGAGTACTGAAGATCCCCAAATTATTACCATAATAATTTGATTAGTTTGATTGTTTCCTTTACTGAAATCTATGTATTTATAATTGATAAAACATCCCTTATGTTCAGCATAATACATAAGGGGTAAAGATATTTATAAGTTTTCCAGATATTTATTGAAATACATCAATTTAAGGTTTTGAAAACATTTCTATTTTGCTTGTATTCCCCCCTGAAAACATTGAAAAACCATTGAAAAAGGGTAGGGGTATGAACTCACCGGACGAGGAATGTGTCTGCTTGGATCCTAAACGTCAGTTCTGGGTTTGAAAACGCATGAGGTTCCTATGTATAATGAAAAGATATACATTTGTATCTAATTAGGACTTAAATTATTTATTTGTTAGGGACAAACACTTCTAGTTGCGGAAATACTCCCTTACAAGTGTTTGGAAGGACTCGGGTGGCATCAACGGACGTGTATGGCTTGGATAACGAGTTTGGACTTCAAGAGTAAACTCCTTATGGAGTTTTCGGCCCTAAGACCATGTCCATATGAGTTCACGGCCGTGAACTCATGGATGATGGGTTTTAAGGTGCTAAATGGTCAAACATTACTTAGGGAAATTAGCTAGGATCACATCTAAGGCATATGAATGGATTTAACCCACCTATTGACCATTTAATGGAGTTTACGGCAGTAAACTAGGTGTTTACGGACATAAACTCCCCCCACACACAATCCTTATTTGTTTTGGTGGCTAGGACAATCACATGCGATTCAAATTAATTCTACAAGCCTTGTATGGAATTTAGAGTGACTTTTGACATGGTTTTAGGATTTTACGGCCCATGACTCCACCTCATGGCCGTAAACTCCTTAGGGGAGTGTTCTAACATGTTTTAAGGTCCACAAACTAATTTTGGTTGGTTCTAGGATTTATTCCAAGGCTAATGGTGTGTTTAAATGGCATTTTAAACACTTGAAATGAGTTTACTCTCCATGAATGATGAGTTTACGGCCCAAGCATGATCTTGGGCAGTAAACTCATGTTTACTCTTCAAAAATCATGTTTAGGGTGTTCTAAGTCCGAAATTGTAAGCCTTATAGTTGTATCTAAGTCCCAAAATTGGTTTGGAGGGGTTTAAGGGCATAAAAACCCTCTTATTAGGTGTTTACGGCCCAAGCATGCTCCTTGGACGTAAACTCATGTTTGAGGTTCATTTTCATAGATTAAACTCCGATTTGAAGGCTAATGGTGCTATACTATGAGTTAGGGAAGTTACCTCAAAGATTTGAAGCCTTAAATTGGAGTTTTTCGACCTAGTTCTTTGGTTTGAAGAGAGAGCTTAGAGAGAGAGTAGTGTTAAGGAGAAAAAGCTTCAAATGGAAGTTTAATCTCCTTTAAATATGTTCTAAGTTTCAGGCACGGTGAAATTCTACCTGATACCGACGTTAGACGTAGCTTTTGGTCGCACCCGATTAAGATGTCGTAATCCGATATGGTTGAAATTAAAATGTTTCCGATTACTAATATGGAGTGTTAAAATGAGTTCTAAACATGTTTAGACATCCATTAAGTCATAATATAAATCTCAACAATAATGACTTAATTTAAACTTAAACGGAAACAATTCGAAAGAGACGAATTTTATGGACGGAATGGGTTACGGCGATGGACAAACTTCGGGTTGTCACATTACTCATATACATATATATATATATATATATATATATATATATATATATATATATATATATATATATATTATTAACTTATAATATTATAAAGTATAAGGGTTGAATTTTAACTTTTAAAATTCTAAGGTCAAGTTTGGAATTAAAGTATACACGGGGGGTAACTTTACAATTCCAAAACTTGAGGACAAGTTTTGAAACCTTTCAAAACTCTTGGCTTTTTCATAACTTATGTGTTTAATTAAGGTTTAATGAAAAAAAAATCAAGTTCCATAACTTGTCCTCAAGTTATGGAAGACATTAAATCATTTAATGATGACATTAAAATAGAGACTCTTCTATTTTCATAACCTATGAGACTTAATGACACTTTAAAAAGAAAAACTCTTCACTTTCCATAACTTGAGGACAAGTTATGGAGTTCATAAAAACCATTAAGATCAAATATTCCAATTAACACAATAATCAAATAATTTTTCTATGATCTAGATTAAACTCATAAGTAAAGATAATTCACATCAACAATTTTCAAGAAATTAGATAATCATATAAACTAATACAAATCTTGAAACTTTGACAATTATCCTTTGAAGACGCTTGGACTTCATAACCGAAAGAGTTAATAAATGAGACATTACAAATCCATAACTTATGGAAGTTTCAAAACTCTTAAGATCATAACTTTAAAAAAACTTTTGAGTTCCAAAATTTTATGACAAAATTTGTAACTCCTTAAAAGCACTTAGATCAAACTTTTAAAACAAATAAAATAATCATATCATTCTATCTTTTAATAAATTGACCTAATTCAACTCTTTTAGTAAAGTGAGTCAAATTTTACAAATAATTAGTTTTTCATAAAATCAAGTAATTATCATAAAATTTGACTAACTTCATGTTTTTTTTTTCTTTTTTTTTTTTCCATCAACTTGAAAAAAAATACATTTACATCAAATATAGTAGAAAACAACCCATGGCTCTGATACCACTGTTGGGTTTTGGTATAATACAACATCCTATGGTGCACATACAACCCTAAATACCTTGGATCTATGTTTTCACTAATTATACATGCAAATGGTTTCCAAGGCATTAAACCTATAACTAGCATGCATTTGACATAAACCATATAATATACTAGTTAGGGAAACATACCTTTTATGTGGCTTGAATTCTTGATGTATTTGACCTTAAGAGCTTAGCACCAATAGTATGAAATGCCTCAAATGGAATCACAACACACCTAGGACAAAGGTGGCTCTTGAGAGAGAATTCCATGCACCAAAACACCTCCATATTTATCTAAGAAAAGAAGTGGTGATTTTGGCTATGGAGTAACCTATTTATATGTAGGATTCCAAGGGTCATGGGTATAACCCATAATCCGTACCCATGGGTTTTATGATCCATGGTTCATGTGGCCCAACTCTTTATGTATCCACACATAAACTTGGTCCAACATGGATTATAAGCCCAACACATTAAATATAACTAATTATCATAATTAGTCCCCATATATTTAATTAGTCTCTTTTGATCACTAAATAATTCCAAATTAATTCTTGATCGATACTAATTAAAACATATGATTTCATATTAATATATTATAACTTATAATATATTAATAAACCATAAATAACCTTCTCTCAAAAGTCCATCCTAACAAATTGTCCTGATGATATGCAACTCAAATGGACCATGCTACTCTCAAGTCAAGTACATACCAATAATAGTTATAGGCTTAGACATCTAATCCAACACAAGTAATCATCGATGTCGTCACCAAACTCTTCTTCACCATCGTCTGCCACGGGTTCCACATGTCCCTCTTCAGGTTCCTCGCCTGATTCCTCTAGCCATCCGTTATTTCTCTGATTGAGAAAGATCTCCGGGGAGGTGGAAACCAACCATACTGACTACACGGGAGTGAATATATAAGTCACATGTTAATTATTCTTATAGTATTTTTAATTATTTGTGTTTGGATTTCCTAGAGTTATTGGAGAGTGGGGTAGGCTTATGGATTCATTTCCCGCTGTGATTACTCCTGAACACATGTTGGTTATATTCTAAATAAATATAGTTGATCGGGCTATATTTATCCCTAATATAACTACATAACTCCCCAGGTTTAATCATAGTGTTCCATTTCCTCCAGAAGCTTTTATTAACTATTGTTAGGTTATTATCCTACTATGCGCACATAAGTGTGAAATTTGGTTCGTTTAGAGTTGTTTAGTCCCATTGTGTTTATAGTTGCATATCATGTATGGCTAGATATGCCAGTTCACTATAAACATTGCTCTGATACCAACCTGTCACACACTCGAAGCAGATGGCGGAAACGTCCGGGGGCTCGTGTGACTAACAATTGAATAATCATCACAATGAATATACATGAATCATAACACAATCATCACCAACATTACATAATACAACTGACATTGTTCACATCAAATACATTGTTAGAATACATAAGTCCAAATGGTTAAAAGTACGATAAGTGTTATTACATAAACGAAACCATGCACACTTGCAATTCTTCCGGCTTAACGATTACCTGAGAATACAAGTTAATTTGAAAACGGTCAACATATATAATGTTGGTGAGTTCATAAGTATGTTTGAGTAAAAGCCTTTGTATCTTTCATAAAAACCCAGAAAAATCCGATATTTTCTATAAAATGTCTGAAAATGATGTGAAAATCAAGTTTAAATGCATGTGCGAATTTCATAGTTATAACTTATATGAGTGTAGTTTAGATTCATTGTACGTTGAATAAATGATAAGTGTGTATGAAACTTTTTCCAGAAAATCCGATATTTTCTGTTTTATAACAATGTCTAAATTCTTGTATCATTAAGTAAATCGTTCTGCCTTAACACAATTAAAGAGTTTATCTTCAAAAGGTTAGTCTTTTTTTTGTATCGAATCCCTATATGAGCCGTTATAACCATGCATAATAATGACTAGGTCGCCCGTCTTGGTATTTTTCCAAATGCCGGTCTTGATAAGGATGTTGTCGCCCTAGACTCGCCTAGTCTAGCTGTAGCGAACAACTAAGGCGTGGGGGGTCACCCCGTATAGATCTATACACAAAATCCCGCTTTCCTACCAGGAAACTCTGATTATAACTACAAGCTACGATTGTACAGTCAGAGGTGCTAACCGACATGTCTCACTAGATTCTTAACCACTTTTTTACTTTGTTTAATGTTTACGTATTTGTGGTATGTTTCCGTATTCAAAAGGTACATAAATAAGTACCGGATGTTTAATGATTTCGCAAAGGTATAGTTACGGTCTATTAACATATGAAATTTCCATTCCAAGCCCTATTAGAATGTAGTAGACCACAAAGGCCCAATAACACGTAAGAGGGTAACTTAGGCCCAATAGGCATGTAAATGGGCCACAAAAGCCCAATAAACATGTAATCCATAACCTAGGCCTAAATTAACATGTAAGTGGGTCATAAGGCCCAATAAACACGTAATGGAAAACATTGGGCTCAATATGCACTTATTTGGGCCCTTAGGGTCCAATGGCCAAGTAACGTGTATATTAGGCCCAATAAATAGTTATTGCTGTATTTTGTTCGTTTTGTTTTATTTCTTTGTTTGTTTGGGTTGGAAGTTCAATAGATTGGTGATAAAAATACTATTTTTGTAAAAACAACGTTTTTGGCCAATGAACCTCAAAATTTTAAATTAGGCCCCAAATTTTTGTAAAAATGACACTATAGTCCATTATTTATAAAAGTTTGCAATTTTATCCCAAATGTCTATAAATTTATGGTTTTAACCCAAAATGTTATATTTTCACAATTAGAACCCTTTTTTGCAGAAAAATACATTTTCAGCCCCTTGTTTGTAAAAGTTTACATTTTCGGCCCAATTTTTGGAAAACTTTACATTTTTGGTCCCATTTGAGAATAATGATATTTTCACCTATAAATTTGGTTAAATTACATTTATGACTCAAAATTTTGGCCAAATAACATTTTTAATCCCAAAACTTCGTTTTTTCGCAAATTGGGCCCAAAACCGTGAGGCCCAAAAGATTTGGCCAATTAAACTAAAATTTGCATTTTTGGCCCTTCTAAAAGTATGTTTAGCTTAAAAACACCTTTTTGATAATTTTGACCTACAACAAGGTTTTTGCTGAATTCTTTTGCATCTTAAACATGTATTCACTTTTGGCTTGATAATGTAATGTATATCATGTCATAGTTCATAGATCTTTGTTAAATATTACTTAAAATTTTGAGATTTGCTAAGATCTAACCTATTTTTACAAAATAAACTAAGAATTCACAAAACATGCATATAACACATAGATCTACACTTTGTACTTGTATTCTCACCCAAAAATCATATGAAAACTGAAAACAAGGGGGTATGAACTCACCTTTACTTTGATATTTAGGTTTTGAAGAAGAAATGAAGAAGATTTTGGTCCCAGTAGGCTTTCTTGAGTGGATTTCGAACTTATTAAGTTCTAGGAAGCAAAATCACCAAAAGCTCTGTTTAAAAGAGTGATCTAACATGAGAATAGAGTTATAAACTTGGATGTGCAATGACTTTCCAAGAAGTGATTATTATCTTGTGAAAACCTTCTTGAAACACAAACAAATTTTGAGATTTTTGATGGAAGGAGTAGGATGATCCTTGAAAGTGTTTGAGAGAATTTGGTGTAGTGTGTGTGTGTGTGTTTGTTTGTCTTCGGCTGAGAGTAGAAGAGGAGAAAGGAGAGAGAGAGAGGTGAGGTAACTAGTATGGATACGTGGGATATTTTAACATTGATACATGTTGGGCAGTATAGAGGTGGCATCTCCAAGTCAACGCCCCCCCCCCTTAATTTTTTTATACATGGGCCGAGATTTTGGGCCAAGAAGAGAGGGTGGAGTAGTTTGGGCCCATTGACTTTAGTTAGTATATTTGGGTCCTATACATAAAATTTTTCGGCCCATTGGGCTCTTGGAAGCATTTACAACCCAAATAGAATAAAAGAATGGACATATGGCTCACTAAGGTTAAATGGATTAATTATGGCCCAATAAGGCCCATTCAGGTTAGAATGAATCATTCTAGATCCAAATGGTCCAAATTGTTTTAGATTTATGAATTGGGTCAAATTAGGACCCAATTGGGGCTTTTAAGTCCAATAAAGTTGAATTGGGTGCTTATTGGTTCATTAGGCCCAATAAGGAACCCTAGTCCAATATGGACTCAAACCATGGTTCTTAGGGCTTCAGACTCTTTGAGGAACATAATTGATGAATCTAAATAAGCATTGAGTGAGATTTACTTAGAGTATAAGATTTACAATAATTGAATGGTTACACAGGAATAGAATTTCCTAGCCAAAATGCTAGTTGTGACACAGAGCTAGTCAGCTATAAGACCTATCATCGCAAGGATTTCAAAAGGTCATATATACCATGGATTAAGTTTACCTTGTTTGCCAAATTGTATCATCCCTTTCCACGACGAGACTTTTAACAGTAGTCGATCTTCGACTTGAAACTCCAAGGGTTTGTGTCTCCTGTTAGCATAACTCTTTTTCCGATCTCGAGACACTTTAGTTGTTCGTGTATCTGAACAATATTCTTCGTTGTTTCCCTTATGATTTTAGGGTCAGTGAGTCTGATATTCGTTGCTCGACCCTTAGCCAGTTGGTTATCACCCACTTCATCCCAACATAAGGGTGACCTGCACTTGTGTCCGTAAAGAGCCTCAAACGGAGAGGCTTTGATGCTGGAGTGGTAGCTACTGGTGTAGGAGAATTCAATTAAGGGAATGTGAGGGTCACATGCCTTGCTGAAGTTTATCACATAGCCATGAAGCATGTCTTCTAGGGTTAAAATGGTTCGCTCACTCTGACAATCTATTCGGGGATGGTAAGGTGTACTCACCAGGTCGGGTTCTCAAGGACTTCTACAATGATTGCCAAAAGTGAGAAGTGAATCGACTATCTCTATCCGAGATGATAGATATTGGCACACCGTGCAGTCTCACGATCTCCTTGAGATACGTCCTTGTCAGTGTTTCCATTTTGTCAGTCTCCTTGATCGATAGGAAGTGATGGACTTGATATGCTGGCGTTGAAGGTGATGTAGATGTTGGCGCTAACAGATAGTGCGTAGAGTTTTTGACTCATTAGAACATAAGGTGTGACCTTACACATATAACTGCCAGGGACCATATGTGTTGGAATAGTGTCTAAGGCTACAACTATATTGGGCAAGTATTTAACCCGATTGTGCATGGTCCTTTTGGGTTGCCTTCACCATAGCAACTTGACAGGATGATTTATTATGAGAGAATAAATATTATTAATATATTATGAGAATAATATATGGAATAATAATATTGTTATTTGATTAATATAAGTCATAAAATTAATTAGAATTAATTTGGTGACTTAAAGAGATCAATTAAATAAGAGGGTATAAACTGTCAATTGTTTGATAGTTACACTTTGGGCTGTAAATCCTTCATGGATAGGGTTGGACAATTTCTAGGGCTTGGGATAAGCCACAAATCGTCCAAGGACTTATCTTGGAAGGGATTTGGATTGCTTTGAGTAAAAGTTATCTAATTAGGGTTTAAGGGTGAAACCCTAGGAGCCTTACAAGTATAAATAGACCCTTGGGGCAAGGGAAATTGGCACCTCTGCTAAAGCAAAGAAATCCTGGCCGGTTTCTTCCCTCTCCTCTCTCTCAAATCATCCTTTTGCTAAGTTGGTGTTTGTAAGCCATTAAAGGAGTGACGTTTGTAACTCTAAAGCTCCAAGAACAAGAAGATCTAACAAGTGTCTCAAGGTAAGCTTCTAACTCTGATTTTGTATTGTTCTTATACTCTATTAGCCATTATAAGTCTTGGATCCAATGCATGTTTAATTAGAGAAACCTAGATCCAAGCATTAGGGTTTGTATGTGCACATAGGAATGTTCATATGGCCAAAACCCATCAGTGGTATCCGAGCCTAGATTGGTTTCTATTAAATTGATGCATGATTGTTTGTTTCTTGCTTGCAAAATTCAAATTTTGTGATTCTGAGTCATGGACTCGGCGAGTTGGCCTGACTCGGTGAGTCGGAGCGTCAGGAAGAGCAAAAATCAAGATTTTTTGATATTTATCTTATGGAAACTTGCCTTTATCATATTAGATCAACCCTAATCCGATTTTTTGATATATATGACTGTAATCTTGATCTAATTAAAGATATTTATCAATTAATAAAATACTTAATTTCCTTATGTGATAATTAATTAATTATTTTGATTAAATTGGTAAATTATTTGGCAAGAAATCATAAATAAATCAAATATGGATAATTATGTGATTAATTGTTAATTTAGATTATTTGTTGTTTGATCCTCTATGTTTTGATTACTTTAAAACATGCCATCAAGTTTTGAAATTTATGTTTTGTGATTAAAAGTTTAATTTAGACAATTTAGATTTCAAACCCTAGAATTTTACTAGTTTAAAATCCAACCCTATACTAATATAATATTACAAGATTAATATATATATATATATATATATATATATATATATATATATATATATATATATATATATATATATATATATATGTATAATTATAAATGCTAGTCTTACCGTTAGTAGGCCTTATTCACAAAGCCGGTCTATAAGGTGGGTATAAGGTTGCGGCCTATAAAATGGCACTTAATGGGTGTACACTCACACCCACCGCTTGCTTGATCGGTGGAGAGTCGTTAGCCGAACGGGTAGGATAGGGCAGCCTCATCCTCTCATTAAAAGTATAATACGAAATACAAAGTAACTACATGTTTTTCTTAAAATTTCCCAATCTTAGTTACTTTAGGAAAAGTGAATTGATGCAATCCCATGAAATTACACTTTGCACCCTTACTAAGAAGTTAGTGGAGCGTGTGTGGTTTACCGGCACACTAATTGGTTCTAGGCAAAGGTGGCAAAGGATGATTCATTGTTTATCATAGTTCGATGGAGAGTGTGTGGTTTACCGGCACATCGAATAGGTGGTCGTTACAATGAAGGCACCATGTGAATTTGCGTGGTAATTCACACCCGCTTTGTGATCCTCCGTATCCCAGTCACAAACAAGAGGGGCATATCGAGATTTAAACATGACATTGAAAAGTTCAATGAATCTCATCCAAACCTAGGAATTCTCAATACATATAGGACTTAAAGTTATGTTTTGTGGTGGAGAATTAGTGAATCGTCATTCACTTACCTTCAAATTGTTTGCATGGTAAATTACGGCATCCCTTTTCTAATATGTAAATATTGTTGTTGGATCCTTGCCCTAATTTTTCTTATTGGGAGATAATTAGGGATTCATATTCTAATCTATCTTTGTCCTTTCTATTTGTAGATTTTGAACGCAAACAACGCTGCTGCTAGTTCATTCACATTGATGAGCCTTTGTCAAAAGGTCACTTTCGATGGGACGAACTTTAGCGAATGGATAAGATACATTCGCACGATTGCTTGCTACGAGGACAAGGAGTATGTCCTCGATGAGAAGTTCGAGAAAATCAACCCAGAAATTGCTACTCCGGCTGAAATAACCGCTTTTGAAACTCACGAGCGTGATGCAACGAAGGTACATTGCATCATGATAGACACTATTAACTCCGAATTCAAAAAGTCGTATGAGGACATGTACCCTTACGAGATGCACCAAGACTTGTTGGAGAGATACCACCAAAACGCGAGACAAGAGCATTATGAGATTTTCACTAACATGATTTCCGCTAAGATGGGTCATGGAGAGTCTCTTACCGTGCACCTGCAAAAGATGCAAAGGTATGTCGACCGTCTTCGCAAGTTGAATGTTGACTTTGGGGATGACTTGGCGATTGACATGGTGCTTCACTCTTTGCCTCCAAGTTACAATCAATTTAGGATGACCTACCACATGAACAAAGAAGAGGTCACCCTAAGCAAGCGCCAAGGTCTCTTGAAGGTCGCTGAAAGCAACTTCAAGGACAAGTCTGTTGCACCAACTCCCAATCCACCCGCTGCTCCTGTGTTGTCTATTGGACAAGGAAGGGGAAAGAAGAGGAAGGCTTCGTCTAAGAACCATCACAAGGTTAAGTCCCGAGATGGTGCCTCATCTAGTGGGACCAAAGTTGATCCTACTAAACCCTGCCCTAACCCAAAGGAGGCAGAGTGCCACCACTTCCACAAGATATTGTTGGATTAATGTCTAAGTCCATAACTATAATTGGTAAGACTTGACCCGACCCGGCATGGTCCATTTGGGTTGCATGGCATCATGCACTTGGATAGACTAAATGAGAGAAATAAGACACTTATGGTTATTAATATATTATAAGTTCTAGTATATTAATAATAAGAATAATGAGATTATTTAATTAGTATTGATCAAGAATTAATCTAGGATTAATTAAGTGATCAAAAGAAGACTAATTAAATATATGGGTTGATTGTGTAAATCATCCATACTTGTATAGTGGGCTAATGCTCCATGGATAATCAAGTTGGGCTAAAACCCATAGGATGGTCCATGGATGCTCCATGGTGTATTTGTACCCATGGATCCAAGGAAATGGAAAGCCATGACAATTAAGAGTTTACCCTAATTGTAACACTATATAAAGATCACATTCTTGGGAAAAATCGGCCACTAGAGAGAGTAAGAAAGGGATAGCCGATTTTCATGAAGTGTAGAATTCTCTCAAGTTAATCCATGTGTATTTGGTGTTGTGTGAACCATTTGAGGTGTCACACTTGGGGCACTTGGCACTCAAGCTTCATGAAGACTTTCTACACCAAAGAGGTATGTATTCTATCTTGCTATAGTCATTGTTTTGTATGCTAGATTAGGATAATACCTTGGAAGTTCTTATTTGCATGTATAATAGAGAAAACATAGATCCAAGGTATTTAGGGTTGCATGTACACTTAGGAGTGTCAGAATGCTCATAACCCAACAGTGGTATCAGAGCCTAGGCTTGCTTTCTCTTATACTTGATGCAAATTGCTGAAAAATGCTGAAAAACTCGATTTTCTGGCTTTCTGGGCACTGGACTCGCCGAGTCCACTGATGAACTCGCCGAGTCCATGAGTAAATGCATCCAACTCGCCGAGTTGGTTGATGCCACTCGCCGAGTAGGAGCCCCAGACAGCATATATTCGAGGTTTTTGGCTAGAAATGGACTAGGAACATTACCCTAAGTTGTTTTTGAACTTATAAACTTGTTTTTGATGTGGTAATGTTCATGCTAATCCAATTTCTAAGATAATTGTCAATAGATTCATGTTTTGAATTAGTTTAGTGATTAGGCTAATTACATGAAAAAGTTTGATTTGAATTATCTTGTTCTTATGAGTTGCTTAGATTAATAGAAAAGTTAATTGATTATGTGTTTTCAATCCAAATTAATCTAAGAGTTGATTCTAAAATGTGTTTTTGTAACTTGTCCTCAAGTTATATGAAAAGTCACATTTAAGTTTCATAAAACTCATAAAAGTTGGCAAAGGTTACAAAAGATGAAGAGTCTTGTCCTTAAGTTATGGAGGTTCAAGAGTCACTTCATTAATAAACAAATAAATAAAGTGTAACCTTAATTAATTTCATAAGTTATAAAATAAAGAAAAAGTTAATTCTTTTATTAGTTTAAAGTCTTCCATAACTTGTCCTCAAGTTATGGAACTTGAAGAGTTTTTGGATTAAAACTACTTTAAACACATAAGTTATGGAATTAATTAGTTTTGAATAGTTTCAAAACTTGCCTTTAAGTTTTGGAATTTGAAAAGTTTTCACTTATGAATACTTTAATTCCAAGTTAGCCCTTAGAATTTTAAAAGTTAAAATTCAACACTTATACTTTATAATATTATAAGTTAATAATATATATATATATATATATATATATATATATATATATATATATATATATATATATATATATATATGTATAAGAGTAAAGTCAGTCTTACCGCTAGTACGCCTCATTCACGAAGCCGGTCTATAAGGTGGGTATAAGGTTGTTGCCTATAAAATGGCAACTTAATGGGTGTCCACTCTCACCCACCGCTTGCTTGACCGGTGGAGGGTCGTTAGCCGAACGGGTTTGACAGGACTAGAATTCTCCCTTCATTAAAAGTATTAATGATAATACTAAGTAACTAAACTCTTAATAATACCCAATCTTAGTTACTTAGGAAAAATGTGAATAAGGTGCTAATCCATGAAATTACACTTTACACTTTGTCTAAGTCGTTAGTGGAGCGTGTGTGGTTAACCGGCACACTAACTTGGACTTAACGAGGTAGGTAAAGGGTGACTTAATATTTATCATAGTATCGGCATCCCAGTCACAAAACCTGAAGGGCACACTCGAGATTGAAACATGCCTTTGAACAGTTCAATGAATCTCAAAGATCTAGGAGTTTCAAAACCAATTAAAACCTAATAATACATTTCGTTTATCTTGGTGGAAATTGGTGAATCGTCATTCACCTACCTTCAAATATTTTATAGCTTGGATTACGGCATACCTCTTCTAAGTTATAAAATAGTTTGTTGGGTCCTAGCCTTAATATTTCATATTGGGTGTCATATTAAGGACTTTAAATCAACTATCTTGAATATCTCCCAAAAGTTGTCTGGTTTAGACACCTATGATCTTCCCAAATCTCTTGAAACAAGGTTTCCTAATGAAGATGATGTCCCATGGATATCATACTTCTTTCTCCTCCTCCAATTATTCTCCCTAACCCACAAGTTCTTGAAAAGTTTAAGGTCACTCAAGCCCTATTGGCAAGGCAAGGTCTAGGTGTGAACACATCTTGGAGATGTAGTCACATATTGACAAGCCGGGAGAGTTGGGTGTCAAAGTCTTGAGAAAGTTGGTGGTTCAATCACTTTCTAAGTCACATAGTGAGTTCCTTTGGGACACCTATGAAACAGACTATGACAAGACCCTTAATGATCTTATCTAAGATCAACTTTCTTAAAACTTGATGGACATTGACAATAGTGACACAGGAAATCCCGGAAAGCATTCTCTTCCCAATGGAAAGGGATCGGCCATAGTCAACTCGGTTGACCAAATGGCAAAGAGAAAAGCTAAGTCTGTGATAGTCTCGTGTACCATTATCAAAGGGTCCATATGTTTATGTTGCCAAAGGAAGGGGCATTGGTTGCGAAGCTGCCAAATCTACCTAAGGATGTTAAAGTCAATAAGTTTGACTCTACTTCAGGTAAATTCCACTATCTAACTCTGTTAAGCTTCTATTCTGAGATTCTTGATACATGATGTGATTGGGTCACATGGTGATGTTTTAAGAATGAAACAAAAGTGAAGAAGCTTAAAGAAAGAATATGCTGAATCTGATGGCGTAGATGGATTTCTATCGCATAGTTTGAAAAAATCGGATTCTTGAGCTACTTCTTAGGAGTTATTGCTTAGGAATAGATAACAACAAGTTTTCATATGGATTGCAAGGATTAGTTTTTCCGCAAAGTTTTAAAATAAAAGAAAATTTTGATTTTATTTATTTTAAAATATCCTTACAATGGCATTTGAGGAAAAAATTGTAGCTTATATGATTCCATTAAGAGCAAGAATGGAAATATGAAATTGATTCTTTCATTTGTGGTAATGTCTAGATTTACCAAATAAGGAAAGATTCTCATCACCCAAGTTTCAATTGGACCGGAACTTGGAATCATGCAAGTTGTATAGCATGATGAATGAGAACTTTCAAGTTTTGGAAAATTAAGACTAATTACTTTTTCACATGGATGTGTGAGTCAAGTAAAGGACTAAGGGATCGGTTACACATTCTTGTGCACTGATTAAGTCCACCACAAAAGTTTGATAAGACTATTCGTCATAGTTTACTAAAGCTTAGTAAATATGATTATACTTACATGCTTAAGTATAATTCTGAGACATTGGGAAAAAGGTTCCAATGTATGACAGAGCGAATAAGAAGAATCAAATAAGGCAGAAGGATAAAAGTGTCTCAAATCTGAAAAGATGGGAGAGTACTTTAGTATCATTTTTGTGATCATCTTAATGATTAAGAAACCATAGCACAATTAGTTCTCTAAGGAAAATCTTAGTGCATTCTTACGACTAAGAAGAGGAACTTGAATTGTTGAAATGGTTAAATCAAGAAGATGAGTCATACTTCGTTCCAATACAAGTCTTAGAGTCATACTCCAAGATTGTAATTTGAGTGACATGTCTCAAAGAAGGTTTAAAACACTTGTCAAATGTAAGAGTGAAAGTTTTCTACTCTTGTACATTTGAAATTGGTAAGTTGTGATGTTTTGGATAAAACAAAGACCAACTTAGGCCAATTGTGTGAAGTGTTTGTCTTGGTTAGAATCCACACTATCTCTTGGATGTTTGACAAGGGAGTCTTATAGGTCAAGAGGACAGTGGGAGTCTTAAAGGTCTTGAAAGTCTCAAGAACTAATCAAGAATAAAACCTAAAGTTCTTCACTAGCACACAACTTGAGGTTCATAACTTATCGTGTTGACATATTCTGTCCCCATTCCAGTTAAAGTTGGCTTTGCATATGAGTTCTTAGAGTTCTCAATTTGTTGCACAACAACTTGGAAGCAATGGCAGGCCCTTCAGCTGCCAGGTGGCAAGAAATTAAGATTGAGTTCGGTCCATATGAGTTTGGATTTGTCATTATCTTTTTCTTGTGATTATGGTTTTGACAATTCACATGGATAAGAACACATACACCATTAAATCTAAGTGTCATAAGGTTTCTCTCCGATTCATGAAAATGATGGTGAGGAAACACTTTCACTAAGTAGATTTTAGCTAGATAGCAATTGTGATATTTGCATTCTCAAAGTCGTTAGTGGAGCGCGTGTGGTTAACCGGCACACTAACATGGACTTGTGAGAAGTGGCAAAAAGGTCTAAACATTATGATTACGGCATCCCTCTTCATAATTGTTTAGATACACAAGTGTGCTATCTAAGGGAAGGTGTATGATTTTGATAAAGTTTTATCAAAACAATCTAGTATCAGAAATCTGAACTTTGGTAAGAAAGTCAATGAAGTATTGATTTCTAGAAGTCCAGCTGATTTCTGAGTACATGTCAAAGCTAGTGGGAGCATAAGTGTTATGCTAATAATCATCATGTTAGTGGGAGCATGATAATTATGATAAGTATTGCAAGCTAGCAATGTTAATTATAGAAAACAAAAGGTTTCAATTGGGAAAAGGTTGTTTTGCTATAATTAAGGGAGAGGAAATTATACTTCATCCCAAATCTACAAGCTTAGATCGTGAGGTTTTAATCATTTAGTCAAGGATATATATATATATATATATATATATATATATATATATATATATATATATATATATATATATATATATATATATGAATTTCATGTTGGAATGACTCAACATAAGGAAATTCTGTATATGGGTCCATTATTTGCGTTCTAAAATTCGATTATGATTACGGCATCCCTTTTCATAATCTGAATTATGAGAACTTGGCAAATTGAAATGGACATATTATAGCAAAAGACTGGTTTAGTCTTTATGTGAGACATCATGAATCGTGTCCCATATGCTTCGGATATAGGATCGATTACATGTGCTATATTCATCCGTTCTAAAATTTTCCAAATGCCTAGGGCATTAAGAAGGGAAAAGGTTTAGAACTGGATATGACTAAAAGGATTAAACAATTGTCGAGAACAATCTAAGGTTTACAAAGGATTGCTTGCTCAAGGACGGTTGGAAGTACAGTAATAATTCTGGAAGGACCATATTGACATAATCTGTAAGGAGGCAACTCTTGTTCAAAAGTGATAGTCAAAATGGAATCTGGAAATGTTTCAAAGTTAGAATTTTTCAATCTGTTTAAGATTAGGAAACTTAATGCAAGAAGGATGTTTCCAAGGAGTTGATCTCCTTTGGAATGCTCTGTAATGTTTGTTGTCAAGTCTTTCTGACTTTGTGCATAATCATTACAAGAAGATCAATGCATATAAGTTTAGAATCTAACAGATTTCAGTAAATGGCATGAATTTGGAATTCTTGCATTTGCAGTAAGGATTTGGGAGTGTGAAAAGAGAATCATTGAAATTATGTTCAATTGATCTAGTTCACAAAGTAAAGATCTTAGACAAACATAGTATGCATACTTGGTGTGTGGCATGACTAGTGTTTAAGAAAACATAGTGTACATGCTTGGAGCATGGGACAACTATTGTTTTAAATTCAAGAATAAAGTTGATAGCTGAAACAGTATACAATGAATAATGTGTAATCATATGGTGATAAATAAAAGGTGTTTTATTTATATTCATAAGTTCTGAGACCATATTGGATTCGATTATTATTGTGTTTCATTTTGCATGTTTTGACTTCCCGAATAAACTGGGTTATTCTTCCAGAATGACTAAGTTATTCAAACCATCCACAGTCGGTCATATGTTGGAAGTAGATATGAATTAAGACTGTCATGGGTTGGCTTGTAGAGGTCTAAGGTGTTTGACAAAGGGCTACAACACTCATGAGTGCTCATAAGTTCCGAGTATTGGATTCAACCCGCGCTCATTGGAATCACTTCATGGACTTTATCACGAGTGATCATGAGACGATAATATCTTATATTCTTCAAACCTAGAGATATGAATTGTTACTATGAGTTGATAGTACATTGATAGCACGAAAACGCATTTGGTAACTCGGTGCTATAAAACGTGCCTTTGTGTATGATTCAACAAGTAGTAGAACAAGCCATATGAGTCGAAGTTTATCCATTCCTTTTACCTTCGGGATAAAAGTGATATCTGTGGGCCCCTCGATGATTTGATGATGACAAATGGAAGTGCTCGGCCGGGCCAAGACTGATTTGATTTGTTCAATTAGTCAGTCGTCATTAATCAGAAATCGGGAAACAACAAATGGACAGAGAGAATGATTATAATCCATGTCTCAGTCCATATGATATCTAGAATGGAGGAATATATGATCCCTTATCTAATGGACAAGTCATTGACAAAGGTCAGATTTCATCGACAAGGTCAGAGTTCGACGGAAGCTTTTGAGAGCTACGATTGCCAGTTGGTTCCTGAAGTCATACGCAATAATAGTTTTAGACTTATCCAAGTGGGAGACTGTTGGATTAATGTCTAAGTCCATAACTATAATTGGTAAGACTTGACTCGACCCGGCATGGTCCATTTGGGTTGCATGGCATCATGCACTTGGATAGACTAAATGAGAGAAATAAGACACTTATGGTTATTAATATATTATAAGTTCTAGTATATTAATAATAAGAATAATGAGATTATTTAATTAGTATTGATCAAGAATTAATCTAGGATTAATTAAGTGATCAAAAGAAGACCAATTAAATATATGGGTTGATTGTGTAAATCATCCATACTTGTATAGTGGGTTAATGCTCCATGGATAATCAAGTTGGGCTAAAACCCATAGGATGGTCCATGGATGCTCCATGGTGTATTTGTACCCATGGATCCAAGGAAATGGAAAGCCATGACAATTAAGAGTTTACCCTAATTGTAACACTATATAAAGATCACATTCTTGGGAAAAATCGGCCACTAGAGAGAGTAAGAAAGGGCTAGCCGATTTTCATGAAGTGTAGAATTCTCTCAAGTTAATCCATGTGTATTTGGTGTTGTGTGAACCATTTGAGGTGTCACACTTGGGGCACTTGGCACTCAAGCTTCATGAAGACTTTCTACACCAAAGAGGTATGTATTCTATCTTGCTATAGTCATTGTTTTGTATGCTAGATTAGGATAATACCTTGGAAGTTCTTATTTGCATGTATAATAGAGAAAACATAGATCCAAGGTATTTAGGGTTGCATGTACACTTAGGAGTGTTAGAATGCTCATAACCCAACAGATATGACATTGGAAGAGAAGCTGCCCAGAGTACCTACAAGCCATCAAAGAAGGAAAGATCAAGCCGTCTTTCGCAGGTATATACACAATTAAATCTAACGATTCATCTCATGATATTTCTTGGGCTCTTGATACCGGTTGTGGTTACCACATTTGTTCTAATGTGCAGGGACTAAGAAGAAATAGAGACGTGGAGCATGGAAGAATAAATCTAATCATGGGGAATAGAAGATCGTCGCGTGTGACCAAGATTGGAATGTATTCTTTAGTGCTTAGGAATGGTTTATCTTTAGATTTGAACAATTGTTGCTATTCGCCAGATATGGCTAGAAGCATCATTTCATTTCATGGTTTGTTTAGACAAGGTTTTAGATTTTCTTTTAATAATGAGAATGGTTCTATTTTGGCTTATCTAAATGGTGTCTTTTATTTTGAAGCTATACCATGTAATGGAATTTATGAAACCGTTATGATTGTAGATAACTTAGGAAATGATGTTTTATGCATGGATTCTTCCAATAGTATGGATAGAGCATCCTTGTGGCATTGTCGTCTTGGACATGTCAACAAGAAGCGCATAGCCCAACTCCAAAAGGATGGAGTGTTGGAGTCATTCGACCTTAGGGAAGATGACACATGCGAGTCTTGTTTTCTTGGAAAGATGACTAAGTCACCTTTCACAAGTACGTGTGAAAGGGGTGAGGGTCTATTGGACTTCATACATACCGATGTATGTGGACCGTTTAGATCAACCACGAAGGATGGGAACCGCTTCTATGTGACTTTTACCGATGACTATAGTAAATATGGGTATATCTACTTAATCAAGCAAAATTCAGAAACTTTTGAAAAGTTCAAAGAGTTCAAGAATGAAGTGGAGAATCAATTGGGCAGGAAAATCAAGATGCTTCGATCCGATCGAGGAGGAGAGTACCTAAGTCTTGAATTCCACGATTATCTCAGGGAGTGTGGAATAGTTTCACAATTGACGCCACCTAGGACACCACAATTGAATGGTGTGGCAGAAAGGCGTAATCGAACCTTGTTGGACATGGTTCGCTCTATGATGAGTCGTGCTTCACTATCTATCTCTTTTTGGGGATATGCCTTAAAGACTGCCGCCTATATCCTTAACCGAGTCCCTACTAAGAAGGTTGCCAAAACACCTCACGAGATGTGGATAGGGAAAGCTCCCTCGTTGGCACATATCAAGGTTTGGGGTTGTGAGGCTTTCATAAGACGAGATACTCACGACAAGCTCGAACCTCGTAGTGAGCGATGTATTTTCATCGGCTACCCGCAGAATTCCTTTGGATATCTCTTCTATAAACCGAAGGACAATGTTGTCTTCGTTTCAAGGAAAGGAGTTTTCCGAGAGTGAGAACTCATAAGCCAAGGAGATAGTGGGAGGCAAATCGAGCTTGAAGAGATTCAAGAGTCGATAGATGAAGGAACCTCTACCGCTGGCACTCAACCCGAGGAGGAAACTCCGGTTGAACCAATTGACGAGTCCTTACCTCTTAGACGTTCCGAAAGAGTTAGAGTTCAACCCCAGTTTTATGGTTTTCATATTACTACCGAAGGGGACACGTATATTAGTGATGGTACACTAATAAACCTTGATGAACCTAATAGCTATAAGGAAGCCATGGCAGGCCCGGAGTCTGCAAACTGGAAAGAGGCGATGGACAGCGAGATCCAGTCCATGTATGACAACCAAGTTTGGAATTTGGTTGACAATGTGCCCGGATGTAAGACCGTTGGGTGCAAATGGATCTTCAAGAAGAAGACCGACGTGGATGGAAATGTACACACATATAAGGCGCGATTGGTTGCGAAGGGCTTTACTCAAACTCCCGGAGTTGACTATGATGAGACCTTCTCACCAGTTGTGAAGATAAAATCTATTAGAGTGATGCTATATATTGCCGCATTTCATGATTCTGAGATTTGGCAAATGGATGTCAAAACCGCTTTCCTTAATGGGAAGTTGGCCGAGGATGTTTACATGGCTCAGCTAGAGGGTTTTGTCGATCCGAAGCATCCAAATAGAGTGTGTAAGCTTGAGAAGTCCATTTATGGACTTAAGCAAGCATCTCGCAGATGGAATCTTTGCTTCGATGAGAAAGTCAAAGAGTTTGGATTTTTATGAAGCGAAGATGAATCGTGTGTATATGTCAAAGCTAGTGGGAGCATAGTTAGCTTTCTCGTTTTGTATGTCGATGACATACTACTCATAGGAAACGACGTTCCGACTCTACAGGAAGTTAAGTCCTGGCTCGGGAAGTGCTTCGCTATGAAGGACCTAGGAGAGGCTTCCTATATTTTGGGAATAAGGATAGTAAGAGAGAGAAGTAAGAGACTAATAGGACTTAGTCAGAACACTTACTTAGATAAGGTACTGAAACGTTTTAGTATGGAAAATTCGAAGAAGGGAGAATTACCGATACAAAGTAAAGCCAAGTTGAGTAAGACTCAAAGTCTGAGTACCGAAGCTGAAATAGCAGAAATGAGCCGAGTACCATACGCTTCCGCAGTTGGCTCAATCATGTATGCTATGACTTGTACTTGCCCTGATGTAGCCTTTGCTTTGAGCATGGTTAACCAATTATCAAGGGAATCCTGGCAGAGCTCATTGGATTGCGGTAAAGAATATCCTTAAGTACCTTAGAAGGACGAAGGAATGGTTTTTAGTCCTCGGAGGAAGTGATGACTTGAAGGTGCGAGGGTATAGTGACGCCAGTTTTCAAACCGACCGAGACAACTACCGTTCGCAGTCGGGCTGGGTCTTTACCCTTAATGGAGGAGCAGTGACTTGGAAAAGTTCCAAGCAGGAAACTGTAGCTGATTCAACATGAAAATCAGAGTACATTGCATCGAGCGAAGCGTCGAAGGAGGCAATAATGTTGAAGAACTTCATTGGTGATCTTGGAGTTGTACCCGCCATAAAGGAGCCCATGGAGATTTTCTGTGATAATAAAGGAGTGGTTGCCTTGACCAAGGAACCGAGAGATCATGGTAGATCACGACATATCGACAGAAAATATCACTTTATTAGACATCGTGTAGAAGAAGGACAACTCGTAGTGAAGAGGATATCATCGGAGGATAACCCAGCAGATCCGCTTACGAAGGGACTGAGTAGGGTTAAGCACTTGCAGCATGCTAGGAGTATTGGGCTGAAGGATGATGTTAGCATAGATTAGATAGTAGTAGAAACGTGTAATAGATAAATGTAATTAACATTTGATGATTAAATAAAAGAGTATTATTTATGAGTAATGTTACTGTCTTATGTTAATTGTTTAACTATTGTTTCATTTTGCATATTTTGACTTCCAGAATAATTGAGTTTCTTAAGAATAATTGAATTATTCAAATTGTCCACAATCGTTCATATGTGGGAAGTAGATATGAATGAAGATTGTCATGAATCGGTGTGTAGATTGTCTAAATGGTTTTAGACATAGCAAAGGGTTGCTGCAACGTTCATGAGTGCTTATGAACTAGTTTTGCGCATTGGAACAAACCCGCGCTTGCTGGAATCACCTTATGGAATATGATATAAAAGGGTGATCGCAAGACGATAATATCATATAGTCTTAAAACCTAGATATATGGTTTGTTATCTGTTAATTGGTTGTACATTGATAATGCGAAAATGCATCAGTAACTCGGTGTTATAAAACGCATTGTTGTGTATAGTTGATTAATGAATAAGTAAATGCATATAAGTCGAAGTTTATCTGTTACTTTTATCCTAATACGGTAAATGCGATATCTCAACCGCTCGATGATTTGATTTGACTTATGTGGCAGGCCCGGTCAGAACTAAATTGATGTGTTCGATTAAGTTCTATGTCAAATGAATCGGAGATCGAGAAACCAAATGCTAGACAAATTATTCCATAGAATTGTCAGCATGATATCTAACAGAGGACTGTACGATCCCTTATCTAAAGGACAAGATTGATTAGATCAGAGTTTGACAGCGTCTTTGAGAGCTACGATTGCAAATCGATTTGTACTTGTGCATATAGTTACTAGACTTATCCAAGTAGGAGACTGTTGGAATAGTGTCTAAGGCTACAACTATATTGGGCAAGTATTTGACCCGATTGTGCATGGTCCTTTTGGGTTGCCTTCACCATAGCAACTTGACAGGATGATTTATTATGAGAGAATAAATATTATTAATATATTATGAGAATAATATATGGAATAATAATATTGTTATTTGATTAATATAAGTCATAAAATTAATTAGAATTAATTTGGTGACTTAAAGAGATTAATTAAATAAGAGGGTATAAACTGTCAATTGTTCGATAGTTACACTTTGGGCTGTAAATCCTTCATGGATAGGGTTGGACGATTTCTAGGGCTTGGTATAAGCCACAAATCGTCCAAGGACTTATCTTGGAAGGAATTTGGATTGCTTTGAGTAAAAGTTATCTAATTAGGGTTTAAGGGTGAAACCCTAGGATCCTTACAAGTATAAATAGACCCTTGGGGCAAGGGAAATCGGCACCTCTGCTAAAGCAAAGAAACCCGAGCCGATTTCTTCCCTCTCCTCTCTCTCAAATCATCCTCTTGCTATGTTGGTGTTTGTAATCCATTAGAGGAGTGACGTTTGTGACTCTAAAGCTCCAAGAACAAGAAGATCAAACAAGTGTTTCAAGGTAAGCTTCTAACTCTGATTTTGTATTGTTCTTATACTCTATTAGCCATTAAAAGTCTTGGATCCAATGCATGTTTAATTAGAGAAACCTAGATCCAAGCATTAGGGTTTGTATGTACACATAGGAATGTTCATATGGCCAAAACCCATCAATATGTTGATCTTCCATACAACTTCCAGGGGCTAGATCCTAGTCTTTGATAGATTTTCCAGGGGCTAGATCCTAGTTTTTCATGTAATTTCGAGGGGACAGATCCTGATCTTCTAAACTGTCACACCCCAAAACCGGAACGGTGAAAACATTCGGGGGTGGAGGACGTCATGTTTAGTATCACAAGACATGCATCATAGTAATCAAAGTAATCAACAACCATTTCATTAGAAAGAAAGTGTTTACAAAGTATGCGGTTCACAAAACGTAGACTGCATATGTAAATAACAAAACAAAACATTAAGCTATTATGCTCCATCTTCTGAATCCCAGTGCGTGTACCTATCTACTGCTCTCCTGAGAATACAACTTATTTTGAAAGCGTAGATCAACATTTAAGATGGTGAGTTCATAAAATTTTAGTGATGTAAGTAAGTTGTAGGTTCTTTTTAGAAAAGTTCGCGTGTTCCTCCCTAAAATCCTATATTTCCTGCTTTGATGAAAGATAAGTAAAATCCAATATTTCCTTCTATGATCACTTAGTTTATACTAGCTATATATAATCTAATATCGAATAGCTAGTTAGTTGTGTGAATCTGCCCTAAACCCACAACAAAACAAGGAACAGGAAGTAAGGCGGAAAGCACACATCCAACTACGTATCAGGTATTAATTGTATATAACCCTGATGTATAAACTAAGGTATTATAGAATTAACCACCTAAGGTCCTTTAAGTTATATTGGTTTAATAAAATGGATTAAACCCTTTACTAGTAAGTTTCTAGTTTTGTCTACCAGATGTGCTATTTGAAAAGTATGTTTTGTACTAGAAAACGGTGTATTGAATTTGTATACTATGACCTGGTACCTGGTACTCCTTATGATTACTTGGTGTATACGGAATATATATATATATATATATATATATATATATATATATATATATATATATATATATATATAGCTAAGATCAGGTAAATAGTAGGCTGGGTGAATCTGCTCTATGCCCACAACCAAACAAAGAATAGGAAATGAAGCAGAAAGCACACATCCTACTACCTGTTGGATCTGATTAATATATATTCCTGATATATATACTAAGGAATCAAAAAGTTAGCATTATAGGCCCGTTACTACTGAATGTACTAGGACTCGACTGTTCTGTTTGTCGCTTGTATTGATGTAAGTTTTCAGTTGTCTTTCATACTGAAGTACTGACTACGTTAATCATGTTTGTTAAATTAAGGTCATAATGTGATGAGTCGTACCCATACTATATGCCTCCCTGCAAGAGATTCTGGTTATGAAACACAACTTCAGCAAACCAATTGCTAAGCCGTGAAGTAGTCTCACATTAAAGTTATCTTGTATACCACATTTATTATCACCTTTTGTTTAGAACAATGTGTTAGTGATCATTAGTATAATGTTGTTAATCATGATTTGTTCTTCTGTTATAGTATTTAGTATGTTCTTGCTGTTATCGTGTATTATATCTTCCTCCCTGTTTCTCTTTATAGTATGTTCTTTATTTTCCTGTGTGTTGTATCTACCTCCCTGTTTGTCTTTACAGTATGTTCTGTATGTTCTAGTGTGAACTGAACCCCTAAACTATACCTATTATACTTTACTAGTATGTTTACTTGAACTGATACTGACTTGAAGAAAAGACTCATTGATTGTACTTTAAAAACGGAGTTTTGTAAACTATAAGGTAACATAACTTTAAATGAGTTTTTGAAATGTTTTGACCACTTATAAATGCATAAGCAATCCTTTAAAAGATGTTTATAGCAAAACATTTACACAATTATCATTGTGTCCAACTTGTATCCCCCCCCCTTTAAAAGTTTTTAAAACAATTTAAAAGATTGATTATAGGGTATGAACTCACCTTATGTGGGTTATTCAATCGAATATGCGCGTAAGGATGAGAAGTTCCACGAATGAAGTCCTGAGACACAAACGATTCCTGATGACATATAATGGCATATATTGGCACGAATTTAGTGTTTTAAGCAACTAACACGCAAGGAAACACCCTTAGGGACTAAGAAACACTTAGACTAAGTGTTAGAATCACATGTGATTCATCAAAGGGGTGTATACGGCCACAACTTGGTGTGTACAGCCATGGAGTGTACGACCATACACTCATTGGTCAAACATGCATAAGAGGATCTTTGAACAATGGGAAAGCTAGTGGGTCGATACCTCATCAAGAATACGAACTTGATTCTCACTTTGGAGCCCTTTTAGGGTGTTCTAAGGGGTGTACGGCCATGCAAGGGTGTACGGCCGTACACTCCTTTTGTTCCATCTAAATGTCATTTATAAGGTGTTTAATAAGAGATCCTAAATAGGGGAGGATACTTACAATTTGGAGGCTTGAAGGAGGGTTCACGGCCACCAAGAACAAGTGTGTGTTCTTGGTGTTCTTGGTGAAAGATGAATCTCTTGAAGATCTCCCTAAAAAGATGATTTCCATGGATGAAATCAAAGGGTTTTACTAGGTTAAGAAGGATAACAACTAATCCAAAAGGAAGAAAGGCTTACATTCTTGAAGATCAGGGTGAAAAGCTTGATGATAGTTGAGAACAAACTCGATTTTGTGACTTGGAAACTGAAGAAATGACTAGAAATGAAGGGATACTATATATATGGGGGTGGGTGTACGGTTATGATTTGTGTACAGTCATGATGGGTGTACGGCCGTACACCCATGTGTACGGCCGTACACTCCCTTGGATGGAGTGTTCGGCTTGATTTCAACGCGAAGAACATTAGAAACTCGATCCTATACCCAATGCTTAATTGTATTGAGCTAAGAACCCTTAAACAGACTCTAAACAATGCTAAAAGATAGCAAAAACGGTCTAACACTTGGTTGAATTGAATGGCTGGACTTATAAGGCAAAAAATTTCGGGTTGTCACATCATCCCCCCGTTAGATGGAATTTCATCCCGAAATTAGCTTTCTTAGCAGTACTACTGGGATTGTGCTACTCTGATTTGAAGAATACACACTCGTGGACCTGGCAACTTTGCCCTAATGTCCATGATAGGATTCATACCTGGTCCATCTATCATTACCTCGAGTATACAAGTCGTATATAATTAAGATTAGTTAGACGGTCGAATGTGCGACTCTGCCCCAAGTCCACAACCAAAAAAGGAACATGAGATAGGGCAGAAGCACACATACTAAATCTGCGTAATCATAATCATATACCACCCTCGCGTATACACTGATAGTGATAGATGGGTTGTATTCGTCCTTAGCCTATGTTCTTGAACTTGGTCTGTTGAACGAGTGGTATTTCAGGAAGGTCTGCGGAACATACGATGACAAGGCTTTGGAGGGAAAAGTACTCTTCGCATGAGTACTTCAGGGTTTAGAATATGTGGTAGAAAATTCTGAAGTCTGGGTCAGACTGTTGTTACGAGTGACAACGGTTTCGTGAATTTAACAGTCAAGGCGATAGAAACATATGAACTTAGTATGGTGAGGACCACTCCAATTCAGGCTATCCAACTTAAACTACATAGAACCCAAAATATCATAACCATCTAACCTTGTAACTGTTGGATTTTAGTATACTACAACATCCTATGGTGCACATACAACCCTAAATGCTTTGGATCTATGTTTTCTCTAATTATACATGTAATATTGTTTCCAAAGTAGTAAGCCTAATACTAGCATACAATTGACTTAATCAACATAAAAGTGAATTATAGAGATACCTCTTTGTTGTAGCTTGTAGTTTTAAGAACTTAGCACCCCTAGTGTGATGACTCAAACGGTTCACAACACACCCTTAAACAATTGGATGACTTGAGAGAGATTAATAGGCATACAAATCGGTTATGATCACCAAGAACACTTGTTGTCACCGATTTTAGCCATGGGGTTATATATATATATATATATATATATATATATATATATATATATATATATATATATATATATATATATAGGAATCCAAGAGTCATGGGTAAACCCTAATCCATACACTTTGGGTTATGATCCATAGTTCATGTTGGCTAACTCTTCACTGAAACTTACATAAACTTAGTCCATCATGGATGAATAGCCCAAACCATATATAAATATATATCTATATCTATATATATATATATATATATATATATATATATATATATATATATATATATAATTGATTTACATAATCAGTCCCCGTTAATTTAATTAGTCTCTTTTGATCACTAAATTAATTCCAAATTATTTTTTGATCAATGCTAATTCAATAATATGATTTCATATTAATATATTAGTACTTATAATATATTAATAAATCATTAGTAACCACTTACTCAAATATCCATCCTCAAATTGTCCTGGTGATATGCAACCCGAAAATGGACCATGCTACCCTCAGGTCAAGTACATACCAATTATAGTTATGAGCTTAGACACATAATCTAACAGTAACATAAACAAATGTTAGACACTAGCTTATCCATACCGTTAGCAACTAGCCTTCCCTAGTTACCATAACCAAACATAACTCCTAAGAGTATCATACAATCAACATGCAAGACCATACTAGTCTAGCATACGAAGACACAAAGTGTCCTAAACTACACATGCATAACAAGGAGTTATCCTAGCCAAATATTATACTTGAACATTACCTCTATCCTACCATTAAAAGTATATACAAAGGGATATGTGGCATAGTGAGAAACTTACCTGACACAAGAACCAGAGAAGCACAACAACAATTTTATACCTTGTTCTACTCAATCTCGTGAACCCAATAACACCAAAAGAGATATATCCTCAATCAACAAACCAAATCCTCCAAGTTTGAGCACAATTCAATCTGGTCAAAAGTCAATGGTCAACGGTCAACAAAAGTCAACGGTCAACCAATTCAACTATAACCACGATCTGAAGACTGTTTGGCCACGATGTGGGCATGCCCAGACAAAACAGGCGTGAGGCTGAACCTTTCCATGACGTGGCGACCTCTTGGCCACATTTTGGATACTGTCAGAAGCCATTTTTCTCATTAAGAACATCATCCTTATAGATCAAGGCTCACACTTCCAGATCTGATTCTTCTTATTGACTTAATGGATAAAGATTCTAACTTTATCCATTAAGACCTCACCATAAGGCAATATCTTAAACCCTAAGTCCATAAATTCCTTAATATGACCACAATTTGAGTATGGAAAAATGGGGGTTATAACTTAACACGTTTTCCACCAAATAAGGTAAGAAGATGATCACAAAACAAGTCTAAGGTTATGAAGTTTCCCAAAACTCTGAGAACATTCTTTCAAACGACATCAAAGTATGAAATAAGATAAGAGAATGATAAAGGTGGAAGCTTTACACCTTTCCAAGTTGCATAAAATGTAGGAGATTGAAGATCTGAAGTAATAAATTCTTCCCACTAGCAAGCACGCCTTCTCCTTCTTCCATAAATGCAAACCAAGTGTACCATCCCAAGTCAGAATCAAGAGTTCAGGGGGTAAAGTGTAAGTTTGGAAAAGAGGAACTCAGCGAGTAGGAGCCATAACTCGTTGAGTCTAAGCGTGTGCTGGGTACATGTTAAGTGACCGGACTCGCCGAGTCGGAGGCTGGACTCAACGAGTCCGTGCTGTAATGAGAAACCCTAATTCCTAGGGTTTGCACCCTATTTAAGGAGCCTTAAGCCCCCATTTCGGCCCCTTATTACTCCCCTGAGAATCAGCAGCCCTAAAATCATAAGTGAGAGCCTTGGGAGCATTTTGGAGCATGATAAGTCGATTTTGGAAGGAAGTCTTAAAGATTAAGAAGCTTGGATCAAGGAGGCTTGAGGAGATTTTGTTTGCTCTTCAGTTGGAGGTTGTTTTGAGGTAAGGATTCGTCATCTTGGCTTTATTCCTTCTAGGTCCACCTTTCATGGAGCTTTAGGGTTTGTTTAGAGGAATTTATGATGAGATCTTGATGCATGAGCTAGATATGGAGTTGAAACTCTAGATCTGAGTTCTATATGGAATCTATGTGAAGAAAGCCCTTTGTTTAGATATACAAAAGCCAGCCCTAATGAGTTAAGTTCCATTTTAGCTTGGTTTTTGGTGAATGGGTCATGGAAGCACGTAAAGGTAGCAACTTTATGTTGCTAATGAACCATAGGAACCCTGATCTATTGTTTGGAGCAAAGGAGAAGCTCTATAATTTTAGATTATGGAATAACCAGTGTGGACTCAGCGAGTCTTGGAGAAGACTCGGCGAGTCGGGTAGGGTTTGGTCCGACTAGTCCCGTGTGGACTCGGCGAGTTGGAAGAATAACTCGGCGAGTCTGTTGAAGATTGCCTTGGACTCGGCGAGTCTGTTCGTGGAACCATAACCTTTTCTTGTTAAGCCGTGAATCGGTGAGTCGAAGGACGACTCGGTGAGTTGAGCAGGATGGGACTCGGAGATTGTTCAACTCCACGAGTCTTGGGGCGACTCGTCGAGTTGAGTCGTGATATGGGATTTTTGAGTATGGGAACTCGATGAGTCAATGGGTTGCAGCAGCGTGATCTTATTCTTCAGTCAGCAGTTGCAGGTGAGTTATCCTCACTATATTGATAGGGTCTACGGCACCAAGGCCGACCCTCTATCGGATGGAAATCTGGGTATTGTTGTTATGTTATTGCTTTTCTATGTTTGCATCTGGGTAGTTAGGATGGTATATGAGTGACCGGAAGCTCTTATGTGCTATGAAGAGTATGAGTTATACGTTGTTAGATGCTATGAGAGTTGTATGTCTTATGTTACGATATGAGCAATATGCTATGGACCGGAAGGTCATCATGTTATAGAAGTTCTTATGTGCTATGAAGAGTATGAGATATATGTTGTTAGATGTTATGAGAGTTGTATGTGTTATGTTACGATATGAGCAGTATGCTATGGACCGGAAGGTCATCATGTCATATGCGGTTATGTGATATTTATGTATGTGCTATGTATGTTACGTATGGTAAGGACCGAAAGGTCAAGCTGATATCGACCGGAAGGTCAACAGAGTATGGACCGGAAGGTCAACAGAGTTATGGGATGGAAATCCCCTGAGGCACATGGATTGGAAGATCTTATAAAGTTATAACCTGGAAGGGCGTATGTGTTGTTATGGCCTGGAAGGGCGTACATGTTGTTATGGCCTGGAAGGGCGTATGTGTTGTATGTAGTATTTTGGGGGTAACTCACTAAGCTTTCGGGCTTACAGTTTCAGTGTATTGTTTCAGGTACTTCAGGAGACCGTGGCAAGGCAAAGGCGTAATCGTACTGCTCCTCTATTTATGTTGATGTTTTTGGGATACTCTTATAATAAATGAATTGAAAACGTTTTTGTAATAACATAATGAATATGGTTGTTTTTGAAAAGGTTAAATTGGTTGTAAATTTTTACGGTGTTACAAGTTGGTATCAGAGCCTTGGTTTGAGTGAATTGGAAGAACATTCGTGTGAATCTAGTCTCAAATCAAGGAGAGTTTTCAGAGTGAAATTGAAATGGTTTTCAAAAATAAGTAGAGGAGGATGCGGAGGTACGATCAGCCTGAGCCAGAAAGTAGACCCCAAAATACCATACAAGTTATTTGATTATGTGATATGTTAGAACAACATGCTAGTACTAGGCTAGGGATCTTCAGGGATTGCATGATGGAATTGCCTGATTATGTGATGCCTACTAGCCTAGGGTTCCCCGTTATGTGAAGTAGTTAGAAGTTCCTCTAGAGGTGAGTATTGAGTGTTGCCACGTTGATGTTATCGCTAGGGTGTTGTGATGATACTTGATATAAATATGGGTAGGTGTGGAAGGTAGTATGGGCCTGTACTACTAAAAACATAGGACCCATACGCGTATCAGGGAAGTCACAACCCCTAGAGTCAGGTTGGGAGTTGGTTCCCGGGTTACACCAAGGCTTCAAACCTCATGAACTCCAAGAATACAATAAGAATCATCAAAAGGGGCTAGGATTTCATTTTCGAAGATTGGGGGCTGAAGAGGATGCCCTAATCTTAGGGTTAGAGGCTTTAACTACGGAAGAAACCTTAAAATCATAGGCTTGGGTTACAACATCCATCATGTCATTGAAAACCTCTTTCTATGTCATGGTACTCTTGCGCGTTTCCTAAAATCCATGCCACATCGTGGAACATGGTTTTTCTCCAAAACACCCATCTTGAATCCAATTAAGTATTTAGCTGATCCATTCAGGAAAACAGGTGTTACATATACTACAAAGGCTAAACAAAACATATGTTAAATGAGACAATAATTCATCACCTTAGTTAATTAACTTTAGCTAAAACCCCAGCCTATAATCGTTAATCTTAAGTGAGCGGGAGAGTTATGTATACATCTATACTGGTTAGACTATACCAACCCATTTTTCGCATCCAAAAATTTCATTTTTATAAATTACTTTAATTAAAACGTTCGTAGGAAAACATTGTCAAATCATAACATTTAATAAAACTATGTATAATGTCTGAAAATCCAAATCATAAAATAGTGATAATATCAGAGCACAATCCCAAGGATAACTCATAATGTGGAATCTGAGGTGTGCGTATGATGTGCAGCTACCGCATCGGCTCCTTCCCATTCGTTGAAGAGGTACCTTAAACAAAACTGAAAGCTGTAAGCATGAAGGTTAGTGAGTTCCCCTACAGTACCACATACCATACAATATACTGTCAGACAATTCTGGGGCGCCTGACTTACCCAGGTCAAACCATTCTGGGGTGTTTGACATACCCAAGTCAGGCCATTCTAGGGTGCTTGACGTACCCGTCGGTCTATTTCACCCAACTACAGGGGACTATTTCACCCTTACTACTACCACATAAACACATAGCATAACATAATGTACTGTCCGACAATTCTGGGGTGTCTGACTTACCCAGGTCAAACCATTCTGGGGTGTTTGACTTAACCAGGTCAAGCTATTCCGGGGTGCTTGATGTACCCGTCGGTCTATTTCATCCGACAACCAGGGACTATTTCACCCCTACTACTACCACATAAAACACATCATGAAAGCACATAAACATAACATGTAGCAGAAAATCTAGATGGATATCACAAAGAAAATCATCTAACATACCACTCCTACTAGTCGGTCGGCATTGTGGCCGTAGACCCACCGCTACTGGAAGGTAACTCATCTCGTAAGGCAGACTGTTGAAAAACTGCTCGGCAACTGACTGACTGCTGCTCCGGTAACCCTCTGGCTATAATCCCACAAAACACTCAGTTAGAGTCTGGTATCTACTCTTAGGGTAAAATGACTATTTTACCCCTAACCAAGTCCAAGTCAAAGTCAACTTCCAGTTGACCCGACTCGTCGAGTTGGGCCGCCAACTCGTCAAGTCCCTAACTCTTTACCCGTCCTTATCCACGACTCTACTCATCGAGTTCAACAACGACTCGACGAGTTCTCCCTTCTTTATGAACGACGAATGAATCTTCATCCGACTCGCCAAGTCGTATGAACAACTCGTCGAGTTCACCTTCATCTGATAAACAAGTCCTGTCCTCGACTCGCCGAGGTGTATGAACAACTAGTCGAGTTCATCTTCAACTATAAGGAGATTGCCTTGGACACACCGAGTCCATTCTTGTACTCGTCGAGTCCAATGAACTCCATATCTAAGGCTAAGTTCAATACGTTGGGTCACTCCCTTGGACCCTCTAAATACCCTTCTAGAACTCAACTGGTTTCCTTCAACCCTTAACAGAAAAGGGGAGTTTTTGCCTCGGACTCACCGAGTCCCAAGAACGACTCGTCGAGTCTGGCATGTCCAAGTCTCATTTCTCAATTTCCAGCGTACAACTCTTGACCAAAAGGTAGATCTAAGCTCCTTCAATTGCTCTAGCTCGTAAAGTTATAAACTTTACATGCATGCATGGGACTTTGAGCTCAAAAGGTCATAAAATAAGCTCTGAAGATGCATGGGACCTTAGATGTGTGCAAAAGCAACCCCTAAATGCCTTGTGACCCCCTTAATGGCTTGATTCTGAAGTCTCAACCTCCAACCATGCTTGCAATCATGGTTGGTCACCAAAAATGGCTTATAAAAGCCCTAAATCTCCCCCAAAAGTGATCTAACAAATGAAAGACAAAGGTTACAACTTTATACCTCCAATGAACTGTGGAAGATGCACAAACTCGGGCTCCCTTGGTCTACACTTGTTTCCTCAAGCCTTTCCCTTCCTCCTTATGGTCACAACTAGCAAGATCCACCAAAAATGCCTTAGTTCTTCTATAAAATGGCTAAGGTTTGCTTAAGGGGAGTTCTGCAAGCATTGGGGACGAAAGGGAGGCTGAATAAGTGGTTTAAATAGGGTGCAAACCCTCATCTAGGGTTTTGTCCGGACAACGCCTACTCGCCGAGTCCGGACGCGGACTGATCAAGTAGGTCATTAAACTTCTGTGTCCAACACACTCTGACTCGACGATTTGGACCTCAACTCGCCGAGTCCAAGGCCAATATGCAAGATACTAGAATAAAATACACACCAGGAACCAGGTGTTACAAATCTCCCCCGCTTATTTTAGACTTCGTCCTTGAACTCTGCTGTTCGACCCTGGAAGAGTTCTGGATAATGCTCCATCATATCTTCTACTGGCTCCCACATCCATTCCGAGCCCTTCCGATGCTGCCATTGCACCTTCACCAGCTCGACTTTCTTGTTCCTCAGATCCTTCGACTTCCAGTCGAGGATCGCCACAGGCCGCTCAATGTAGTTCAGGCTGTCATCAACCTGAATATCCTCTAGGGGCACCATTGTCGAGTCGTCCACCAGGCATTTCTGTAGCTAGGAGACGTGGAAGGTGATATGTATCTGACTGAGTTCGGCTGGCAGGTCCAGCCGATACGCCACCTTGCCCACCCGAGCTATGACCTTGAAAGGTCCAATACCTGGGGCCCAACTTGCCCCACTTCCTGAATCGGATCACGCCTTTCCAAGGAGACACCTTCAGGAGAACCATATCCCCGACCTGGAACTCCAGGTTTGAACGACGCTTGTCGGCATAACTTTTCTACCGACTCTGTGCAGTCTGAAGTGTGCTCCTGAACTGCTGAATCCTTTCTGTCGTCTTGAGCACTACATCGGTGCTCTCCATGACCCTCTAGCCAACCTCGCCCCAGCATATCGGGGTCTTTCACTTCCTCCTGTATAATATCTCAAAAGGAGGGCGATTGATACTCGCATGGTAGTTGTTGTTGTAGGAGAACTCAACCAACGGAAGGTAAGTATCCCAACTACCGCCAAAATCTAACACACACGCCCGCAGCATATCTTCCAGATGGATGGTCCGCTCGCTCTGGCCATCCGTCCGCGGGTGAAAGGCGGTGCTAAAATACAGACGAATACCCAAATTGTCGTGGAATTTCTTCCAAAACCTGGAAGTGAACCAAACATCCCAGTCAGAAATCACAGAGACCAGCACCCCGTGTCGAGCCACCACCTCTCGAGTATAAATATCGGCCAGCTTCTCGGTCGATATGCTTGCCTGGATCGGTACAAAATGGACACTCTTGGTCAACCGATCCACGATGACCCATATGGAATCCACTCCCCACGTGGTCCTGGGAAGCTTAGTGATGAAATCCATAGTAATATCTTCCTACTTCCACAGGGGAATATCCAACGGTTGCATCTTGCTGTGTGGCCTTTGGTGCTCGGCCTTGACCTTTGTACAGGTCAAGCACCGCTCCACATACCATGCCACATCCCGCTTCATTTAGGGTCACCAATAATAAAGACAAAGATCCATATACATCTTCGTCGCCCCAGGATGAATGGAGAATCGGGATTTGTGTGCCTCCTCCATCAGAACCTGGCGCACGCCTCTGGGGTATGGAACCCACACCCTGCGGTGTAGTGTCAATAATCCCCTGTTGTCATAGTCGAACTAGGAACCTGACCCACTATACACTCACTCTTTCGATGTTCCTCCTTCATAGCCTCCTGCTGGGCCTCTCGGATCTGCTCCAATAATGGGGTCACTACCATCATCTGCATGCAGATATCTCTGATCGGCTCTGCCTTGTGGCTAAGTGCATCGGCCACCACGTTGGCCTTCCCCGGGTGGTAAAGGATCTCACAATCACAATCCTTCACTACGTCTAACCACCGATGCTGCCTCATGTTCAGATTCGGCTGATCCATGAGATACCTTAGGCTCTTGTGGTCCGTGCAAATGGTACAACGAACCCTATAAAGGTAATGACGCCAAATCTTGAGGGCAAAACCAACAGCCCCTAATTCCAAATCATGCGTCGGATAATTCTCCTTGTTAGGCTTCAGCTACCTCGAAGTGTATGCAATAACGTGGCCTCTGTGCATCAAAATCGCGCCCAAATACAAAATAGACACGTCACAATACACCACAAAATCCTCTACGCCCTCAGGCAGGGCTAGGATCGGCGCCTCGCACAATCTCTGTCTCAGAGTCTCGAATATGGCTTGCTGCTCGGGTCCCAAACAGAAAACTACGGTCTTCTTCGTAAGCCGAGTCAACGGCACGGCTATCTTGGAGAAATCCTGAATGAATCTCCGATAGTAGCCGGCTAATCCCAGGAAACTCCGAATCTCAGATGGAGACATCGGAACCTCCCATCTCATCACGGCCTCCACCTTGGCTGGGTTGACCAGAATCCCGTTCTGATTGACAAGGTGCCCAAGAAACTGCACCTCGCGCAACCAAAACTCACACTTGGAGAACTTGGCGTACAACCTCTCCCTCCTCATAGTAACCAAAACCTCTCGCAGGTAATCCGCATGTTGCTCTTACGTCTTGGAGTAAACCAAGATATCATCAATAAATACTATCACGGATCGATCCAGCATCGGCCAACATACGCGGTTAATGAGATCCATGAACGCGGCAGGAGCATTGGTGAGTCCGAAGGGCATCACCACGAACTCATAATGGCCATAGCGAGTCCGAAACACAGTCTTCTGCACATCCTCCTCTCTGACCCTCATCTAATGGTATCCCGAGCGCATATCAATCTTGGAAAACAAATATGCTCCCTGAAGCTGGTTAAAAAGGTCGTCAATCCTTGGGAGTGGGTAACGGTTCTTCACCGTTACCTTCTTCAGCTCCCGGTAGTCTATGCACATGCGATGTGACCCATCCTTCTTCTTGACAAACAGAATCGGGCTCCCCAAGGCGAACTACTCGGCCTGATAAATCCTTTGTGTAGCAGCTCCTGCAGCTGCGTACACAACTCCTATATCTCAGGAGGAGCCAATCGATATGGTGCCTTGGCTATCGGAGGCGCACTAGGGACTAGGTCGATCCTAAACTCCACCTGTCGCTCTAGAGGTATCCTAGGAAGCTGATGGGTTTTGAGCATTCTAACACTTCCTAAGTGTACATGAAACCCTAATAACCTTGGATCTATGTTTGTCTAATTATCATGCAAAGTTGAATTTCCAAGGTTATATTCCTATCTAGCATACATGGGAACAATTTAACTTGAATGAAAGATAGAATAACTTACCTTGTTGTTGCTTATGTTCCTTGAAACCTTGTGAGCCTAGCACCCCAAGTGTGATGCCTCAAATGCTTCACACAACACCAAATGCTCTTGGAAAGACTCTTGAGATAATACACACTTCTTCAAATCGGCCAAGCCCTCTAGTTTCTTATGTCTAGCCGATTTTAGTGGAGAATGGGATCCTTATATAGTGTTGACACATCTAGGGTTACACCATGTAAACCCTAATGTGTCATGACTCTTCATTTCCATGACCCATGGGTTTGTAACTCCCATGGAGCATCCATGGAGCATCCTATGGGTAGAACCCAACTTGATAATCCATGGAGCCTCTTAGCCCATTATACAAGATATGAATGATTTACATAATCAACCCATATATTTAATTAGTTATCCTTTCATCACTTAATTAATTCCAAATTAATTCTTTGATCAAACTAATCAAATAATATTATTAATATATTAGAACTTATAATATATTAATAATCTCCAAGTGTTATTTCTCTCATTTAGTCTATCCAATTGCATGGTGCCATGCAACCCAAATGGACCATGCCGGGTCGGGTCAAGTACACACCTGAAATAGTTATGGACTTAGACACCTTATCCAACAGTCTCCCACTTGGATAAGTGTAATAACTATATCTCTAGTACTTCAGAAACCGACCGGCAATTGTAGCTCTTTCAAGGTCTCTCGAAACTGAGAAGATGATGATACCCCATTTAAGATAAGGGATCATATAATCCTCCGTTCTAGATATCAGCCGGACAAATACATGGAACAATGTCTTACTTATTGTCCAGCAGTTTGTTTCTCGATTTCCGATTTGTTGTACAAAGAACTTAATTGAACACATCAACTTAGTTCTGACCGGGCCCGGTACATAGGTCAAAACAAAATCATCGAGGGGCCCAGATATCAGCTTCTAATCCAAGAAGGAACAGATAAACTTCGACTCATATGTTTGTTCAACCACTCATTGAATAACACACAAAAGCACGTTTTATAACATCGAGTTACCAATGCGTTTTCGTACAATCAATGCATAACCAACTTGTAAGTAACAAATCATATCTCTAGGTTTGAAGACTTATATGATATTACCATCTCACGATCACTCGAGATAGAATTCCATGAAGTGATTCTAATGAGCGTGGGTTGAGTCCAATACTCAGAACTTATGAGCACTCATGATTGTTGTAGCCTTGTCCAACACCTTAGACCTCTACAACCCATCATGACAGTCTTGATTCATACCTACTTCCGACATATGACCGACTGTGGAGGTTTGAATAATATGTTATACCAAACAAAATTATTCTGGAAGTCAAAACATGCAAAAGAAATATAGTAAACGATCGACAAGAGATAGCAACACTTTACTCATAAATAAAACACCTTTTATTCATCATCTAATGTCAATTACACTTTACAAATTTATGGGTTATCTAACTACTAAATCTAATATCATCCTTCAGCCCTATGCTCCGAGCATGCTGGAGATGCTTAACCCGAGTCAGTCCCTTCGTGAGGGGATCTGCTGGGTTCTCATCCGATGATACCCTCTTTGCCACGAGGAGTCCTTCTTCTATCCGATGTCTGATAAAATGGTATTTTATGTCGATGTGTCTAGATCTCCCGTGATCCCTTGGTTCCTTGGCTAAGGCAATAGCACTTTCACTATCACAGAAAATCTCCATTGGCTCTTTGATAGCTGGTGCAACTCCAAGGTCTCCAATGAAGTTCTTCAGCCATATCGCCTCCTTTGCCGCCTTGCTAGCTGCAATATACTCTGATTCACAAGTTGAATCAGCCACTGTCTCTTGCTTGGAACTCTTCCAAGAAATTGCTCCTCCATTTAGGGTAAAAACCCAGCCCGACCGAGAGCGGAAATTATCCCTATCAGTCTGGAAGCTAGCGTCACTATACCTTACAACTCTCAAGTCATCACTCCCACCGAGGGTAAGGACCCAGTCCTTAGTCCTCCGTAGGTACTTGAGGATATTCTTTACCGCAGTCCAGTGTGCCTTGCCAGGGTTCGCCTGATACCTGCTAACCATGCTCAGGGCAAAGGCTACATCAGGTCGAGTACACGTCATAGCATACATGATTGATACTACAGCCGAAGCATAAGGTATTCAACTCATTTCTGCTGTCTCAGCCTCAGTGCTAGGGCTTTGTGTCTTACTCAATCTGGTGTTACTCTGGATGGGTAACTCTCCTTTCTTGGAATCCTGCATGCTGAATCTCTTCAGCACCTTATCCAAGTAGGTACTCTGACTAAGTCCAATTAGTCTTTTACTCCGATCTCTCAAGATCCTTATCCCTAGAATATAGGTAGCTTCTCCTAGGTCCTTCATAGAGAAACACTTCCCAAGCCAGGACTTAACTTCCTGCAGAGTTGGGATGTCATTTCCTATGAGTAGTATGTCATCCACATACAACACCAAAAAGCTAACTACACTCCCATTAGCCTTGACATACACGCAAGACTCATCTTCACTCCTAGAAAAGCCAAATTCCTTGACCTTTTCATCAAAGCAAAGATTCCATCTGCGAGGTGCTTGCTTCAATCCATAATTGGATTTCTCAAGCTTACACACTCTATTAGGGTACTCGTTGCTGACAAAACCCTCTGGCTGACTCATGTAAACATCTTCAGCCAACTTTCCATTAAGGAAAGCGGTTTTGACATCCATTTGCCATATTTCATAGTCATGAAATGTAGCTATGGCCAACAGAACCCGAATAGACTTAATCTTGGCTACTGGAGAAAAGGTCTCATCATAGTTCACTCCAGGAATTTGAGAGAAACCCTTTGCAACCAGTCTAGCCTTATATGTGTGTACATTACCATCCATGTCGGTCTTCTTCTTGAAGACCCATTTGCACCCTAATATCTTACGACCTGGTACATTCTCAACCAAGTTCCAAACTTGATTGTCATACATGGACTGTATTTCACTGTCCATTGCCTCTTTCCACTTGGCTGACTCAGGGCCTGCCATGGCTTCCGCGTAACTGTTAGGTTCATCCAGACCTATCAATGTCTCATCACTGATAAGTGTATCTCCTTCTGCAGTAATATGGAATCCATAGTAATGCTCAGGAGCATTCCTAACCCTTGTGGAACGCCTCAGAGGTACAGACTTGTCAATTGGCTCAACAGGAGTTTCCTCCTCAAGTTGAGTGCTAGGGTTTGAAGTTCCTTCACCGCTTGACTCTTGAATTTCTTCAAGATCAACTTGCCTCCCACTGTTTCCTTGGCTTATGAACTCTCTCTCTCTAAAGAAAGCCCTCCTAGCTACAAAGACCACATTTTCACTAGGTCTGTAGAAGAGGTAACCAAAGGATTGTCGTGGGTAGCCGATGAAAATACACCTCTCGCTTCGGGGTTCAAGCTTATCATGAGTCTCGCGTCTCACGAAAGCCTCACAACCCAAAATCTTGATGTGTTCTAGTTTGGGTACTTTACCAGTCCACATCTCGTGAGGAGTTTTGGCTACTTTCTTTGTAGGGACTAGATTAAGGATATGGGCGGCAGTCTCTAAGGCATACCCCCAGAATGAGATTGGTAGCGAAGCTCGACTCATCATGGAACGAACCATATCTAACAAGGTTCGATTATGCCTCTCAGCCACACCATTCAACTGTGGTGTCCTGGGAGGTGTCAATTGTGAGACTATCCCACATTCCCTTAGATAGTCAAGGAACTCTGAACTAAGATACTCACCACCACGATCGGATCGAAGCATCTTAATGTTCCTGCCCAATTGATTCTCGACTTCCTGTTTAAATTCCTTAAACCTCTCGAAAAGTCTCTGACTTATGCTTAATTAAGTAGACATATCCATATCTACTGTAATCATCAGTAAAAGTTAAATAATAACGATTAGCATCCCGTGTGGCATGTTTGAATGGTCCACACACATCCGTGTGTACAAGCTCCAACAAACCTTCACCCCTCTCACACGAACCTGTGAAGGGTGACTTTGTCATTTTTCCAAGTAAGCATGATTCACAACTATCATCTGACTTTAGGTCAAATGACTCCAAGACTCCATCTTTTTGGAGTTGGCCTATGCGTTTCTTGCTTATATGTCCAAGACGACAATGCCATAACGATGTTGTATCCAAGTTATTATTATTAATAGAATCAATACACAAAACATTATTTCCTAAGTTATCTACAACAGATACAGCTTCATACACACCATCACAAGGTAATGCTTTAAAATAAAGAACATTATTAAAGAAAGCATCAATAGAACCAACTTCATTATTAAATGAAAAGGTAAACCCCTGTTTGTACAAAGCATGAAAGGAAATAATATTTCTTGCCATTCCTGGCGAGTAACAACATTTATTCAAATCTAAATTAAACCCACTACTTAGCGATAAAGTATAAACTCCAATCTTGGTAACAGGTAAAGCTTTCTTATTCCCCATGATCAAGTTTATTCTTCCTTGCTCCACATTCTCACTTCTTCTTAGTCCCTGCAAGCCACAACAAATATGAATACCACAACCGGTATCAAGGACCCAAGATTTAGAATGGGGTGAGTTATTAGAAATGATAGTGTAAATACCTGCATGGTTGGGTTTAACTTTCCCATCCTTTACATCTTGCTGGTATTTTGGGCAGTTCCGCTTCCAATGTGATTTTTCACGGCAATAGAAGCATTCAGCCTCTTTTGGGTCAGAAGAAGGAGTGATGAAACCTTTCTTGGTTCCACTTGAAGAAGAGCCATCAAGGGTCCGAGCCTTGGTACCCTTTGAAGAGCTCTTTCTTTTCTTCCCTCGACTTTTCCCGATTGCCAAAACCGGAGTAGAGTTTGGAGTAGGAGTGTTAACAACCGACTTCCCCTTAAGACCTGTTTCTGCGGTCTTGAGAAGTCCCTGAAGTTTGCTGAGTGTGACCTCTTCCTTATTCATGTGATATGTCATGCGGAATTGATCATAGCACGATGGTAAGGAGTGCAAAATGATATCTATTGCAAGCTCCTCCGGGAAGTTCACATTAAGCTTCAGCAAACGATCCACATACCTTTGCATTTTCTGCATGTGGCTCGTGACGGATTCCCGGTCCTTCATCATGGCTGTTATCATGGAGCAGATGATTTCATACCTCTCTTGTCGTGCACTTTGATGGTATCTTTCCATCAAATCTTGGTGCATTTCATAAGGGTAGAAATCATCATAAGATTTTTGGAGTTCCGCTGTCATCGTGGCCATCATGATTCATGCCTCTTTCGTAGCATCCCTTTCATGTGCCTGAAAGTCAGCGATCTCCTGAGGAGTTGCAGTGGTCTCATCAATCTCCTTAAGCTCCTTGTCAAGGACATATTCTTTGTCCTCGTAGCGGGTAATCATCCTGATGTTTCTGATCCACTCATTGAAGTTAGACCCATCAAAAGTGACTTTCCCACACAAGTTCATAAGGGTAAAGGAGCTATTAGGGTTAGAGCCAGAAGCAGCATTGTTTGAAGACATCTGAAAGAAGAGGACAAGATTAGTTTAGATATTAAGAGAGTCCTTAATAAAACACCCAAATGTAATATTAAGGCTAGGATCCAATCACAATATATTATAACTTGGAAGAGGTATGCCGTATTCCAAGCTATAACATATTTGAAAGGTAGGTGAATGACGATTCACCAATTTCCACCATGAAAAACGAAATATTAAATATTAGGTTTTTTGATTGGTTCTTAGAAATTCCTAGATTCTTTGAGATTCAATGAACTTTTCAAAGGCATGTTTCAATCTCGAGTGTGCCCTCCAAGTTTTGTGACTGGGATACCGAGGATCACAAAACGAGGTGTGAAGTAACCATGCAAATCACTTGGTACCCTTAAAGTTTATCACTCAATCGATGTGCCGGTAAACCACACACGCTCCATCGATACTATAATAAACCTTAAGTCACCCTTTACCTACCTTGTTAAGTCCAAGTTAGTGTGCCGATTAACCACACACGCTCCACCAACGACTTAAACAAAGTGTAAAGTGTAATTTCATGGATTAGCACCTTATTCACATTTTTCCTAAAGTAACTAAGATTGGGAATTTAACAAAACATTTAGTTACTTTATAATATTCATCATACTTTTAATGAGAATTTATAAGTCTTTGTCTTACCCGTTCGGCTAACGACCCCCCACCGATCAAGCAAACGGTGGGTGAGAGTGGACACCCATTAAGTTGCCATTTTATAGGCAACAACCTTATACCCACCTTATAGACCGGTTTCGTGAATGAGGCGTACTAGTGGTAAGACGACTTTGTTCTTATACATATATATAATTATTAAATCATAACAATATAAGTATAAGGGTTGAATTTTAACTTTTAAAATTCTAAGGGTTGGAACTAAAGTTGTAACTTGAATTTACTTGTTCCAAAACTTGAGGGCAAGTTTTGTAAACTTTCAAAACTTTTCATTTCTTGTAACTTATGAGTTTAATAGAGTAATAAAATGAAGACTCTTCATTTTTCTAACTCTTGTGTTCTTTTAATGGTTTTTAACTCAAGTGACTTTTGGTTTTCCATAACTTGAGGACAAGTTATGGAATCCATTAAAACACATTATGATCAAGAATTAAACTACCACATAGGTTACAAATAATTCCTATGATCATCTAAACATCATAAGATCAAGAACATGAACATAAGCACTTTCATGAATCAAAACTACACTTAAAACTTTGTAATTTTGATAACTAGTTGTTGTAAATGAATTAGCAAGACATTAAACCATCTAAAACAAGTTTCCATGTACCAAAACAGTTTAGGGTAATGTTTCTAATCCATTTCCAGCAACTAAAGTCGAACATCTGCACTATGTGGACTCTACTCGCCGAGTGCATGAACCTACTCGCCGAGTAGGTTGAAGATACAAGTGAACGCGACGAGTCCCCCCATGGACTCGCCGAGTCCAACAGTCAGACAGCAAGTTTTTCGACTTTCTTCAACTTTTAAGCACAAATAACAAACAAACAAGCCTAGTCTCTGATACCACTGATGGGTTTTGGTTCTAACACTTCCTAAGTGTACATGCAACCCTAATAACCTTGGATCTATGTTTGTCTAATTATCATGCAAAGTTGAATTTCCAAGGTTATATTCCTATCTAGCATACATGGGAACAATTTTAACTTAAATGAAAGATAGAATAACTTACCTTGTTGTTGCTGATGTTCCTTGAAACCTTGTGAGCCTAGCACCCCAAGTGTGATGCCTCAAATGCTTCACACAACACCAAATGCTCTTGGAAAGACTCTTGAGATAATACACACTTCTTCAAATCAGCCAAGCCCTCTAGTTTCTTATGTCTAGCCGATTTTGGTGGAGAATGGGATCCTTATATAGTGTTGACACATCTAGGGTTACACCATGTAAACCCTAATGTGTCATGACTCTTCATTTCCATGACCCATGGGTTTGTAACTCCCATGGAGCATCCATGGAGCATCCTATGGGTAGAACCCAACTTGATAATCCATGGAGCCTCTTAACCCACTATACAAGATATGAATGATTTACATAATCAACCCATATATTTAATTAGTTATCCTTTGATCACTTAATTAATTCCAAATTAATTCTTTGATCAAACTAATCAAATAATATTATTAATATATTAGAACTTATAATATATTAATAATCTCCAAGTGTTATTTCTCTCATTTAGTCTATCCAATTGCATGGTGCCATGCAACCCAAATGGACCATGCCGGGTCGGGTCAAGTACACACCCGAAATAGTTATGGACTTAGACACCTTATCCAACAGAAGCTCCTCTGGGAACACATCTGCATAGTCTCGCACCACCGGAACGTCACTCACCGTCACCTCACCCGCCTCTTGGGTATCCATGACATAGGCGACATATCCTGTGCAACCATGCTGAAGGTAACGCTTGGCCCTCGTTGCCGAACATAAGGCTGGTCCTTGCTGTGGCCTCTCGCCCTGAATCACCAGCTCTCCCCCACTTGGGGTCCTGATCTTCGCCAACTGCTACGCGCAGTTAATCACCTCCCCCCCCATAGGGCTTAGCCAATCCATACCGATAATAACCTTGTTCCCCGGCAAAGGTATGGGAACCAAGTCTACTAGGTAGCGCTCCTCAAATAATCTCAGCACACAATCTCGGAATACTGCTGACACTCGCACCGATCGATCATCGGTAATGTCTACCTCTAAAGGGCAATCCAACATGCCCGAAGGCTCGGGAAACCTCTTGGTAAGCGCAAGAGAAACAAAAGATCAAGTGGCACCTAAATCAAACAACACATGTACAGGGATACTGTTCACATGGAACGACCCTAAACATGCATATACAGAGCATATATCAATATCATGAACATCATATAAATAGATCAGTGGGGAAGAATCATACCCGTCTCCACATTGGGTGCGGCGCATGCCTCCTCGGTAGTCAACTGGAGAGCTTGACTCCTCACCACTGGAGCCTCCGCCTTGCCCTGCTGGCCATCAGTAATCCGTAGGGTCGCTGGGGCTAGCGCCTTCACTGGCGCGGCTGCTGCTGCTGTCAACTAGGGACAATTGGCCTTCTTGTGGCCCCTTTGGTTGTAGTGGAAACACAGCAACTCTAATGTCTGAAAGGTGGGTGCAGGGGCGGTACAATCCCTGCTGAAGTGCCCCGTCTTGCCGCACTTGTAGCAGCCAGACGCTCCCAACCTACAAACTCCCTCATGCAACTTGCCTCATTTCCTACAGCGGCTACGGCTCTGTTGGCCTTTTGGCCCCGCATCTGATCCCTTGAGTTTCTTCCCTGAAGCCCCAGTCACCTGCCCCTCATCTACCTTCTTCTTCCGGATGTGCTCCAGATCAATCTCCCTCTCCTTTGCCCTGGCAATCATAGAATCTAGGGTGGGAGAGGGAGATTGATCTGGAGCACATCCTTGAATACAATCACATGCAACGAGGCTCGCATAATCCTTCGAGTAAGGGACTCATCCCTACATCGGTTAGGACTCAAAAAACAGCTGTGAAACAGGGTCAAATCCAGTCCTCTAAGATTATTCAACCCTGATCACATGTGACTTTAGCATATTCACCTAATAGCTAACTCCCATCACTCAGAGTCCCACAAAGCACAAAGCAAGCAACATTCAGACAAAAAGGGAACGATCTCAAGCAACCCTATCCTCATAACAGGAAAATGTACTAGCATACAATGTTATGCTCACACTACCAGGCATAACCTAACAGGCCATCCTACTGCTTTCTACTCAATACTAGCATGCAATTCACATAAGCTGAAACACATAAAGTAGGCACATAAGGCATCATCCCTAGATCATTAGTCCTATTCTAGCATGTTGTTCTACTAAAGCTGATAAATATAACATAAACTTGTATGGGTACTTTGGGGAAAACTTACTTGAGCTCGACTGGTCGCGCACATCACACACTTCATCCTTTCTCAAAACTCTTTATCTTATTCTTTAGAAAGCCATTTTCTTGTAAAAGCTTTTAATCCCTCGATTTGAGTCCAGACACCCCCGAGGGTGTGTCCGAATCCCTCAAACCAGGGTATTGATACCAACTTGTAACAACCTATTTTTCGCATCCACAAATTTCATTTTTATAAATTACTTTAATTAAAACGTTCATAGGAAAACATTGTCAAATCATAACATTTCATAAAACTGTGTATAATGTCTGAAAATCTAAATCATAAAATAGTGATAATATCAGAGCACAATCCCAAGGAAAACTCATAATGCGGAATATGAGGTGTGTGTATGATGTCCAGCTACCGCGCCGGCTCCTTCCCCTTCGTTGAAGAGGTAACTGAAACAAAACTGAAAAACTGTAAGCACGAAGCTTAATGAGTTCCCTCACAGTACTTCACACCATACAATATACTGTCAGGCAATTCTGGGGCGCCTGACTTACCCAGGTCAAACCATTCTGGGGTGTTTGACGTACCCAAGTCAAGCCATTCTGGGGTGCTTGACATACCCGTCGGTCTATTTCACCCGACTATCGGGTACTATTTCACCCCCTAATACTACCACATAAACACATAGCATAACATAATTTAATGTCAGACAATTATGGGGTGTTTGAGTTACCCTGGTCAAACCATTCTAAGGTGTTTGACGTACCCAGGTCAAGCCATTCTGGGGTACTTGACGTACCCATCGGTCTATTTCATCTGCCAACCGGGGACTATTTCACCCCTACTACTACCACATAAACACATATCATGAAAGCACATAAACATAACAGGTAGCAGCAAATCTAGATGAATATCACAAAGACAATCATCTAACATACCACTCCTACTAGTGGGCTGGCATTGTGGCCGTAGACCCACTGCTACTGGAAGGTAACTCACCTCGTAAGGCTGACTGCTGAAAAACTGCTCGACAACTGATTGACTGCTGCTCCGGTAACCCTCCAGCTATAATCCCACAAAACACTCAGTTAGAGTCTGATATCCACTCTTAGGGTAAAATGACTATTTTACCCCAAACCATGTCCAAGTCAAAGTCAACTTCCAGTTGACCCGACTCGTCGAGGTTGACCGCTAAGTCGTCGAGTCCCTAACTCTTTACCCATCCTTATCCACAACTCTACTCGTCGAGTTCAGCAATGACAGGTTCTCCCTTCTTTATGAACGTCGAATGAATCTATATCCGACTCGCCAAGTCGTATGAACAACTCGTCGAGTTCACCTTCATCTGATAAACAAGTCATGTACTCGACTCGCCGAGTTGTATGAATAACTCGTCAAGTTCATCTTCAACTATAAGGAGATTGCCTAGGACTCGCCGAGTCCGTTCTTGTACTCGTCGAGTATAATGAACTCTAGATCTAAGGCTAAGTTCAATACGTTGGGTCACTCCCTTGGACCCTCTAAAAACCCTTCTAGAGCTCAATTGGGTTCCTTTAACCCTTAACAGAAAAGGGGAGTTTTTGCCTCGGACTCACTGAGTCCCAAGAGCGACTCTTCGAGTCGGGCATGTCCAAGTCTCATTTCTCAATTTCCAGCATTCAACTCTTGACCAAAAGGTAGATCTAAGCTCCTTCAATCGCTCTAGCACGTAAAGTTACAAACTTTACGTGCATGCCTGGGACTTTGAGCTCAAAAGGTCATAAAATAAGCTCTTAAGATGCATGGGACCTTAGATGGGTGCAAAAGCAACCCCTAACTGCCTTGTGATTCCCTTAATGACTTGATTCTGAAGTCTCAACTCCAAACCATGCTTACAATCATGGTTGGTCACCAAAAATGGCTTATAAAAGCCCTAAATCTCCCCAAAAAGGGATCTAACAAATGAAAGAGCAAGGTTATAGCTTTATACCTCCAATGAATTATGGAAGATGCACAAACTCGGGTTCTCTTGGTCTTTAATTGTTTCCTCAAGCCTTTCCCTTCCTCCTTATGGTCACAACTAACAAGATCCACCAAAAATGCCTTAGTTCTTCTAAAAAACGGCTAGGGTTTTATTAAGGGGAGTTATGGAAGCTTTGGGGACGAAAGGGAGGCTGAACAAGTGGTTCAAATAGGGTGCAAACCCTCATCTAGGGTTTTGTCCGGACAACGCCTACTCGCCGAGTCCGTACGCAGACTCGTCGAGTAGGTCATTAAACTTCTGTGTCCAACACGCTCCGACTCGACGAGTTGGAACTTAACTCGCTGAGTCCAATGCCAATATGCAAGATACTAGAATAAAATACATACCATGAACCAGGTGCTACATAGACACGGACACCTATCGTTACTAGCTACAAACTTGGCGGTCAAGTAAAAAATCAGGGATAATTGTCTATGTTTTTACGACGTTTGATGCATCGTCGTGTGGGGATACAATATTCCATCAATAGCTCAATTATAGGAACTCATTGTGACACTCTCCATGAGCCTTCAAGAAAGTATAATCATAATAATTACAACCACCAATGGTGGAAAACCTAATAGAAAAAGTAATAGAGTAAATTACACGAATGGTCCCTATGGTTTGGGGTAATTTGCACATTTGGTCCCTAACTTATTTTTTTTAACTCGGAAGGTCCCTACTGTTTGCTTTTATTACGTGTTTGATCCCTACTGTTTGTTTTTGTTATGCGCTTGGTCCCTATCTTACCTAAAAATACTATTATTTAAATAGGAAAAAATGGTGGGGTAGGTAAGGTAAGGTGAAGGGGTGGGGTTGGGAGTGTGTTTATCTAAATAAATTAAAAAATCAAGGGCAAAATAGTCTTTTTAGCTAAGACAGGGACCAAACGCAAAACAAAAACAAACAATAGGGACCTTTCGAGTTAAAAAAATAAGTTAGGGACCAAACACGCAAATTAACCTAAACCATAGGGACCATTTGTGTATTTTACTGAAAGTAATATACATGTGTAGTATTTGTACTACGAATAATAACAGAAGCAAAAAATTGAAATAGTTCTTATATATGGCAAAATACAACCTTTAGCACCAAGTTACCTTTTTTGTAAAGATATAATTGGTATAAAGGTACATCAATATTGAGTTTAAAAATACTTAACACAACTAAACAAAGTTTGTATAAAAAGTGTTTTTCAAGATATAGCATTTCAAACTTGTGAGCTCACCAACATTATATTGACGTTTTCAAAACCACATGTATTCCTAGGTAACCAAAAGTTGGATGTTTGCACTCCCTGAAGCATTGAGTGATCAATGGAACTACTGAAAGTTGTTATTCGTACCGGATGTCATTATGCCTAACTATTAAAGCATTATTTATTATAATACTTCAAAACAATGGGCGATGTAATACTTAAACCAAAATGGAAGTGATATTTATGTTATATATTGTTTTGTACTATTCAATGTATTTTTACTATCTGTGATCCAACATCAAACGTCGCACAACCCGGCGTTTCCATCGTCGGTCGGGGATGTGACAATTATCGACAACTTTATGGAGGAGTTGGTCAAAAATGATACCAACCTCGATGAAGGGAACTTGGATACTGTGGGTAGCAGTGTTGATGATGATTTTCTAAAGTCGTTAGAGGAAATCTAATAAGAATTACATCTTAGTTGTACTTTGTTTTTGCCTCTCAACTTTATAGCAAAGCTAATGCATATCAAGGTGAATATTAAATGGACTAATAGCACTTTTGATTAACTTTTGCAGTTGTTGCAATCAACATTTTGCGAAAGAAACAAAGCCCCCCCCCCCTCCCCATTCACATTATGAAGCCAAAAGAATCTGTAACATCCTAAAAATTTCAAGAAATTTAAACTTTTCAAAACAAACCTTGTAACATCCCAAAATTTCAAGTAAGCTCTCAAACCCTTAGTCTTTTCCAAGATGTCGCATTTAGCCCTTAAAAGGAATAATGAAGCAAATGAGTACGTTGGGCGTACTGAAGAGTACATTGTGAGTACTCATACGCCTTATTTGGATGCGGACTCGATGGAGTACGTTGGGCGTACATTGGACTATGCTGGGCGTAATCGCCCCAGACTCAAAACCCTAATTAATTGTTGTGCACTATAAATGGGATGCTATAGTCTTATCCTCAGCCTCCATTATCACGGAGAGAAACCCTAAGAGAGTGTTCCTACTTCCTAAAGCTTGTGAGTGTGTGATTTGAGCTATCTTGCTTTTGTGTGTTAGAGAAGAAGAAGGAGAAGTGCTTGTGGAGATGAAGGCTTGGAATCAGGACTTGGATCTGAGATCTACAGAGAGAGGAGGTTCATTTAGAGGTAAAAAGATCAAAACTTTCCCTTGATAATTGATTTGGTGTTCATGAGTCATTTCTAGGGTTTAAGTCCCAAAGGTGGAGACTTTATGAGCAAAAAGGGTTCCAAGGACCTAGATCTGTCCCATTGCAGTATTTTGAGGGTACTTGATCCATAAAAATCCTATCTTGGTCGTTACTTTGGAGTCATGCTAGAAGTAGGAGCCCAAAAGTGTTGTTTATGGAATGGTTTGGGTTGTGTTGACTCTTTCAGCCATGCAAAGTGTTAAAGTCACCAACTTGATGCATTAAGAGACTTAGAAGTGGTCAGATCTACGATTTGGACGTGTGGCTTAACCGATCAAGACCAGATTGTAAAGGAGGGGAAAGCTGGGAGTTACGCTGGGCGTACTCCCAGTACGCATGGTGTAAGGGGCTGTGTACCCTGATTCTGTGAAGCCCCCGGGTACGCTCAATGTACAGATCTGGTATGCGCCGCGTACCCCAAAAGGTTGACTTTTGCTGACTTTTAGGGTTTAAGTCAAAGTTTGGACTTTTGGGACATTGGAGGGGTAAAATGGTCGTTTACCCTCCTGAGAGATCTTGGGAAGAGATTTATGCTGATTTTGAAAGTTGTACTGATTAGATAAACCACCTTATATGATTAGGAGGAGGTTATAGCAGGATTCCCGAGTTCGAGATTTATTGAGATATCTGAGGTGAGTCTTCTCACTATACTGTACCCAGAAAGGTACCTATGTGTGACTGGAAGGTCTTGTATGCTTTGAGATGTATGTATTGTATGCTATGCGTTGCATGTTCTGTATGTGTTATGTATGTGATGTGTATGCTATGTATGATATGGGCCGGAAGGCATTATGACGTGGACTGGAAGGTCAGGGAGTCATGGACCGGAAGGTCGATATGAGTAGGACCCGAAGGTCTACTGGGACTGGGACGGAATTTCCCTAAGACACATGGAAAGGAAGGTCGTGTAGAGTATGGCCTAGAAAGGCGTATGTGTGTAGGTGGTACATTGGGGAACTCACTAAGCTTTTATGCTTACAATGTGATGTGTAATGTGTTTCAGGTACTAGTGACGATCGCAGGAAGGCACCGGCTTGACTCGTACACACACCGATGGATTTGGATATGATTTGATCTTAGGATTTGATACATCTATTATGACGATATTGATACATTGGATTCATGTTTTTATTTATGGATGAAAGTACATTTTTGAAATGAAAAAAAAAATTGTTTTGAAAATTTATGTTGTTACAAGTTGGTATCAGAGCCTTAGTTTGAAGGATTCTGGTGCATCTTTGGATGAATCTGAACTCAAACTGAGGATTTGAGAAAGTTTTCATAAAATAAACAACTTTTCTAAAAGAGTAGAAGGTTTTGAGGAAGACAGAACGGAGCAGTGTGTGTACGATCAGCCAGCGCCCGAACGATGGTTTCCCAAAATACCCTTACACTATGTGTTACGAGATATGTTATGATATGATATGCATGCTAGAGTTGGCTAGGTATTCATATTAGGACTAGAGTGGCCTGATTTTGTGATGCCTTAGCCTAGGATGGATTGTGCTACTATGTGATGCTTGAGAGCGAGTAGGTAGCAGTGAGGGGCTGATAAGAGGTCTACCGCAGGGTAGCCTATGCCAGTGAGATATAGAGTACTTGTGATCTGGGATCCAAGGAGGAGGACTTAGGGTGAAATTTAATGTGGTGTAGGCGGTAGTATAAGGGCCCGTACTACCAAAGACACCGGAGCAGTGCGCACTCTAAGTAAGAATCCTTTGGGTACTAAGGAACAAGTAGGGTCGAGTTATCGAGTTCGAGCATGCTCGAGTGAATCTTGGATATTATTATGTTATATGCCAGAGACATCATGGTTGAGAAACACCACAAACCTGAGGCGAGTGGTGTGAGTGACGAGGAGCTTCGTCAGATGATCCACGATGAGGTGGCGGCGGCGATCAGGGCCGAGATTCCGGAGATGTTTGGGTCTATCAAGACCACACTGATTGAGACTTTTGACGAGCGGTACGCCGTGGTGACTGAGGCTGCCACTGCTGTAGCTACCGTAGCTATGGCTGCTGCCAGGCCTCAGGGAGGTGACTCGTTGTTATATCCAGAGTTCAGCAACACGAAGCCACCTGAGTTCGATGGGACGCAGGTTCCGATCGCTGCAATGAGATGGATTGCTGATATTAAGGGATGTTTCTATACGTGTTCATGTCCGGAGCATCTGAGGGTTCGTTTCACATTGAACCAGCTTCGCTTGCGAGCGAAGGACTGGTGGAAGTTCCTGACGGCAAGCTTTACAGTTGCAGAGATTTCAGAGGTGACCTGGGAGTGGCTCACCACCATGTTCAAAGATGAGTATGTTCCCCTGGTGGAGAGGGAACAGTTGGTTCAGGAGTTCTTGACCCTCAAGCAGGGTACTGATTCGGTCATTGTGATTACGAGGAAGTTTCATGAGAGGGCGATGTTCTGCCCTGAGCAGGTGTCTACTGAGCAGTCACATATGAGTCGGTATTTGGGCGTTCTGAGGAGAGACATTCAGGATTTCGTGTCGAACTCGACGTACCGGACATTTGTTGAGCTCCAGGAAAATGCCCGGAAGAGGGAGATTGAGTTGGAGACTCAGGCCAAGGAGGAGGCCGAGTCTCAGAGGATGGATAGGCGGCCAACTCAGTTTCAGCCGACAGCCAAGCGGACCAAGTCCGCTGAATCGAGGACTGGAGGCCAGAAGGGCCGCACTTGTGGGAAGTGCGGCAAGGGACATGAGGGGGGTCTGTCGATTGGGTATTTGCTACAATTGTGGCAAGGACGGGCATATCGCCAAGGATTGCCCCAAGGGATTGATGGTTTGCTTTCATTGCAACCTGACTGGCCATCGGAAGGCCGAGTGTCCGCAGTTGCATCAGGGGTCAGCACAGGGATCTGCGCCTACTGCTAGGGTTACCGAGGTTCGGCCAGTGAAGGCCGAGGCACCGAAGGCTCGTGGGAGAGCTTTCCAGTTGACAGCGGAGGAGGTCCGTGCAGCGCCCGATGTTGTGGCTGGTATGTATTCTTTATTTATTTTTGATTTGAGATATTATGCTTATATGATGATATGCGTATGTACTTTTCTTGTGAATTTTGTACCTACATTGGTGTTATTTGACTTGGGTGCGAGTCGGTCATTTGTTTCCTTGGCATTTAGTCAGCACATTAGTATTCGACGAGAGGCGTTGAGTCGACCTCTGCGAGTTTCTATAGCTAACGAGCGAGTAGTGTATGCTACGGATGTGATTTAAGGATGTATTCTTGAGATCTTTGGTGTGGAGTTCCCGATATATCTGGTCCCGATTGCGATGGGCGACGTATGTGTTATAGTGGGCATGGATTGGTTTAGCCGATTTGTAGCTGTTATAGACTGCGAGCGTCAGTTGGTGACGATACGAGACCCTAGTGGCGGAGTACATACGGTGTACGGAGAGGGAACCCGATGTGGGTCAGCGTTTTGTTCGGCTGCCAGGGCGAGAAAGAGTTTGCAGCAGGGCTGCAGCGGGTTCGTAGCCTACGTGATGGACACGCGAGTGGCCGCTGGGAGACCAAGTTCGTTTGATGAGGTTCCGATAGTGAGCGAGTTCCAGGATGTTTTTCCCAAGGAATTTCCGGGTGTGCCTCCCGAGAGGCAAGTGGAGTTCCGTATCGATTTGTTTCCGGGAGCAGCGCCTATCGCCAAGGCGCGTTATCACCTCGCGCCGCCAGAGATGCAAGAGTTATCCTCGCAGCTTCAGGAGCTGCTGGGGAAGGGGTTTATTCAACCGAGTAGCTCACCTTGGGGAGCGCCGATCCTTTTTGTCAAGAAAAAAGGATGGTTCACACCGGATGTGCATTGATTACTAGGAGTTGAACAAGTTTACGGTCAAGAACCGTTATCTGTTACCGAGGATCAATGATCTGTTCGATCAGTTGTAGGGGGCGTCTTGATTCTCCAAGGTAGACTTGAGGTCGTATTAACACCAGATGAGGGTTCGGGATGAAGATATCCAGAATACGGCGTTCAGAACTCGTTATGGGCATTACGAGTTCGTGGTGATGCCTTTTGGGCTCACCAATGCACTAGCAGCGTTCATGGATCTCATGAACAGGGTGTGCAGGTCGATGCTGGATTGGTCGGTGATCGTGTTCATTGATGATATTTTGGTGTATTCGAGATCTAGAGAACAACATGAGGAGCATTTGAGGGAGATCCTTAGAGTTCTGATATCGGAGAGGCTTTATGCCAAATTCTCCAAGTGTGAGTTCTGGTTAAGAGAGGTCCAATTCTTGCGGCATCTCGTCAACCAGAATGTGATTTTGGTCGATCCGGCCAAGATTGAGGCGGTTATGAGATGGGAGGTACCGAGATCGCCCACCGAGATCAGGAGCTTTCTAGGATTGGCCGACTATTATCGGAGATTTATCAGGGATTTCTCCAAGATCGCCACGCAACTCACCAGGTTGACTCGGAAGGGTGTTGCTTCTTCATGGGGCCCAGAGCAGCAAGCCTCTTTCGAGACACTTCGCCAGAGACTGTGCGAAGCCCCGATGCTCACTCTCCCGAAAGGGATGGAGGATTTCGTGGTGTACTATGATGCATCAGGGTTCGGAGCGGTGATTATATAGAGGGGGCATGTGATAGCATATGCATCGAGGCAGTTGAAGCCTCATGATACGAGGTTGTTTGATTAATGTCTAAGTCCATAACTATAATTGGTAAGACTTGACCCGACCCGGCATGGTCCATTTGGGTTGCATGGCATCATCCATTTGGATAGACTATAATGAGAGAAATAACACTTAAGGTTTGTTAATATGTTATAAGTTATAATATATTAATAAGATTATTTTAATTAGTATTGATCAAGAATTAATCTAGTATTAATTAAGTGATCAAAAGAAGACTAATTAAATATATGGGCTGATTGTGTAAATCATCCATACTTGTATAGTGGGCTAATGCTCCATGGATTATCAAGTTGGCCTAAAACCCATAGGATGCTCCATCGATGCTCCATGGATACTCCATGGTGTATTTGAACCCATGGATCCAAGGAAATGGAAAGCCATGACAATTAGGGTTTACCCTAATTGTAACACTATATAAAGATCACACTCTTGGCAAAATCGACGACTAAGTGAGAAAGAGAGGGCTAGCCGATTTTAGAAGTGTTCACATTTCTCTCAAGGTTATTCCAAAAGCAATTGATGTTGTGTGAGTCATTTGAGGTGTCACACTTGGGGCACTAGGCACTCAAGCTTCTTGAGAACATTCTACACCAAAGAGGTATGTATTCTATCTTGTTATATTCATTGTTTTATATGCTAGATTAGGATAATACCTTGGATGTTCATATTTGTATGTATAATAGAGAAAACATAGATCCAAGGTATTTAGGGTTGCATGTACACTTAGGAGTGTTAGAATGCTCATAACCCAACAGTGGTATCAGAGCCTAGGCTTGTTTTCTTGTTATACTTGCAAAACTGCTCAAAAATCGAAGTTGTTTGCGGTCTGATCATCAGACTCGGCGAGTCCATCAGGAGAATCGGCGAGTCCATGCCTAAAAGTGATCAAAAACGATCCAACTCGCCGAGTTGGTTCATGCACTCGACGAGTTGGACCCCCCGATAGCATAAATTCGACTTTTTTGGCTGGAATTGGACTAGGAACATTACCCTAAGATGTTTTTGGACTTATAAACTTGTTTTTGATATGGTAATCTTCATGCTAATCCAATTTCAAAGATAGTTGTCAATAGATTCTTGTTTTGTACTAGTTTAAGGTTTAGACTAATTACATGAAAAAGTTTGATTTGAATTATCTTGTTCTTATGAGTTGCTTAGATTAATAGAAAAGTTGAGTGAAATAGTGGTTTTCAATCCATTTTAATCTAAGACTTGATTCCAAAGTGTGTTTTTGTAACTTGTCCTCAAGTTATATGAAAAGTCACATTTAAGAATCATAAACTCATAAAAGTTGGCAAAGGTTACAAAAATGAAGAGTCTAGTACTAATTAAATGGTTTTATGACTCCATAACTTGTCCTTAAGTTATGGAGGACCAAGAGTCTCTTCATTAAATAATAAATAAATAATAAAAAAAGTGTAACCTTAATTAGTTCCATAAGTTACAAAATAAAGAAAAGTTACATTCTTTAATAGTTTAAAGTCTTCCATAACTTGTCCTCAAGTTATGGAACTTGAAGAGTTTTTAATTAAACTACTTTAAACACATAAGTTATGGAATTAATTAGTTTTGAATAGTTTCAAAACTTGCCCTCAAGTTTTGGAATTTGAAAAGTTTCACTAATGACTACTTCAATTCCAGGTTAAGCCCTTAGAATTTTAAAGAGTTAAAATTAAACCCTTATACTTTATAATATTATAAGTTAATAATATTTATATATATATATATATATATATATATATATATATATATATATATATGTATAAGAATAAAGTCAGTCTTACCGTTAGTAGGCCTCATTCACAAAGCTGGTCTATAAGGGGGGTATAAGGTTACTGCCTATAAAATGGCAGTTTAACGGGTGTCCACTCTCACCCACCGCTTCCTTGACTGGTGGAGGGTCGTTAGCCGAATGGGTAGGACAAAGACTATAAGTTCTCCCTTCATTAAAAGTATTAATGATAAATACTAAGTAACTAAACCTTTTATAAATTCCCAATCTTAGTTACTTAGGAAAATGTGAATAAGGTGCTAACCCATGAAATTACATTTTGCACTTTGCTTAAGTTGGTTGGTGGAGCGTGTGTGGTTTACCGGCACACTAGCTTGATTTAACAAGGTAGGCAAAGGGTTTCTTAAAGTTTAATCATAGGCCGGTGGAGCGTGTGTGGTTTACCGGCACATCGGTTGGGTGATAAACATTTAAGAGTACCAAGTAATTTGCATGGTTAATTCACACCTTGTTTTGTGATCCTCGGCATCCCAGTCACAAAACCTAAAGGGAACACTCGAGATTGAAACATGCCATTGAAAAGTTCAATGAATCTCAAAACATCTAGGAGTTTCATATCCAATTCAAACTTAATTATATTTCATTTTTCATGGTGGAAATTGGTAAATCGTCATTTCCCTACCTTCAACTATTTTATAACTTGGATTACGACATCCCTCTTCCAGTTATAAATAGGTTGTTGGGCCCTAGCCTTAATATTTCATATTGGGTGTTATATTAAGGACTTTTAAATCATCTAAACTTGAATATCTCCCAAAAGATGTCTAGTTCAGACATCTGTGATCTTCCCAAATCACTTGGAACTTTACTTCCTCCACCTCCTCCAATTATTCTCCCTAACCCACAAATTGAAGGTCACTCAAGCCCTATTGGCAAGGCAAGGTCTAGGTGTGATCACATCTTGGAGATGTAATCACATATTGACAAGCCGGGAGAGCTGGGTGTCAAAGTCTTAAGAAAGTTGGTGGCTCAACTACTTTCTAAGTCACATAGTGAGGTCCCTTTGGGACTCCTATGAGACAGACTTTGACAAGACCCTTAATGATCTTATCAATTTGCTTGGTACTACTGAATCAGCAATGATTTGGAAGGCTAGTAAAGCAAATTTGATTAGAAGATCGACTTCCCAAAAGTTTATGGACAGGGACAATAATGACACAGGAAATCCAGAAAAGCATTCTCTTCCCAATGGAAAGGGATTGGCCATAGTCAACTTGGTTGACAAAATGGTAAAGAGAAAGGCTAAGTCTGAGATAGTCCCATGTACTATTACCTAAGGGTCCATATGTTTCGATTGCCAAAGGAAGGGGCTTTGGTTACGAAGCTGCCAAACTTACCTAAGGATGGTAAAGTCAATGAGTTTGACTTTATTTCATGTAAAGTCCATTGTCAAACTCTATTAAGTTCCTATTTGAAGATTCTTATCACATGATGTGACTGGGTCATATAGTGGTGTTTTAAGAATCAAAGAGAAGGTAAAGAAACTTAAATAAAATATATATTGAATCTGATCGCGTAGATGGATTTCTATCGCATAGTTTGAAGATCGGATTCTTGAGCTACTTCTTAGGAGTTATGAGATATTGCTTAGGAATAGATAACAACAAGTTTTTCATATGGATTGTAAGCATAAGTTTTAATGCAAAAATTTTAAAATAAAAGGAAAATTTCTGATTTTATTTATCTTAAAATATCCTTACAATGGCATCTGTGAAAATTTATGTTGCCTATAAGATTCCATTAATAGCAAGACTAGAAATATGAAATTGATTCTTTCATTTATTGTAATGTCTAATTTACCAAATAAGGAAAGATTCTAATCACCCAAGGTTCAATTGGACCAGAACTTGAAATCATGCAAGTTGTAATCTATGATGAATGAGAACTTTCAAGCATTGGAAAATTAAGACTAATTACTTGTTCACATGGATGTGTGAGTCAAGTAAAGGACTAAGGGATCGAGTACACATTCTTGTGCACTGATCAAGCCCACCGCAAATAGGCGATAAGACTATTCGTCATGATTTACTAAAGTTTAGTAAATATGGTTATACTTATAAGTCTAAGTATAATTCTGAAGCATTGGAGAAATTTGATGTATGGCAGAACGAATGAGAAGAATCAAATTAGGCAGAAGGATAAAAGTTTCTTAAATCTGAAAAGATAGGAGAGTACTTTTGTATCATGTTATATGATCATCTTAATGATTAAGAGTCCTTATCACAATTCATCCTTTAAGTGCATTCTGATAGCTAAAAAGAGGAGCTATGAATTGTTGAAGTGGTTAAATCAAGAAGATGAGTCATACTTCGTTCCAAGACAATCCTTAGAGTTATACTCTAAGATTGTAACTTGAGTGACATATCCTAAAAAAAGGTTTAAAAACACGTGTCAAATGTAAGAGTAAAAGTGTCCTACTCTTGTACATTTGAAGTTGGTAAGTTGTGATGTTTTGGATAAAACAAAGACCAACTTAGGCCAATTGTGTGAAGTGTTTGTCTTGATAAAGAATCCGCACTATCACTTAAATATTTGACAAGAGAGTCTTATATGTCAAGAGGATAGTGGGAGTCTTAAAGGTCTTGAAAGTCTCAAGAACTAATCAAGAATAAAACCTGATGTTCTTCACTAGCACACGACTTGAGGTGTATAACCTATCGTAGTGACATTTCTGTGCCCATTCAAGTTAAAGTTGGCTTTGCATATGAGTTATTAGAGTTCTCAATTGGTTGCATAACAACTTGGAAGCAATGGCAGGCCCTGTACTGCCAGGTGGCAAGAAGTTAAAATTGCACAAGTTCAGTCCATATTTGTTTGGATTTGTCATTATCCGTGTCTTGTGACTAAGGTTTTGACAAATTCATATGGGTAGGAACTCATACACCATAAAAATCTAAGTGTCATAAGGTTTCTCTCCGATTCATGAAAATGATGGTGAGGAAACTCTTCCACTAAGTAGATTTGTAAGTAGATAGTAATCTTTGCATTCTCAAAGTTGTTAGTAGGCACACTAACATGGACTTATGAGAAATAGCAAAGGTCTAAACAATTAAGACTATGATTACGGAATCCCTTTTCATAGTTCTGAAATTGTTTAGACACACCTGTGAGCTATCTAAGATAAGGTGTATGATTTTGATAAAGACTTATCAAAGCAATTTAGTATCAGAAATCTGAACTTTGGTAAAAAAAGTCAATAGCTAATTTCTGAGTACATGTCAAAGCTAGTGGGGGCATAAGTGTTATGCTAATAATCATCATGTTAGTGGGAGCATGATAATTATTAAAGTATTGCAAGTTAGCAATGTTAATTATAGAAAACAAAAGTTTCAATTCGTGAGGTTGCAAGGGTTGAAAAAGTTGTTTTGCTATAATTAAGGGAGAGGAAATTATACTTCATTTCAATTATGAAAAGCTTAGATTGAGTTTATACTTCATTTCAATTATGAAAAGCTTAGATTGAGTTTATAATCATTCTAAATAGTTAATATGGAGATTTTAATCACCTTTAGTCAAGAATATATATATGAATTTCATGTTGGATTGGTTCAACTTAAGAAAATTCTATATATTGTGTTCTCAAAATTTGATTATTATTACGGCATCCCTTTTCATAGTAAAATTTTGAGAATATGGCAAACAAAAATTATTATGGAAAAAGAATGGTCTAGAACCATGTCTTTATGTGAAACATCATGAATCGTGTCCCATTTACTTTGGGTACAAGATCAATTACATGTGCTATAATATTTATTCTTTATGAATTTTCCAAATGCCTTGGGGCATTAAGGAGGAAAATGTCTAGAATTGGATATGACTAAAGTGATTAAGCAATTGTCGAGGACAATCTAAGGTTTACCAAAGATTGGTTGCTCAAGGACAGTTGGAAGTATAGTGTGAATTTTGGAAGGACCATATTGACATAGTCTGAAAAGAGGAAACTCTTGTTCAAAATGAGATATAGAGTTGTCTCCACAGATAGAAGCAATCTGTGTAAGATTAAAAAAAAAAAAAAAAAAAAAAAAAAAAAAAAAAAAAAAAAAAAAAAACTTAGTGCAAGAAGCATGTTCAAAGCAATGCATACTTTGAACATAAGGCTTTGTATCCATGGAGTAGGTCTTCATTGGAATATCCTGTAATGGTTGTTGATAAGTCTTTGTGACTTTGTACACATTCAATGCAAGAGGGTAGTGCATTTAAGTTTAAAATCTAACAGATTTTGATTTGGGAGTGTGAAATTAGAATCATTGAAAGTTTGGTCAATTAGTTTATTTCACAAAGTAAGGATCATAGACAACCATAGAGTGCATACTTGATGTATGGCAAAGCCATTTTTTAGAAAAACATAGTGTACATGCTTGGAGCATGGGACAACTAGTGTTTTTAATTCAAGTATAAAGTTGATAAAAACTGTAACAATGAATAATGAGTAATCAGCATGGTGATAAATAGAAGTGGTCTATTTATATTCATAGGGTTTGATACCATATTGGATTCATTTATTCTTGTGTTTCACTTTGCATGTTTTGACTTCCAAAATAACTAGGTTATTCTTCCGGAATGACTAAGTTATTTAAACCATCCACAGTCGGTCATATGTTGGAAGTAGATATGAATCAAGACTGTCATGGGTTGGCTTGTAGAGGTCCAAGTTGGTGGACAAAGTTGTGCTACAACACATATGAGTGCTCATAACTTCTGAGTATTGGATTCAACCCGCGCTCATTTGAATAACTTCATGTATTTTATCACGAGTGATCATGAGATGATAATATCTTATATTCTTCAAACCTACAGATATGAGTTGTTACTATGAGTTGGTTATACATTGATTGCACGAAACCACATTGGTAACTCGATGTTATAAAACGTGTCTTTGTGTATGATTCAACAAGTAGCAGAACAAGCCATATGAGTCGAAGTTTATCCATTCCTTTTACCTTCGGGATAAAAGCGATATCTGTGGGCCCCTCGATGATTTAATGATGATACATGTGAGTGCTTCGCCAAGCCAAGACTGATTTGATTTGTTCAATCAGTCAGTCATCATAAATCGGAAATTGGGAAACAACAAACGGACAGAGAGAATGATTTACAATCCATGTCTCAGTCCATATGATATCTAGAATGGAGGAATATATGATCACTTATCTAATGGACAAGTCATTGACAAAGGTCATAGATCATCGGCAAGGTCAGAGTTCGACGGAAGCTTTTGAGAGCTACGATTGCCAGTTGGTTCTTGAAGTCATACGCAATAATAGTTTTAGACTTATCCAAGTGGGAGACTGTTGGATTAATGTCTAAGTCCATAACTATAATTGGTAAGACTTGACCCGACCCGGCATGGTCCATTTGGGTTGCATGGCATCATGCATTTGGATAAACTATAATGAGAGAAATAACACTTAAGGTTTGTTAATATGTTATAAGTTATAATATATTAATAAGATTATTTTAATAATTATTGATCAAGAATTAATCTAGTATTAATTAAGTGATCAAAAGAAGACTAATTAAATATATGGGTTGATTGTGTAAATCATCCATACTTGTATAGTGGGCTAATGCTCCATGGATTATCAAGTTGGGCTAAAACCCATAGGATGCTCCATGGATGCTCCATGGTGTATTTGAACCCATGGATCCAAGGAAATGGAAAGCCATGACAATTAGGGTTTACCCTAATTGTAACACTATATAAAGATCATACTCTTGGCAAAATCGACGACTAAGTGAGAAAAAGAGGGCTAGCCGATTTTAGAAGTGTTCACATTTCTCTCAAGGTTATTCCAAAAGCAATTGATGTTGTGTGAGTCATTTGAGGTGTCACACTTGGGGCACTAGGCACACAAGCTTCTTGAGAACATTCTACACCAAAGAGGTATGTATTCTATCTTGTTATATTCATTGTTTTATATGCTAGATTAGGATAATACCTTGGATGTTCATATTTGCATGTATAATAGAGAAAGCATAGATCCAAGGTATTTAGGGTTGCATGTAAACTAAGGAGTGTTAGAATGCTCATAACCCAACAAAGGTATCCCACCCACGATCTGGAGTTGGGGGCGGTGGTGTTCGCTCTCAAGATCTGGCGTCACTATCTGTCTTGGGTTTTGGGTTTACCATATACACGGACCACAAGAGCTTGAAGTACTTGATGGATCAGCCCAACCTGAATATGCGCCAGAGGAGATGGTTGGATGTGGTAAAGGATTACGACTGCGAGATCCTGTACCACCCGGGCAAGGCTAATGCTGTAGCCGATGCCCTGAGTCGTAGGGCGGAGAGCGACCCGCTACGAGATGTTTGCATGAGATTAACAGTGATGACTCCGATGTTGGACACCATTCGAGGGGCCCAGGCGGAGGCCGTGAGACCGAAGAACCGCTAAAGCGAGCGGGTGATCGGGCAGGTATCAGAGTTCGTTACCGATAGTCGAGGACTTATGACCTTTCAGGGTCGGGTTTGAGTACCGTTTGTGGGTGGAACGCGTACCATCTTGATGGAGGAGGCGCATAGATCGAGGTTCTCGATCCATCCCGGGGCCACTAAGATGTATTTGGACCTGAAAAGAGAGTATTGGTGGCCCTGTATGAAGAGGAATGGTTTGAGTACCGTTTGTGGGTGGAACGCGTACCATCTTGATGGAGGAGGCGCATGGAATGGTTTGGGTGATGGTGACTCTTTCAACCATGCAAAGGCTTAAAGTCACCAACTTTATGCATTAAGAGACTTAGAAGTGGTCAGATCTATGATTTAGACATGTGGCTTAACCGATTAAGACCATATTGTAAAGGAGGGGAACGATGGGAGTTACGTTGGGCGTACTCCCAGTACGCGTGGCGTAAGGGGCTGTGTACCCCGATTCTGTGAAGCCACCGGATACACTCAACGTACAGATCTGGTATGCGCCTCGTACCCCAGAGGGTTAACTTTTGCTGACTTTTAGGGTTTAAGTCAAAGTTTGGACCTTTGGGCCATTGGAGGGGTAAAATGGTCTTTTACCCTCCTGAGAGATCTTAGGAAGAGATTTATGCTGATTTTGAAAGTTGTACTGATTAGATAAACCACCTTATATGATTAGGAGGAGGTTAGAGCAGGATTCCCGAGTTCGAGATTTATCGAGATATCCGAGGTGAGTCTTCTCACTATACTGTACCCGGAAAGGTACCTATGTGTGACCGGAAGGTCTTGTATGCTATGAGATGTATGTATTGTATGCTATGCGTTGCATGTTCTGTATGCGTTATGTATGTGATATGTATGCTATGTATGATATGGGCCGGAAGGCATTATGACGTGGACCGGAAGGTTAGGGAGTCATGGACCGGAAGGTCGATATGAGTAGGACCCGAAGGTCTACTGGGACTGGGACGGAAGTCCCCTAAGACACATGGACCGGAAGGTCGTGTAGAGTATGGCCTAGAAAGGCGTATGTGTGTAGGTGGTATATTGGGGAACTCACTAAGCTTTTATGCTTACAGTGTTATCTGTAATGTGTTTCAGGTACTAGTGACGATCGCGGGAAGGCGCCGACTTGACTCGTATACACACCGATGGATTTGGATATGATTTGATCTTGGGATTTGATACATTTGTTATGACGATATTGATACATTGGATTTATGTTTTTATTTACGGATGCAAGTACATTTTTGAAATGAAAAAAAAATTGTTTTGAAAAGTTACGCTGTTACAAACCTTTTATTATTAGAAGTGTTACAAAACCATTGTCTTTGAATCATTATTTAAAATCAAAGTCTCCCAAGATCCAATCAGTTGTAAAACCAAGGATGTGTACGGTCATGTCGTCGTCGTGCCGTCCATTGATGTACCTGAAACCATAAACCAAAACTTTAAGCATGAAGCTTAGTGAGTTCCCCCCCCCCCCCAAAAAAAAAAAAATACCACCACATAAGCATAATAACAAACAACAACATGTATGCATATGCTTTAACCTTATTGGAACACCGCACCAGCCTACAAACTATCTGGAATGCTCACAGAGCCTTTGGTATGACTGGAACACCTCCCCGACTTACAGACTATGCGCAACGCTCATAGAACCAGTGTTCTAAAAAGTGCGCCATGGCGTGAGGCGTGGCTTCGCCGTTACGAAAAGCTTCATAACGTTGCTGTTAGGCGTAACGCGTGGCAAGGCATGATATGGCGCGCCATGGCGCGTTATGGCGTGTTATGGCACGTGTTTTTTCGTTTGAGACACAGTTTTTTCTCTTTGTTATGTCTTTTCAAACCGGAGATACAAGTATTGTGGTTTTTGTTAACTTTTTGTTATTAGTTATTGATTTAACACTTCTAAAAAGTAGTTATATTTAATATAAATTTATATTTATGTGGTAATATAATTTTAAATTAATACAAAATCGCTGCCTTACATTACGCCTTGAAAAACGCCGTGGCTCGCCATGGCTCGTTAAGCTTGAGGCTTGGCCTTGCCGCCACGCCACGCCTCACGCCATTTAGAACCTTGCATAGAACCATCAACATGACTGGAACTCTTCGTTGGGCCTTCAGCCTGACTGGTATGCCCCTCGGGCCTACAGTTTATTCGGATTGCCCTGGGTCTCTTGGTCTACATTCTCAGCTGGTCCGCCTCAACCCAATAACCAACACACATCTACACATACCATAACATAATAACATATCAATATAAACATTATCGGGTTTGTTGACTAGAACCACAAAGCAGTACAGTCTCAACCCAACCAAACTATGTCAACATATGCATAAATAGACATATAACCGGTCAACCGACAATTAGACAGATCTTATAGATCACTAAGGATAACATCATCCCATATACCAGAATACAGATCTAGTAGATCACTACAGCATACCAACATACGATAAACAAGGATAACAATCCAATGGGTTGGCCTTGGTGCCTTCGACCCAAAAGTATAGTGAGGAAAACACACCTCGCAAATCGAACAAAGGCTGATGAGGTCCCGACTCCGAATCTCAACTCCAACCAACACCTATCCATTAGCGACCAATCACAACCAAAATCGTAAAATACCCAAATTACCCTTGAGGACAAAGTTGGTCAAACTTGGTCAAAGTCCATAAGTCAATTGAGTCAACCTAACTGAGTCAAGCAGACGAAGTCAACTCAGACTGCGTATGCGGGGCATACTCTGGAGATATGTTGGGCTTACACGAAGCCTCGCAGGTTGACCTCCATTGGGGTGATTGACCTCGTACGTAAGGCGTACTCCGAGTACGCGGGGCGTACCCTCACAAGCCCAAAATCTATTTTAAGAGCTTAATAGCTTAAGCTCTTACGTCTAAAATTTAGATCCATGGCTAAAATACTCTTAGGAGTCATAAAGTCTCCAGCTTTATGACCTAGCATGTCCAAAAAGTGCTTAACACAAGGTCTTATTCCATTAAGACATTCTACACGATGAATGATGCAAAACTAACCACTTGGAACCCAATTTTATGACCTAAGACCCCTCCCAGGGTCTAAAAGGGCAACTCAAAGGTCAAGAACATGCCATATTCAAGATCTAACATTTTGGGACCCAAAAAGCTCCATAAAACAACCAAAAATAGATCTATGAGATAGAGGGTTCAAGTTACAAGATTTTTACCTTTTAATGGTTGCAAATGTAGTAGAAATCCTAGATCTAAGTGTACCACTCCTTTAAGATAAGCTTGGCTTCCTTCCTTCTTCTTCTAAGGCACCAAAACATACTTCTAAGCTTGAAAAGGCTCCTCAAAGTGGTTCTAGGGTTACACAATCATATGTGAGGGATGGAGGTAGCTAAGGTGGGTGAAATGAGGCCATAAGAGTGCTTAAATACTAGTCAAGCACTTAAAATTAGGGTTTCCTCATTTAGCAAATATGCCCTACGTACACTGATGTACGCCCAGCGTACTAGGGCGCACCCTAGTATGCTCAGTGTACAACACATACGCATGGCATACTTCGAATACCCATTATTACAACAATGCCACTAGGGCTCATTTTGCATACTTTCTTGACCTTAAGGACCAAAACACAATACATCTCATTATAAGAATCAACAATGTAAGTTCTTCAAAACCAGATGTTAAAGAATCTTAAAAAGATTAGTTTGGACTATGAATTGATACATGTGTGTAAAAACAACTGTACTCTCTTTTTATAGCAAATTTTTGATCTTGATGAGCTTTTCCGAGATCGCCAACATGTTTAGTTATGGGAAGGAATTAATGCGACATTGACTAAACGTTACAAAGAAATGAAAGGCAATGGCATATAATTTTTTTAAGAGAGAAACACAAAAATTAGTCAGCTACAAGCACAGTAAATCGCCAACACCAAAAAGTAGTTAACCATGGGGGTCAAGAACGTACAGTAGTACCTGTTATAAACAAGTAAGTTGATATATATATATATATATATATATATATATATATATATATATATATATATATATAATTGTGTATTTATAATGCATAATCTAATTTTTTTAAAGTTGAAAGAACTGGACTAAACATCAAACGTTTCGTAAAGCTCATCTCGATAAAAATTGGAATTTTGACAACGTATCATCTGAGAAACAATATGTAAGTGGTTTTTTGAAGTATAATTTTCTTTATATATATATATATATATATATATATATATATATATATATATATATATATTATCTTTGGAACATACAGAATGAAATATCGTAGGAGCTAGAAATGCAAACACAAGGTTTACCCTAAGAAACTAACCTAACAACAACGGTTGAGATAGAGTCATTTGAAAATGTGTTATTTGCTAGCCGAGGATATATCAAAGTGATTGGGTGTAAGTCTTCCAATAGAATGTCAAACTATTGTGAAGGAGAACCCTCACAACAACAATAAATGGAGATAAACGTAGCATAAACCAATTTATTTTTAATTTCAAACTCTCATAGAAATATTGATAAATGCATTTTAATTTAGTAATTTTGATACTCGTTGATTATTTGGTATTTTTTGCTAATCGGAAGTTTGGTTTATGTTGTTACTTTAGTATTTTAGTTTATGTTAGTTTTGTATCTTTGGCAATTGGAAGTTTGATATGTAGTTTGGTATATTGATAAGTTGATAGTTTGATATTTTGTTAGTTTTGATGATTAATTAGAAGTTTGATAGATGGTTTGGTTTATGTTAGTTTGGTATTTTGGTATTTTTGGTAATTGGAAGTTTATTATGTAGTTTGATTTATATTTATTGGTATTTTGATATCTTGAGAATTAGGATTTTATTATTAATGTTCGTATTTATTTTGTAGTTGGACGATCTCATTGATGCTATTATGAAACCCGCAACATATAGCAAGAAACTTTTTCAGTGGTTTCAATCGATGTCGAAAAAAAGTTGTAGCGGAGATGGATGGCAATGATGAGGAGAACGATGTGTCCGAAGACGGTAATGATGATTAGTTAGATTATGTTTAGTATGTTGAACGTTTGTTAATAACTAAGTAATTTATCGTCGGATTTTTGTTAAGTATGTCATGAATTTTTGTGGATTATGTATTATGTATTTTATCCAATTTTATTATTACAACTTTGTGACTTTTTATTAAATACTTTAATAGAAATATTTGAAAAAAATAATAAATAAATAAATAAATAAGGGAATTATCGACAACAAAATTACCAACGACCAGTGGCGAATTCAGGACGAAAATTAACCGGTGTTCATTATATATATATATATATATATATATATATATATATATATATATATATATATATATATATATATATATATATATATATATATATATATATATATATAAACAAATAAAAATAAAACAATTAGAAATTTTAGGATATTTTTAGTTTTATTTTTAGCAAAAAAATATTAAAAAAAACTTTTCGTTGTAAGAATGAGTGTCATTCAGAAGGTTTCTTAGTAAAATCAAATTTGTTTAAGGGTATATTTGGTAATATAATGGTTGTAATTCTCTTCCAAATGGGGTGTTCGGACCCCACTTCTTACTAGTTGGCTCGGCTCCGCTACTACCGACGAGTATATGTATTACGGCGAAACCTAGCTCCAGAGAAGTACGGTTCCGGCGACGGATGTTGTGTCGGTGATCGTTAATACTGCCGACATCATTACCTGCGACAAAAATGATTTAGCGACAGACTATTAGCGGTGACTTAATAGCAGCGACATGTCACCGAAAATACCTTTAATAGCGACTTGTGGGGTCTTTACCGTCGACAAATGTTGCGGGTAATACCTCTATTTTTTGTAGTGAATTCTGAAATTATATATATTAATAATAAAAATATGAGTAAAATAGACATATAAATAGTTTTGTACATTACTCAGCCTAAAACCCGTCTTACAATCCCATAACTATTACTCAGCCTAAAACCCGTCCTACAACTTTCAGATTCAGTATTTTGGCTATCTATATAACTTAAACTAACAATTAAATAAATATTGACTGTATATAAGAAAAACGACAACCGACTCACTTTTAGCTATTCAGAGGTTAAAAGCAAGGTTGTCAAGATCGAGATCCTACTTAGGATCGTTTTTGGGTTTGCAAGATCGGGATCGTAAGATCGAGATCGAGATCCTAAGATCCCACAAAATATAACATAATTTTAATTTATAATATTTAATCATGAAAAATATTTCAAACATTTAATTTTTCATTCAAAAATTATAAGAACTTCAAAATATTAGTCATAAGTCACAATAAAAAATGATAAATGATAGATTGGTAAGGGTAAAAGATATAAAGTGGTAACAAAAATTCATTTGCAAAAAAAAAGAAAAAAAAAACAAAGGAAGGTAGGATCGGATCGGATCTCGATCCTACGATCCTACCTACGATCTTACGATCTTATCTACGATCTTACGATCTTACCTGCGATCCTACCCCAAATATGATTCGTTTACGATCTGGATCGTTTTTCACACCTAGGATCGTAGGATCGTACGATCCTACGATCAGGATCGCGATTTTGACAACCATGGTTAAAAGAATAGCCGACTCAAAACGTTAAAGACTAGTTTAGTTTTTGCAATATATAGATACCACTATAGTACATTAAATTAGAAATATTAAATTCTCTATTTAAATCAAACTCAAAACCAATTCATTGTGATTGGTTAAACCAGACATTAATGTTATGTTATTCTTATTAAAATTCGTGAAATAACCAAAATTGGGAGGGTGTTTTAATCATTTAATCAAGAAAATTTGAGTTTTAGATAATGACCACAAAATTCGCAGAGGGGGGCTCTGCTGATTACTTTAAACTTCTAAGGAACGATGAATAGTACCGAGGAATTGACGTGAATTTAAATTCTCCGAGGAACGATGAATAGTACTGAGGAACGATGATTACTTTAAACTTATGGTGGGTATCATGGTTCAGTAGAGGTGGCTCTGCGGATCCATTTAACCCTATGCGGTAGTTTAAATTCTCCGAGGAAATGGTAGTTTCTCCTCTCCGACAGATCCGTAGAGCTGTCTCTGCGGATCCTTGCAACACCTCTGCAAAATTTTTGATTTTTCTACGGATCCCACCTTATTTTTTTTCTCTTTTAGTGATGCCATGTCAAGTCCTCGATATTATTCATCGTTCCTCAGAGGTTTAAAACGATCCGCAGAGCCCCCACTGTGGATCTCGTGGTCATTTTCCAAACTCAAATTTTCTTGGTTAAATGCTTAAAACACAGTGGTGGATTTAGTAAATATCCAAGGGTAACCCGGGATAACCCTCAAAAAAAATTTAGTAGTATACTGTTTTCTAGAAATTTTTTTTCTTATTGTGTATTATGAGATCGGTGATACCCTTTTACTTTGATCATGGATCCACCAATAAAACACCCCTTCAATTTTGGTTATTTCATGAATTTTCTCTTAGTTTTTGAATTATATAGATACCACTGTAGTACAATAAATTAGAAATATCAAATTCTATATGTAAATCAAACTCAAAACCAATTCATTCTGATTGGTTATAGCAGGCATTAATGTCATGTTATTCTTATTCTTGTTTTATATGCTTTATTGGAAATTGACATGTGATGGTGGTAATACGTAACCATTCAACTCAATTACAAGTTAGAGGTTTTTTCGTATTCACTTGATGTGTATATATACAAGGTTTGCCTTGAGAGAGAGTTTCATCATTATTTCACACCAAATTTGTGTATAATCCAAGAGAAATGGAGAATTTTCAAACCCTTGCGAGTGAAAGCTTCTCATCCAACTGGCTTGTAAACAAGTCACGTTCTTCTTTGGTGTGTGTAACTTCATCTTCTCTAGATTTCGACTTTGATATTGAGTTACCAACATCATCTTATACTCTTATTGATGCCAATGAAATTTTTTTTGATGGAAAAATGGTTCCTTCATTCGCCCATCACTCATATTCCAAGGCTTTATCTTGTCCCTCCACTCCCATTATTTGCATGCATTCTTCATCTAAAACCCACGACTCAATTGCATACCCAAAGCACAATATTACTATTCTAAAAAGATGGAAACATTCCTCTAAGATCTTATTGAAGAAGTTATTCCGAATTCTTTCGAGTGATTTCTCAAATGAAAATCCAAGAGAAATTAGCACGTTACATTCGTGTCCTAGGAAGATATCTTTTGATGTTGAGGATTCTATATATGAGGCGATTGTTCACTGTAAAAGGTCTTTTGGTACGCAGATGAAGTGATATTTATTTATCTTGTCAATCAAACTGCTTTTAAAGATTCCTCTGATACATAAAAATGGTCATGGATAAGTAGATATATATAATGTTGTAATCAATGATAACAGTAATACTAGAGAAGATGCTGTAGCTGATTAGAAGTTAAAAGGTTTTTTGTACGTTGGGTTTTTGAACAATCCAAAACTTGTTCAAGACAAACGTAATGATTGTAAAATCATAGTTTGTTCAATGTAATGAATTATGTTTAATATTTTGAGATGCTTACATTTGAGTCGTAAGTAAATAACAACATATTGTACATTTTTTTCTCAATATAGACAATTTATTCTAATGCTTTACATAAAAATATAAAGATATTACAATATTCTTACCCAAAATGGCAATATATAGTAAATTACATAAACCATCCTTATATTTTGAGGTAATTTGTAAGTTCCGTCCATATCATTTTTCTTCGTTCAGACCGTAGTACTTATGGTATATTTTATGTTAACCTTTTGGTTGTTGACAAATATAAAATGACTTATACCGCTTATAATGTTTAAATTCATTATAATAGTTTTTTATTTTAACTTTAATATTAATTAAAATTGGCCACAACCCCTTCTTCTTCCTCTTCTTCTTGATTTGAGTAAATTACATGAACGGTACCTATTGTTTATGGTAATTTGCACGTTTGGTCTCAAACTTATTTTTTTCAATTCCAAAGGTCCTTATTGTTTTTATTGTTACACGTTTGGTCCTTTTCTTACATAAAAAGACTATTTTTCAGCTGATTTTTTAATTATATAAATAAACACACCCCCAACCCCCACCCCCTCACCTTATCTTACCTATCCCATCATTTTTCCCTATTCAAATAATAGTTTTTTTATGTAAGACGGGGACCAGGCGTATAATAAAAACAAACAGTAGGGACTTTCCGAGTTAAAAAAATAAGTGAATGACCAAATGTACAAATTACCCCAAACCATAGGGACCGTTCGTGTAATTTACTCTTTTGATTTTCACCATAAACAACTTTCACCCCATTCAAAACATAAAAACTATGTTCCCTGCTACAACAAATCTCAAGACTGATTTCCAAAAAACCATGCATTTAACCCGACGATTTCAATGAATCAAAGAGAGAATTGCAACCCAACTATAAACACACAAACAAATCTGCAACAAACCGCAAAACTAAACAAACGTAAAAAAATATATTCAAAAAGACCCTAAATAAACATGCCTAAATCAAAACCCAAAAAAGAGTAGGTGAAGAGTGGAGGGAGCAATATCTCCGATGTGATTTATCTGAACCTTTTTAGAAAAGAAATCTTGTTAAAATCCAACACCTTGATATCTAAATATAAAGTTTTTAATAGTTTTTCTGGGTGTGTATCCATCGCCGTTTTATTTAGGTTGTAGTGGTTTTGTGTTTTAGTTTCTTTATGGGTTTGTTTTCATCGGTTTAGATGAAATAGGCTGGGTGCTTTATATGAAGCATGCCAAGATGAAATTAAAGAAGTTTCCAGAAAAAAAAAAAAAGGTGATTGGCAAAAAAAAATGAATATATGGTTAAAGGAGGACGAAGCCAAGAATAAAGATTTCAAAGGGTGGGATGGGTCCACTATTTTTTATCAAATTATGAAAAAAAATTATAAATAAATTACAAAAGAAATAGATAAAAGAAATATAGTAACTAGGTCTCTTAAGAAGAAATTTATAACATAAAATATGTAGTCCAAGTGATAAAAGAATGCAGGGCCGGCCCTAAGGGTAGGGCAAGTTGGGCGACCGCCCCGGGCCTCACCAAATCCCGGGCCCCTACAAGTTATGAATAATGTATATATAGTTTTAAATAATATAAATACATATATTCATATTAAAAATAAACGCTTGTGTAGTTGAGATGGATAAAGCGCTTAGGCTTTCTTCTTTTTTACAAAAGAGGGCCATGTTCTTTTACATATGTTTTTTGTGTGTCTCCTCGTTTCCAGTTCGGCTTCTTGAGAATCTCCCGGCTCTCCCCTCCAAAAGCGACCTCTCAAATCAACGTAAAGTTAGATTTCTAAAATCCAGTTCTCTGAAGTTCGATTAATGATAATCAATGTGATGGTGAATTTTGATTTCTGATAAACAAATAAAAGGATTTTTGAAGTTTATTTTTCATTCCAACCCTAACAGATATTTGAATAATCGTATTAAAGGGCTTCTAACTATTGATTTCTCATTTTTATTTTGAAGTTCTTTTTCAATATTTGATTTTTGAATGTTCTGATTTTTGAAGAACTTAATAAGTGAAAGTGTTGTTAATCTAGAAAATTTGAACGGTTTGCTAATCCAACATCTGATTTGATATTTTGAATAGTGTAACCAAGATATTTGATTTTGATTTCCGAACTGGGATCATGTATCTGACTTTTTTGGCTCTTGCCCGTGTTGTATCTCACACTTTCATTTTTGTTTCTGGGTTTTTCATGTATCTGACTCTTTTGTTCTGTTTTTGATTGTTTGTGTTCATTGTTGTATGTTTATTTCATTATTTGTTTTTCATTAATATTGTAAGTTTTTAGTACTTATAGATTTTAGATCACAACAGTAGGTTTAGATCACACCAGTAGCTTTGTGTGGTGAGATCAAAAGGCATCCAGAATGTCTTATTTATAGATATCAGAAGGCATATAGAATGCCTACTTTAATCAACAAATGTGTTTCTTTGGTACTTAAAGAGAGTTGTTATCCTGAGATAATAAAAATGTCACTAAACTTTACAGTTATATTTAGAGAAGCTCCTAAACTTGGTTGTTAAAACTAGTGAAGATTATAATGTTTGCTGCTACTGTGTTGGATTGTCATATTTTTTTGGCTCTTGATGCTTATTCGTGTTGGTTTGACTAAACTGCCCTTCACATAAGGATTATTTTGGTTGTGGAAAATAAAGTAGTAAAAATAGGAAATAGAAGGAGGTTTTGTTCCTTTTGGTCTTACTTGGACGAAATTGCCCCTCTTAAAATTACTCATGTCGTAAGCCTTTTTTTACTAACTTGGTGGAGTTTTAGTCCTAGCTGAATATACTCAAGATTGGTTTTTGATGGTGATGTCACTTGTATTTTGGCCTTGGAGAGTTCAAAGGATGGTGCGGCTGCTAATTGTTGCTTAATGGTTTTGAGTTTTCATATTTTGGTGTTGGTTGCATGGAATAGTGTTTATCTTTTTGTTTTATCCCTTGTTTACTTTTTTCTTTCTTTTATCTTATTTGTTGTCTAGCTGCTCTGTATACTTCCAGCTTCCCACTGGTTTTTCTTTTTTCTTTTTAATTTTTTCGTTCAAAAAACAAATATAGAAGCTCTTGTATATTAAAAATAGCTTCGTTGTGGTGGTCATTTGTGTTTTGGTAAAAAATACTGAAAAAATTAACTATTAATTGTAGTTGTTTAACTACAACTTTTTTGTTTTTTTAAGGGGCCTTATTTTTACTTTCGCCCTGGGCCCAAAACTGGCTTGGACCGGCCCTGAAAGAATGGAAGATAAATACTAACCTTGTAAATTAGGTAATTGGATAGTGATCTGTACATAATAATTTTTGATTATACATAACAATTTATGTTTTATAAAGTTGTATAATTACACCAAGCCACAAAAAGATTTATGAAATTTACTCTATATCTTTTATGGAAAACAAAGTAATATAGCCGTAGCAACAAGACACTTACTTAAAGACCCCTTTCATACTTAACATTATTACTCCAAACATGCTACATGCATATTCATAAACATATTTTACATATATGTTCTTATTACAAAAGACAGGATACAAACCGACTAACGATGTTTTTACAAAGTTTTATATATAACATAATTTTCCAGGAATTTATACACTAAATACAAAAAGCTTTAATATTATCTATTCTACATCTTCTATAGTACATAACTATAATGGATGTTTATTACCTGTAATAATTAAAAACTAAGAGGGATAAGCGGTGACGCTTAGTGAGTTCAATAACAGTTATAATATAGCGTTATACCATATATATATATATATATATATATATATATATATATATATATATATATATATATATATATATATATATATATATATATATATATATATATATATATATATATATATGACAAAATTAAAGGGGGACAAAGAACAACAAAGACAGATGAGTATCATATAACAGGCTTTCCATATCAACAAATAATCTGATTCAAAGATTTACAATCAATGAAATACAACAATTTCAACATGATATACATCAATAAGACTTCAGCCCAAGTGGCATAGAAAATACAATTTCGGATTATCATTTTGCTAGCAATTTACAAGCTTTCAGCCCTACCTAGCCTTCTGTCAATCTCAAAGTGATGCTTAATCATTCACTTCATGGACAAAGGCTACATACCAAAACCAAAGTGATGCTTAGTCATTCAATTCTTGGTCAATGATATAGCTCCATTATAATAATAACACGGGAAAGCACATTGCATATATAACACATAACATACAATTGTCCCCATATTGAACTCACCGTGAAATAACCGAATGATAAAATGATAATTTGGGCAGCAATTCGTCTCTAAAAATGACTTTCTTTAACGAAACCGGGGAGTTTTGTTGAAAACCGGGCCTTGCGCGGGCAGAGTTTCAACTGGAAAATATTATTATGTCGAGTCTTCGGTGCGTCGGGACTTGCTTCGGGTGTCGGGGATGTTTCCTAGGCTTCGGGGGGTGTTAGGGTAACTTTAGGGAGAATAAGGGGTGTAAAAGTGTGAGAATCCTAAACCAAATTTGGGCAGCCTCGTATCCTATTTATAGGGGACCGAAGCACCTAATTACGTTGGGCGTAATTCTTCAGTACGCAGGCGTACTGCCTCGCAAATCTCTTCGTTGGGCATACGAAGTGGATCAGCTCGGATGCGTCAAGGCTACGACACGTGGCTCTCATGCGAAGGAGTAGGGAGGGTGATGGACTTCGGATCACTTACACGAGTATGTTGGGCGTACACCTTCGGACCAGCCTCGAAGTTTATGCCAAAAACTTCAAAAATTCGTAACTTTCTCATACGCTACAACTTTCGTTTAGACTCTGTTGGCTAATTTGTACTTTATTTTTAAAGTTATATTTTTAAGAGTCCGGGACAGAAAAAGTCCGTTAAAGATTCATAACTTCTTCATCTGACGTCCGTTTTCGTCTGTCTTTTTACCGTTGTACTACTATTAACGAGATCTTCGATTCTCATTTAGGTTGTATCGGTTAAAATCACTGGATCTTTATTTCGAGTTTTAGGTTGTATACTGCTATCCGGATTCTTAGAAAAATCATAACTTCCTCATACGAAGTCAGATTTGGATGTTCTTTTTATGAAAATTTCCGGTTTAACGAATACTACGACTTTCAATCAAATCACTAAGGCTGAAAAGTAGTTTATCGTAAACTCACTTTTTACGTCATATGGCATCGTGTTGGTTCTGTCGCGAAACTTTAATATATCATAACTTCTTCGTTATAACTCGGATTTCAGTGAGATTTTCGCCTAAACGTTTCTAATGAGATAATTTACAACTTTAAATAACATTATTTTTACTTATTTCCAACTTAAATTTTACATTTTCGTTAATTTCAATATTTGACTTTTGAATGGAATCTCATAAGACATCCAATACTTCCCGAATGATTCTAAACATAGTTTTACTTCAAATCTCATAAAACTATCTTGTTAGAACTCAACACTCAAATTCAAATATTATTTAATAATATTCATTTTTAAATAAAACACGATAATTGAACGTGTATGTTACACTTATATTAATTTAGTCATAATAAAATATACTTTAAATAATACCGATAATTGTAATATACTTATTTTTTAAATTAATGATATGTAACACCTATAAATTTCAAACCAATTTAAAACTTTTTAAAACATTTAAAATCATTAAGTTAGTACAATTTTTTTTAAAAATAGCTTAAGCATCAGAGTATCCCCAAAATCAAATCATGAAAATATGAGGAGTTGCACGATCACGTCTTCGCCTTCCAGCGATCATCAAAAGTACCTGACACATAATTAACAACTGTAAGCCCGAAGCTTAGTGAGTTTCGCCAAAATACCACGCCATACAAACACAACCATATCATATAACAAATATAGAACACCATGCATAATGAGCCTTCAGCCTAACTGGACCGACTCGCAGGTCCTACAACCTATCTGGACTGCTCCCGATCCTTCAACATGACTGGACCGCCTCGCTGGGCCTACAGCCTATCCGGACCACTCACCGGGTATGTTGACCTACAACACAAAGCAGGACCGCCTCAACCCAACCCCCAATCAAACAAACATGTGCACATAAATATCATACGCTAGCTCATATCATATAACAGTCAAACCGATCTAACAGATCACTAATCATGGCAACATCCCAATAACCGGGATACAGACCTAACCGGTCACTAACATAACATCATCCTATAATCAGGATACTGACCTAACGAAGCCACTAAGCATAAGCATATCACCATCCTAACTACCAGGATGTAATCAATAAACATATCATGCCATAACTGGATACAATCCATAAAAGGTCAGCCTTGGTGCCTTAGACCTTATTGATATAGTGAGGATAACTCACCTGACACTACCGAAGTCTCGCAGATGAAACTCCAGCTGCTGGTTGACAGGTTCCCGAACTGCCAACAACAAAAAAAAAATACCCAATTAGTAATTGGGTTCCGAGCCCAAGGTCCAACTCACACACCAAAAGCCCAAAAGTCAAGTAATGGGTCAAAGCCCAACATATGGCCCGATTTTCCAAATTGGTCCCAATCCTCTGCATGGTCTTTCCTTAAGGCCCATTCAATTATTCTAGTCCCAACTCTTGTTATTCCCATGGCCCAATATCACGTAATCATAAAGGCCTAATTATGGCCCATCTATGGCCCAATTTTCCAAATTGGGCCCAAGTCCTTTACATAAGCCTTACCCTAAAACTCATACAATTATTTTGGTCTATTTACTTGTTCTTGGATAGCCCATCAGTATTCCAACCACCAAGGCCCAATAGGAAAGCCCAACACAAGGCCCAAGTGAAATTAGGGTTTCCACATGAAATGACGATTGGGGTTAAGTGTTTCTTACTTAACCCATTAAGGATTTAATCCATTAAGTCCAATATTGTCGTAGGTTAATTTGCCAATGGTTATTATTTAATATTTTAAGTTTAATAATCAATTCTCGTGCGGTCCCGATCAATCCTAAAATTAGGGTTTCACATAAAATGACAATTAGGGTTAAGTGTTTCTCACTTAATCCATTAAGGACTTAATCTATTAAGTCCATCACTCTTCTAAATAAATCATATGGTGTGGTTGGGCTTAATGCGCAATTCCATTCCAATAGCCCAAATATGGGTCCTGATAAGTCCAAGCCCATAAATCCAATATTAGGGTTTTTTCTAAACCCTAATTAGGGTTTCTAACCCCATCTTAGCCCAATAGGCCCAATAGCTAGGTCTTTTGATCAATTAGGGTTCATTAGGCCCGTTAGGGCTTCAATGTGACCATTAGGGTTTCAAGCATCCCAAACGAATCTAACACAACAAGGCAAAGCACACCGCCACCCGACAGGGCCGCCGATGGCGGAGGAGGCGGCAGCCACCACCTCACGGTGGTGGTTAGGGTTTCATTTCATTATTCCGATTTCTAGTTACATTTACAATGCTAATCCCAACTAAACACACACAACCACTAACACACACACACACAAGGTGGTTCATGGCGGCAGCCACCACCTCACGGTGGTGGTGGTGGCGGTTCTTGACTTCCGAGCCAACAAACTACACACACTACAGAAGAAACAAACACCCCACCCGCTTTCCTTCTTGCAAACGGATCCAGCCACCCCCTAGCAGCGGTTGACGACGGCAGCAGCAACACAAGCGACATAACGGCGGCACAGCGGCGGTGCTAAGCTTTCCTTCCGGTTCCCAATGATTCTCGATTGCTCACGACCACATAGCAGCGAATCCAACCCTTCGGCGGCCCCTGGTGGTCGTCCTGGGTGCTCACAGCGTCACTGGCAACGGACTACGGGGATGGAGGCACTGGAGGTCATTGAAACGGAGGTGGCGGTGGCGTTTGACTAGAAGGTGGCGACAAGGGTAGTTGTGACCAATCTTCATAAAGCCCTAAAATCCGCAAATGAATGAATTCCTTGCAACGAGATAGCATCTACTCGGTCTGAAATCTGTTGTCTCGAGATGGTCTAAATCCCTGACAGACCACTCATATTGAATCATTATCATTGAATCTAACCTGCTTATCCCTCAACTGACTACTCAACTTCTGATAACTCGAGGTTCCCACTATAAAACAGGGTCACAGACCAAATTATCCTTGTAGACCACTTATACTTGGCCAAGGATTAAAAATTCTTGTTATGAGTGACTTGGCACTCCCCAAATCATCTAGTTATTCCGTCCGTATTCGCACCCTGAACACAACTGCTAACACTGCCCAACGCTGAAACTGCTTGAACACTGACCTGCCTGAAGCAGTATGCTACTACACAGCTGTTTCCCCAAATCTATCAAGACCTTCCTGGTCTCAATTCATCCGTCAATCATCTGAATGACCAGGTTCTAGCCCAGCTGCAGGGCCAAAGACTCACACGCAGTCGCTCCATGCGACTTCTGAACGAAATCCTCCTCTGGAACTAGTTGCCACTAATTATCATGCCACCGTGGCTCTAAAAATCTCCTGATCCAACTGATTGGGTCCATGCATCGAATCCTGACGCCACCAAATCCCAAGCTAAAAGTGATTGCCACCTGACCAATGGTAGCCTTACATCACAAGCAACCTTAAGCAATCCATTGCTTCCTTGGTCTCATAACTGTAGTGACGTTCCTACAGTCTTATCACTGGCTTAACCAGGTCTAATCCCTCTGGGGAAACCCATAAACCCATCCGTGGATTTCCATATCCTCACTAATACACCCGAACTGGTGGTTACTATTGTCCCTTTCGCGTTCTAACAATGCGCTCATGCCATTTACCAACCTAGTGAATGTTGCGGCTACACCCATAGACTTACATTACTCTAGCTCTATCTGCTAACCTGGTGAATGCTAAGGCTACACACATACTTATAACACTTCTAACACTATCTATTGCTAGTGAATGCTACGGCTACCCCGATAGTCTTACAACATTTTCCATACTACATGATCGCTAGTGAATGCTATGGACACCCCCGCATTTTGACAACATTTTCCATACTACATGATCGCTAGTGAATGCTACGGCTACCCCCGCAGTCTTACAACACTTTCCATATTACCTGATTGCTAGTGAATGTTACGGCTACCCCCGCAGTCTTACAACACTTCCCATACTAACTGATCGCTAGTGAATGTTATGGCTACCCCCGCAGTCTTACAACACTTTCCATACTACCTGATCACTAGTGAATGCTACGGCTACCCTCGTAGTCTTACAACACTTCCCATACTAACTGATCGCTAGTGAATGCTACGGCTACCCCTGCAGTCTTACAACACTTTTCATACTGGTCGAACACGCACTCGACCTAACACACAACTGAACTTAATTCATGCCTAGAATCCCAACCTAATTTCCCTAAGTTCTGCTATCAAGCATTGAGACGACGCGATTCACATGCAGGGGAGTTTTACCGAACTCCCAGCTCACACAACACTCAAACCAAGCATCCACTAGGGTTTTCTTCCTTCCTGGCAATGATGCGAAACTTATCCCATTTTCAAAATGGATCTTGCTTCTACATACTGGGTCGATTCTCCCCCACATGGATTCAACTAGGTCTTCACAATATATGGAAATTTGAGAATTCCCAATCCTTCTTACTTTCCAATGATCGATCTAATGACAACCAGACCTTTCCAACTAGTACTCCTTTACTAGCCAACCCCAAATGATCACACGCTTCTAATAACTAGATGAACATTTCCTGAACCCCAGGGATACCCACAGTCCCTAATGCTCGTATGATCCCACACCCAACTTGAAGTCGAAAGATAGATGCTCCAACTAATGTCTCAACAACGAGCTACTTCCCTTGCCGCTTTCCTCCACCAATCAATAACGGTTACTAAAACCACTGAATCCTGAAAATGCTGAGTAACCATCCTGTGGGACCCTGTCCGCAGACCTCCCATATAATACCCTTCTTCCCAAAGTGCTCCAACAAATCTCCCGCTCTCGGCTATAGAAATCATATCATTCAGGGTCTTGCACCCTGACTCACTCACCAGCTCAATCATCCACAGCTGAACTGTAGTAGCTGAAATCACCTCTGCCCTAAATCGGCCACAAACTACTCCCAAGATATAGTCTCCAATCCCCAGAAGTGCAATCGATCGCACAATCAATCCTTACCGTCAAATGCAATAGATCCAATGTGAATCAGATCTTAGCTCCTATGGGTCGAAACGGTAATTGTGTACGCCTCACAAGATACTCATGCCACATCGACCAACCTATGCTGACCAACGCTGACATACTATTGCCAATCCCTTCAACTAACTGACCCCGAGCTGGAATACAACATGATCCTGGGGTCCCAAGTCTGCTCACTCCTTCGAGCTCGAAAACTGAAAGTGCACAATCCTTGCTCTATAGAACGACATTCCAATTCACCAATTAACCATTCTACTTCCAGTTGCAAAACCCCAGCTGAACATAATCATCACTCCTTTCCGGAGTCCTTGCGACTCACATTTCGGCCTCGAGCAAAACCCTCGAAGCCTTAAATCTAGAAACTTATGTGCTAGACTCTCCCACTGAACCTGCGAAATGTCACAAGTACAGAATATCTCCCCAGTCCCAAGTAACTGCAGCCCTCTGCTCATCAGAATATGTCCCAATAACGAGTCCCAGTACTGGAGAGCTTGACCAGCTCCTCCCTGGCCATCGTTACAGCTGCTAAAGCTGTTGCGGCTGCCGTCTCAGCAATGGATGCGTAGCGCTCATCGAAATACTCAACCATGGCGGTCTAAATAGACCCAAACATCTTCGGTAACTGTCCGTGGACAAATTTGATCACCTCTTCCCGGATGATCTCACTGACACAGTCCTCTGACAATGCTGGCCTATCCTGGCTGCCAGCTCTAGATCCTAACCTAGATCAGGTCAAGACGTCTCGTAACCACCACTCTGGTAAGACACCAGAAAGATCTCTGATAATCCATATAATGACAGGGGACCAACTCCCAACCCAACCCTAGGGGTTGTGACTTCCTTGCTACGCGTATGGGCCCTGTGGTTTCAGTAGTACGGGCCCATACTACCTTCCACACCTACCCATATTTGTCTCAAGTATCACTACAACACCCTAACAATAGACATACACATGGTGGTCACTCAATCTCACTCCTAGAGGAAGGCCAATTGTCTCACAACCGACCTACCGGTCTCACACAACCCACCCATCCCTGAAACTTCCACCAACCCGGAAGCACTAAAGTATGCTAGCCATACATAACACTGGACCCCATAGACTTTCGAATATCCAATCCTACCCTAAGCTCCTAATCAAACAAGAACATAACATAAGGCTAAATCAAACATTCTCAGGCTATAAGATCTTAATTATGCATACACTAAGAAATTATAGTAATGATGTCAATCTTATATAAAGGAAACCCTAGGCTAGCAGGCATCATCTAATCAGGCAATTCTATCTTGCAATTCTTGAAGATCCCTAGCCTAGCACTAGCATGTTGTTCTAACATATCACGTAATCAAATAACTGTAGGGTATTTTGGGTCAACTTACTGGCTCTGGCTGATCATATACCCTGCATCCTCCTTTACTTATTTTAAAAACCATTTTTGAAATCACTTTGAAAATATTTCCTTGATTTGTGACTAGATTCACACAAATGTTCCTCCAATTCACTCAAACCAAGACTCAGATACCAAATTGTAAAACCCATAAAATTCAAGCCAATTTAAGACTTTTAAAAACATTTAAAACCATTAAGTTAGTACAATTGTTTTAAAAATAGTTTAAGCATTAGAGTATCCCCAAAATCAAATCATGAAAATATGAGGAGGTGCACGATCACGCCTTCACATTCCCGCGATCATCAAAAGTACTTGAAACATAATTAACAACTGTAAGCCCGAAGCTTAGTGAGTTTCGCCAAAATACCACGCCATAAAATACAACCACATCATATAACAAATATAGAACACCATGCATAATGATCCTTCAGCCTGACTGGACCGACTCGCAGGTCCTACAGCCTATCTGGACTGCTCCCGATCCTTCGACATGACTGGACCGCCTCGCAGGGCCTACAGCCTACCGGACCACTCACCGGGTATGTTGGCCTACAACACAAAGCATGACCGCCTCAACCCAACCCCCAATCAAACAAACATGTGCACATAAATATCATACGCTAACTCATATCATATAATAGTCAAACCGATCTAACATATCACTAATCATGGCAACATCCCAATAACCGGGATACAGACCTAACCGGTCACTAACATAGCATCATCCTATAACCAGGACACTGACCTAACAAAGCCACTAAGCATAAGCATATCACCATCCTAAGTTCCTAACTACCAGGATGTAATCAATAAACATATCATGCCATAACCGGATACAATCCATAAAGGGTCGGCCTTGGTGCCTTAGACCCTATTGATATAGTGAGGATAACTCACTTGGCACTGCCGAAGTCCCGCGGATGAAACTCCAAATGCTGGTTGACAGGTCCCCGAACTGCCAACATCAAAGAATACCCAATTAGTAATTGGGTTCCGAGCCCAAGTTCCAACTCACACACCAAAAGCCCAAATGTCAAGTAATGGGTCAAAGCCCAACATATGGCCCAATTTTCCAAATTGGGCCCAAACCTCTACATAGTCTTTCCTTAAGGCCCATTCAATTATTCTATTCTAAACTCTATTCGTAATCATAAAGGCCCAATTATGGACCAATTTTCCAAATTGGGCTCAAGTCCTTCACATGGGCCTTACCCTAAAACCCATCCAATTATTTTGGTCAATTTACTTGTTCATGGATAGCCCATCAATAGTCCAACCACCATGGCCCAATAGGAAAGCCCAACTCAAGGCCCATGTGAAATTAGGGTTTCCCATGAAATGACGATTAGGGTTAAGCGTTTCTTACTTAACCCATTAAAGGACTTTATCCATTAAGTCCAACATTGCCTTAGGCTAATTTGCCAATGGTTATTATTTAATATTTTAAGTTTAATAATTAATACTCGTGCGGTCCCGATCAATCCCAAAATTAGGGTTTCACATAAAATGACAATTAGGGTTAAGTGTCTCTCACTTAACCCATTAAGGACTTAATCCATTAAGTCCATCACTCTTCTAAATAAACCATATGGTGTGGTTGGGCTTAATACACAACTCCATTCCAATGGCCTAAATGTGGGTCCAGGATAAGTCCAAGCCCATAAATCCAATATTAGGGTATTCCTAAACCCTAATTAGGGTTTCCAACCCCATCTTATCCCAATAGGCCCAATAGCTAAGTCTTTTAATCAATTAGGGTTCATTAGGCCCATTAGGGCTTCATTGGGCCCATTAAGGTTTCAAGCATTCCAAACAAATCTAACACAACAAGGCAAAGCACACCGCCACCCGAGACCACGGCCGGTGGCGGCAGCCACCACCTCATGGTGGTGGTTAGGGTTTCATTTCATTATTCCGATTTCTAGTTACATATTACAATGCTAATCCCAACTAAACACACACAACCACTAATATACACACACAAGGTGGTTCATGGCGGCAGCCACCACCTCACGGTGGTGGTGGTGGTGGCGGTTCTTGATTTCCCAGCCAACAAACTTCACACAATACAACAGAAACAAAACCCACCCACTTTCTTTCTTGCAAACGGATCCAGCCACCCCTGGCGGCGGTTGACGACAGCAGCATCAACACAAGCGGCATAACGGCAACACAGCGGCGGTGCTGAGCTTTCCTTCCGGTTCCCGACGATTCTCGATTGCTCACCATCACATAGCAGCGAATCTGACCCTTCGTCGGCCTCTGGTGGTCGTCCCGGGTGCTCACATCATCACTGGAAACGGACTACGGGGATGGTGGCGCTGGAGGTCGTTGAAACGGAGGTGGCGGTGACGTTTGACTATAAGGTGGCAACGAGGACGCTGGCGGCTGACGGCTCAAGCTAGTGGAACCGTTGACGGCTAGGAATGGCAACAACACTTGCCCGTCATGGGACTTTAGTTGCCTCGGTTCCTCCCGCGGCAACTTGAGGTGGCGTAGAATCAGAGATAGCGGCAGCAGCAGGTTCGTGGTGGCAGCTTCAGTGGTCGACAGTCTCATTGGTGGTGGTGCGGCGCCGGAAGGTGAAGAAGTAGGAGTGACGGACGGTGAGGGAGGTATAAGGAGGGGTGACGGTTGTGCTCTTGCTAGGGTTAAGGTTACGGGGCCTTTAAATACCCGACTCCACTTAAAAGTTTGCCATAATGGCAACAACAGTCCCTCCCCTTCCCTTTTTGTTTCAAATGTAATCCAATATTTACCCTTTCTACCCTGGCTTTGGAAATCTCCTTCAAATTAAATCCGATATTTACGCCTCAGCTCCCAGCTTCCAAAATCATTTCAAATAAAGTCCCAAAAGTTACCATTTAGCCCCTGCCTTCATAAATACTTACAAAACAAATTCGGAACTTACACTTTTAACCCCCGACTTCCAAAATCATGACAATTAGCTCTCCGAGACCAACCTTTGATATATAATTATTTATTTTAGGGTTACTATTTGTTCATTAATTTTTATCTATTTAATTATTTAATAAACGGGGTGTTACATGATAATAGCAATTTGCAACAAGTAACATATATGTTGGATGTGTTTGAAAAAAACTAGTTGAAAACTGATAGGTGATAGCTGAAAGTTGATAGTTAATAACCCTTAGCTAAGAGTTATAGCTTTTATTAATATATAATTTTTTTAGCAAAAATAGTTGAACGCATGTTTAATGTATACCATTAGATAAAAAGACAACCGTTTAAAATAAATAAATATATGACTAATAGTTTTAAGTTTATCATGTAAATTTGTTATTATACGTAGCAACTTTTTGTTAAATTCTATTTGAAATACTTTTTGTATTTTAGTTTTTGGTTTGCAATAAAAACTAAAGTAGCATTTTTTGTATTATAGTTTTTGGTTTACAATAAAAACTAAAGCTCCTACTGATGAACATAACTTTTTATTTTTCAAGCTTTATTTTTCATAAAATGCTAAAATCTAAAAGCTTTCAAAAAAAGCTCCCGTACCGACCTCGCACATTGCATATACTAGTAGCAAGTTATCATATTATTATTATCAGTAAAAAGTGGCTTTTTTGTTATTTCTACTTTAAAATTACATATATCATCGTTGTTAATAGAAAAAATATATGCGTTCTAAAATTCAAATATATAAACAATGGCCACCACAAAATAAAAGAGATGCTCACATACAACTACAAATTGGATTACAAATATGGAAGTACTATTCTAGGAAAGAGACGAAATATAAACAATTGAGTACCACAAAAGGAAAGGAGAAACAAACAAATATAGGTGATACTTCTTGTTTTCTCGATCTCATAAATGATGAGCACCATAAAGGGACAAAAGAATTGTGGTTACTATAAGGGTCGACGAGTTATGTCATGTAGTGGTGCCAATTCAAGGAATAAGTGGACTGTAAGGTTTTTATTTTTACAACCAAAATTTTTATTTTTAATTATGCTAAAACGTTATTTTCATAAAAATCTAGAAAATTTATTTGTTTAAATTAAAATTATATGAAAAGTCAGAATTATATAATAATTGTAGAACTCTAATGTTGTTGACGAGTGTGTACAGTCACGCCTTCACTTTCTGACGATCATCAATAATACCTGAAAAACATTTAACCCATAACGATAAAAGCTTAGTGATTTTTCCCAAATTACCACACACACCACAATATACATACAAGTGTAGCACCTGGTTCTTGGTACGTAAAATTTATCTTAGTGTTTTCTTCATTTTTAGCCTTGGACTCGGCGAGTCCATATTCTAGACTCGGCGAGTCCCCGCTGTCTGATGAAACCCTAAATTTCAAGGGTTTGCACCCTATTTAAACCCTCTTATCCTCCCCAAGCTCGCCCCCATTCACCCCCCAGAGCTCTATACTTCGTTCAAGCCTTGTTCCTTGGGAGTTTGAAGCTTTTTGGTGTGTTTTCTTGAAGATTTGTTGAGGGAAGGAGTGTGGATCAAGAAGAGAAGAAGGAGGTCAGGCATATTTGGGTCATCTCAGTGATTTCCTGGAGGTATAACTTAGTTTCCCTCTATTTTCATGCTTATTGTCCTTTGTAGCTTCATGGAAGTCCTTCTTGAGCCTTTACCCAAGCTTGTTTGTGCATTATGGGTTGTAATAAGTTGTTAGCCTCCAGATCTAGGCATGATTGAGCTCCAGGAGCTTGGATCTACTGCCTTTATGGAGCCATATTGCATGAAAGCCCTAGATCTACTCTTTTGGTGCATTTTGAGCCCTAAAACCCTCATGGGTGTTTATTTACACGTAAAGTTGGAAACTTTACGTGTTAATCAGGCCCTAGAAACCCAGATCTATGATTGACATGAGCTGGATTCAAGCAGAATCGCGTGTATAGTTTTTGCATGTGGTCGACTCGGCGAGTCGTTCATCTGACTCGGCGAGTCGAGTCGCGAGTCCCCGAGTTTTCCCCCTTTTCGTATTTGCAGGTTGGAGTAGTGAGTCATTGGGTGTGACTCAGTGGGTCGGAAGCCAGACTCACTCATGAAGTAACTCGGCGAGTCGATGCCATGACTCGGCGAGTTCAAGGCAATCTTCTTGCCTCAAGAACAACTCGGCGAGTCATAGCTTAGAGTGTTCTTCGGATGAAGATGAACTCGGCGAGTTGTTCATACAACTCGGCGAATGGAATGAAGGACTATTGGCCTTGGGTTTAGAAGGAGAACTCGTCGAGTCAGTGCCTAACTCGACGAGTAGAGACGAAATTATGGTCAGACTAAGGGACAGGGACTCGGCGAGTTGGCAAGCCAACTCGGCGAGTCAGGTCAACTGGCAGTTGACTTTGACTTTGACTCTTGGCTGGTTAGGGGTAAATGGTCATTTTATCCTGAGGTCGGTTAGCAGTATTTGACTAAGTGTTTTGTGGGAATTATTAGCCGGAGGATTTCCGGAGCGGCACCAGCAGAAGACAGTTAGTTCCCACACCGATCAGCAGCTACTTTGAGGTGAGTTACCTTCTAGTAGCGGTGGGTCTACGGCCACAATGCCGGCCCACCAGTAAGAGTTGTATGTTAGATGATTCTCTTTATGATATCATCTAGGTTTGCTACTACCTGATATGTTATATGCTGGCATGATATGTACATGTGATTGTAGTAGACTTCGGTTGTTAGGACCGAAGGGTAGGTCAGACACCCCAGATATGTCTGACAGTATGTGATGATATGTTTATATGCTGGCGTGATATGTTATATGTGATAGTGGTAGTAGGAGGGAATAGTCCCCAAGTTCGGTCGTTAGGACCAAAGGGTAGATCGGACATCCCATATATGTATGATAATATGTTATGTTATGATATATGTGATAGTAGCAGTAGGGGTGAAATACTCCCCGAGGATCGGTTGTTAGGACCGATGGGTAGTCAGCACCCCATAATGGCTTGACATGGGTAGTCAGCACCCCAGAACGACTTGACACGGGTAGGTCGGCACCCCAGAATGGCCGTATCGGGTAGGTCGGGCACCCCAGAATTACCTGGCAGTATGCATGATATGTGAATGTATGTTATGTGGTATGTTGGGGGAACTTGCTAAGCTTCGTGCTTACAGTTTCAGTTTTGGTTTCAGGTACCTCTTCTTCGAAGGGGAAGGAGCTGGCGTGGTAGCGGTACATCACACACATGCTTGTATTCCGCATCATGAGATCTTCCTGGGGATTTGTACTCTGATACTTTTATGTTTTAACAAAATGTTTTCCAGACATGTTCTATCTTTTGTGATATGATATGATTGTTGAACGTTTATTTCTAATGTTTCGCTAAGTACATGTTTTAAAAAAATGAAATTTTTGGCTCGTATTTTTGGGATGTTACAAGTTGGTATCAGAGCCCTGGTTTGAGGGATTCGAACACACCTTCGGGGGTGTTTGAACTCAAATCGAGGGATTAAAAGGTTTTGGAAAAAGAAAATGTTTTCTAAAAGTTTAGTAAAGGGTTCTTAGAAAGAACGAAGTGTGTGATGTACGCGACCAGCCAAGCTCAAGTAAGTATTCCCCAAAGTACCCATACAATCTTATGTTATGCTTATCAGTTTCAGTAGAACAGCATGCTAGAATAGGACTAAGGATCTAGGAGTGATGCCTTATGTGCCTGCTTTATGTGCTTCAGTGTATGAAAAGTTGCATGCTAGAATTGAGTAGATAGCAGTAGGATAGCCTGTTTAGGTTATGCCTGATAGTACGAGTTTAGCATTGTATGCTAGTTCAGTTTTTCTCTACGAGGATAGAGTTGCTTGAGATTGTTTGATTTTCTCCAAATGCTGTTTGCTTTGTGCTTTGTGGGGTTCTGAGTGATGGGAGTTAGCCATTAAGTGAATACGTCACGTCACATGTGATCAGGGTTGAATAATCTTAGAGTGCTGGATTTGACCCTATTGCGCAACTCTTGTTTGAGTCTAACCGTTATAGGGACGAATCTGTTACTCGAAGGTTATCTGAGCCTCATCACATGTAATGGTGTTCAGGTAATGGCTAACTGGCATCACGAGGAGCCCTTCAGCAGCTGAGGACCGGGTCGAGTGGAGATAGAGATTTTCCTAGGGTAAGCCTAGGATGAGTACCGCGGTGGTCAGTGGTAGTGACAGGGATCTGGTGGAGTCAAGGCAGTCCTTGGGGAAGGTACGGATAGATGTGGAAGGTAGTATGGGCCCGTACTACTGAAAGCAGAGGATCCGTACCCGAACCGAGGAAGGCCAAGATAAGACCAGGAAAGTGTAGTAGGTGTGATTCCTCCAGAGGTATCAGTATCACTAACGGTTATTATTTATGTATTTCAGAATGGTGGTACTACGCTTGAGGGCAACAGTTGGAAGTACAGGAGAGGGATCGGGTTCGGGATCAGGTTCCGAGCTAGTAGATGAAGGGCTACGCGAGTTCATCGCGTCAGAGATCACCAGAGGCATCCTTGAGTCGACCCCAATTATCTTCGGGTCGATCAAGGAAGGGATATTGGAGTTGATGGAGGATCGCCTCCGGGCATTCAGGAGTGACATGACATCTGGCCAGTCAGGATCTCGCACACTGTCCTTCAAGGACTTCCGGGGCAGTGGTGCGCCGGATTTTCACAGGGCGAAGGACCCCATAGCTGCCAGACGATGGATCGCAGACATTGAGTCTGTACAGATGATTAGCTTCTGCCCTGAAGGGTCGAAGGTAAGGTTCGCAGCAGGATGTTTGTGAGATCGAGCTAGGGATTGGTGGGAGTCCGTGGGGGACTCGTTAGGAGCCTCGGATGTCGAGGCTATGGCTTGGTCGGACTTTGCGACCAAGTTCAGGGTAGAGTTCGCGCCAGCTGTCAAGCTTCAGCAGCTGGCCAGGGAGTTCTTGGATATGAGGCACATGAAGGAGACTATGGCAGAGATCATCGCCAAGTTCCGGGAGAGGGCATTGTTGGTGCCCCAGTATGCGGGTGATGAGGACATGAGGAGGACCCGCTATCATGATATGCTCCGAGCTGATATTCGGGAGCATGCCAGTTTTTCAGCTTGCCCCACCCTGGACTCTATGATTGCCAGGGCGAGGGAGGGGGAGATAGATCTGGAGCACATCCGGAAGAGGAAGTCAGAGGAAGGACATGCAGGAGGGGCTTCAGGGAAGAAGCCCAAGGGACCAGATGGTAGGCCAAAAGGCTAGTCAGGACCGAGCCGCTGCAAGAAATGCGGCAGACCTCATGAGGGGGCGTGTAGGTTGGGATCGTCGGGCTACTATAAGTGCGACAAGACGGGGCATTTCAGCAGGGATTGTACCGCCCCTACGCCTATGATTCAAACATCGGAGTTGTTGTGTTTTCACTGCAACCAGAGGGGCCACAAGAAGGCTAGTTGCCCCCAGTTGACAGCATCAGCGCCGGTTAAGGCGTCGGCTCCAGCTACCCTGCGGATTACAGATGGCCGGCAAGGCAAGGCAGAGGCTCCAGTGGTGAGGAGCCAGGCATTTCAGCTGAAGGCAGAGGAGGCACGCGCCGCACCCGATGTGGTGACGGGTATGATTCTTTCCCTCTACTTTATTTTTATGATGTTATGATATTGATATGTGCTCTGTGTATATGCATTAGGATCGTTCCATGTGAACGGTATTCCTGTCCAGGTGTTGTTTGACTAGGGTGCAACCCGATCATTTGTTTCCTTTGCGCTTAGCAAGAGGTTTACTGAGTCTTCGGGCATGTTGGATTGCCCTTTAGAGGTAGAGATTGCCGATGATCGATCGGTACGAGCATCAACAGTATTCAGGGATTGTGTTCTGAGGTTATTTGAGGAGCACTATTTGGTGGATTTGGTTCCCATCCCGTTGCGGGGGAACAAGGTGATTATAGGCATGGATTGGTTGAGCCCTAATGGGGCGGTGATAGATTGCGTACAGCAGCTAGTGCGGATCAGGACCCCGAGTGGGGGAGAGTTGGTGATCCACGGCGAGAGGCCACAGCGTGGACCTGCAGTATGTTCGGCAGCGAGAGCTAGGCGCTACCTTCAGCAGGGTTGCGCGTGATACGTTACGTATGTTATGGATACCCGGGAGACGGGTAAAGCGACGGTGAGCGAGGTTCCAGTAGTGCGAGACTACGTTGATGTGTTCCTGGAAGAGCTTCCTGGAATACCTCCGGAGCGTCAGGTGGAGTTCAGAATCGACCTAGTTCCTGGTGCGGCTCCAATGGCCAAGGCACCCTATCGGTTGGCTCCTCCCGAGATGCAGAAGTTGTCTACGCAGCTGCAGGAGCTGCTAGACAAGGGATTTATTCGACCAAGCAGTTCACTGGGGGGCCCCGATCCTGTTTGTGAAGAAGAAGGACGGGTCGCATCGGATGTGTATAGATTATCGGGAGTTGAATTAGGTAACGGTGGAGAACCGTTACCTACTCCCGAGGATTGCTGACCTCTTTGATTAGCTGCAAGGAGCATCTTGGTTCTCCAAGATCGATTTGCGTTCAGGTTATCATCAGATGAGGGTCAGAGAAGACGATGTACAGAAGACCGCGTTTCGGCCGCGCTATGGCCATTATGAGTTCGTGGTGATGCCGTTTGGGCTCACCAATGCTCCTGCCGCATTCATGGATCTCTTGAACCGCGTGTGTAAACCGATGTCGGATCGGTCTGTGATAGTTTTCATTGATGACATCTTGTTTTATTCCAAGACACAGGAGGAGCACGAGGAGCATTTGAGACAGGTTTTGGAGACCTTGAGGAGGGAGAGCTTGTACACCAAGTTCTCCAAATGTGAGTTTTGGTTGCGCGAGGTGCAGTTTCTTGGGCACTTCGTCAACCAGAACTGGATTTCTGTAGACCCGGCCAAGGTGGAGGCCGTGATGAGGTGGGAGGTTCCGAAGTCTCCATCCGAGATTCAGAGTTTCCTAGGATTGGCAGGATACTATCGGAGATTCATTCAGGATTTCTCCAAGATAGTCGTACCCCTGACACGGTTGACTAGGAAGGCCGTGGTCTTTCGATGGGGGCCTGAGCAGCAGGCAACGTTCAAGATTCTGAGGCAGAGATTGTGCGAGGCGCCGATCTTAGCCCTGCCCGAGGGCGTAGAGGATTTTGTGGTATACTGTGATGCGTCGATCTCAGGCCTAGGCGCAGTATTGATGCAGAGGGGGCATGTCATTGCTTATGCCTCGAGGCAGCTGAAGCCTCACGAGGCAAGCTCCCGACGCATGATTTAGAGTTGGGGGTGGTGGTGTTCGCCCTCAAGATTTGGCGGCATTACCTCTACGGGGTTCGATGTACCATTTACACAGACCACAAGAGTTTGAGGTACCTTATGGATCAGCCGAATCTGAACATGAGGCAACGTCGGTGGCTGGCTGTGGTGAAGGATTATGATTGCGAGATCCTTTACCACCCGGGGAAGGCCAATGTGGTGGCCGATGCGCTTAGCCGCAAGGCGGCGCCGATCATGGATATTTGCATGAGGATCACTGTGGTGACTCCCCTGTTGGAGCAGATTCGGGAGGCTCAACAGGAGGGTATGAAGGAGGAACATCGGAAGAGTGAGCGAATAGTAGGTCAAGTCACCTCCTTCGATTATGATAGCCGAGGGTTATTGACATTACACCGTAGGGTGTGGGTACCGTATCACAGAGGCGTGCGCCAGATCTTGATGGAGGAGGCGCACAAATCCCGATTTTCTATTCATCCAGGGGCGATGAAGATGTATCGAGATCTTCGCCTGGACTATTGGTGGCCCTGCATCAAGCGGGATGTGGCATGGTACGTCGAGCGGTGTTTGACCTGTAGGAAGGTCAAGGCCGAGCACCAGAGACCGCATGGCAAGATGTAGCCGTTGGATATCCCATTGTGGAAATGGGAGGATATTACGATGGATTTCATCATAAAGCTTCCCCGGACGGCGCGAGGAGTAGATTCGATTTGGGTCATCGTGGATCGATTGACCAAGAGCGCCCATTTTATTCCGATTCAGGAAAGTATCTCGGCCGAAAATCTGGCCGATATCTACATCAGGGAGATAATGGCGCGGCACGGGGTGCCAGTGTCAGTGATATCAGATCAAGATGTGCGGTTCACTTCCAGGTTTTGGAAGAAATTCCATGACGAGTTGGGCACTCGTCTGCACTTTAGCACCGCCTTCCACCCGCAGACGGATGGTCATAGTGAGCGAACCATCCAGACTTTGGAGGATATGTTGCGGGCATGCGTGCTAGACTTCGGTGGTAGCTGGGATACCTATCTTCCCTTGGCTGAGTTCTCGTACAACAACAGCAACCACGCGAGTAGTGACCGTCCCCCATTCGAGATGTTGTACGGTCGGAAGTGCAGGACCGCGATATGTTGGGGAGAAGTTGGCCAGAGGGTCATGGGGAGCACCGAGGTGGTTCTCAAGACAACCGAGAAAATCCAGCAGGTTCGGAGAAGGCTTCAGACTGTGCAGAGTCGACAGAAAAGTTATCCCGACAAGCGTCGATTAGACCAGGAGTTCCGGGTCGGGGATATGGTTCTCCTGAAAGTGTCGCCTTGGAAAGGCGTCATCCGATTCAGGAAGCGGGGCAAGTTGTGCCTGAGGTACATTGGATCGTTCAGGGTTGTAGCCCAGGTGTGCAAGGTGGCATATAGGCTGGATCTGCCAGCCGAGCTCAGCCAGATCCACAGCACCTTCCATGTCTCCCAGCTGCGGAAGTGCCTCGTGGATGATTCAGCGGTGGTGCCATTAGAGGATATACATGTTGATGACAGCCTGAATTACATTGAGCGCCCGGTCGCAATCCTCGACCGGAAGTCGAAGGATCTAAGGAACAAGAGGGTGGAGTTAGTGAAGGTGGAGTGGCAGCACCAAAAGGGGTCCGAGTGGACTTGGGAGCCGGTGGAAGAAATGATGGAGTATTACCCCGAGCTGTTTCAGGATCAAGAAGCAGACTTCGAGGATGAAGTCTAAAATAAGTGGGGGAGATTTGTAGCACCTGGTTCCTGGTACGTAAAATTTATCTTAGTGTTTTCTTCATTTTTAGCCTTGGACTTGGCGAGTTGTAGGTCCGAATCGCCGAGTAGAGACGGGATCCGAAACGCGTTTCAGTTGGCGACTCGGCGAGTCCATATTCTAGACTCGGCGAGTCCACGCTGTTTGATGAAACCCTAAATTTCAAGGGTTTGCACCCTGTTTAAACCCTCTTATCCTCCCCAAGCTCACCCCCATTCACCCTCCAGAGCTCTATACTTCATTCAAGCCTTGTTCCTTGGGAGTTTGAAGCTTTTTGGTGTGTTTTCTTGAAGATTTGTTGAGGGAAGGAGTGGATCAAGAAGAGAAGAAAGAGGCTAGGCATATTTGGGTCATCTCAGTGATTTCCTGGAGGTATAACTTAGTTTCCCTATGTTTTCATGCTTATTGTCCTTTATAGCTTCATGGAAGTCCTTCTTGAGCCTTTCCCCAAGCTTGTTTGTGCATTGTGGGTTGTAATAAGTTATTAGCCTCCAGATCTAGGCATGACTGAGCTCCAGGAGCTAGGATCTACTGCCTTTATGGAGCCATATTGCATGAAAGCCCTAGATCTACTCTTTTGGTGCATTTTGAGCCCTAAAACCCTCATGGGTGTTTATTTACATGTAAAGTTGGAAACTCTACGTGTTAAACAGGCCCCAAAAAACCAGATCTACGATTGACATGAGTTGGATTCAAGCAGAATCGCGTGTATAGTTTTTGGTTGTGGCCGACTCGGCGAGTCGTTCATCTAACTCGGCGAGTCGATTCGCGAGTCCCCGAGTTTTCTCCCTTTTCGTATATACGGGTTGGAGTAGTGAGTCATTGGGTGTGACTCAGTGGGTCGGAAGCCAGACTCAGTCATGAAGTAACTCGGCGAGTTCAAGGCAATCTTCTTGCCTCAAGAACAACTTGGCGAGTTGTTCATACAACTCGGCGAGTCACAGCTTAGAGTGTTCTTCGGATGAAGATGAACTCGACAAGTTGTTCATACAACTCGGAGAGTGGGATGAAGGACTATTGGCCATGGGTTTAGAAGGAGAACTCGTCGAGTCAGCGCCTACCTCGACGAGTAGAGACAAAATTATGGTCAGACTAAGGGACAGGGACTCGGCGAGTTGGCAAGCCAACTCGGCGAGTCAGGTCAGCTGGCAGTTGACTTTGACTTTGACTCTTGGCTGGTTAGGGGTAAACGGTCATTTTATCCTGAGGTCGGTTAGCAGTATTTGACTAAGTGTTTTGTGGGAATTATTAGCCGGAGGATTTCCGAAGCGGCAGCAGCAGAAGACAGTTAGTTCCCACACCGATCAGCAGCTACTTTGAGGTGAGTTACCTTCTAGTAGCGGTGGGTCTACGGCCACAATGCCGACCCACCAGATGGAGTTGTAAGTTAGATGATTGTCTTTGTGATATCATCTAGGTTTTCTACTACCTGATATGTTATATGCTGGCATGATATGTATATGTGATAGTAGTAGAGTTCGGTTGTTAGGACCGAAGGGTAGGTCAGACACCCCAGATATGTCTGACAGTATGTGATGATATGTTTATATGCAGGCATGATATGTTATATGTGATAGTGGTAGTAGGAGGGGGATAGTCCCCAAGTTTGGGCGTTAGGACCAAAGGGTAGATTAGGCATCCCATATATGTCTGATAATATGTTATGTTATGATATATGTGATAGTAGCAGTAGGGGTGAAATAGTCCCCGAGGATCGGTTGTTAGGACCGATGGGTAGTCAGCACCCCAGAATGGCTTGACATGGGTAGTCAGCACCCCAGAACGGCTTGACACGGGTAGGTCGGCACCCCAGAATGGCCGTATTGGGTAGGTCGGGCACCCCATAATTGCCCGGCAGTATGCATGATATGTGAATGTATGTTATGCGGTATGTTCGGGGGAACTCACTAAGCTTCGTGCTTACAGTTTCAGTTTTGGTTTCAGGTACCTCTTCTTCGAAGGGGAAGGAGCTGGCACGGTAGCGATACATCACACACATGCTTGTATTCCGCATCATGAGATCTTCCGGGGGATTTGTACTCTGACACTTTTATGTTTTAACAAAATGTTTTCCAGACATGTTCTATCTTCTGTGAAACGATATGATTGTTGAACGTTTATTTCTAATGTTTCGCTAAGTACATGTTTTAAAAAAATGAAATTTTTGGCTCGTATTTTTGGGATGTTACAACAAGCATACACGCATCGACCTTTACTTTATAAATGGTCCGCCTCCCATGCCTACAACATACAACTGGTCTGCACCTGGCCTAAAACACACTGCTAGCTCGCTCGCGTATCTTGTCCTACCACCACAACCAAACAAGGAACAAGTAGGAAAGCCTAGATCAAGATTTCTCAAGTCCTCATATGACTATATACAACCCCTTGGGCACTCAACTTGACGATCCCCAACCCACTGATACTTTCACCATCATATCACTACCCCTTATGTCCTATCATGGAAGGATATACATTGTAACATATAGTAGAGTGAGGAAAGTCACTTAAATCGAAGACCTGAAGAAACATAACAACACTATCAATTCCTCCCACCGGTCGATCCTGCGAACCGGCTAATCACAGAACAAAGATCAATCCTCAATCGACAATACAAATCCTTCAAGTTTGACCTAACGTCAAACTAGTCAAAAGCTAACAGTCAACGGTTAACAAAAGTCAATGGTCATCAAAACAACATCCACCTCATTGTGGCAAGGTGTTAGCTAAGATGTGGCCAAGTAAGGACAAAACAATCTAGAATCTGAGCACCACCACGTTGTGGAATGCTCTAGGAAACATCATGATTTTTGGGAGAGTGCCATATTTTCATTAAGTGTTTAATCCTTACAGAACTAAACCCATAACTTCAGACATAGTCCTTTTCAATGACTTAATGGACAAAGTTTCCAACTTTATCTATTAGGACTTCATCAAAAGGCTAGATCTACAATCCTAAGTTCATTAAGTCCTTAAGGTCACCAAAATTTGTTTATATACACTAGGTGACTCCAAACATGACTCTTTTCTCAATCATCATAAAAAGCTCTAGAGTTCCTCAAACTCCAAGAGCTTCCATGCAAAGGACCAAATGTTGGATCTATATGCTCAAGAATCATTGAATGATGACATATGATCCTATATGGTCATACCTTTATCAAGTTGGTACATTTTGTATAATTATTATCAATATGATTATTAATAAATGATATCAAATCTTGTATTTAATTAGGGAATAATTATTATTTATTGTGAAAATAATAATTAAAGAGTGTATAACTAGTTATTATATCATATGGTTTGATTTAATAAGTCATGTACAAAGTTTTGGACACTTTGTTTAACCTTGGAATAACTTACTAGTTACCTATAACTAATTGTTCTAACTTGAAAATGATTATAACTCTTTCTGCATGTGTAGGCCAAAAAGTTGGAAGGCATGGGAGGTTGGTTGTAAACCTCCTTTCTTTGTTCCCCATGCCCCTTAAGTATGGTCATTACTTTAGATTAAAATAAAGGGTTACTTTTGACTTGGACGGAAGTATATAAAGGAGTGTTTTCCCACAAAAACACTCACACTTTCACTTAGAAAAAGGATCAAAACCGTAGGTCTCTCTTCTCCATCTCTTCTTCTTGTCTTTTGAAGTGTAGTGAAGATTGGGTACTACCTTTGTGTCTTCCTTTAGTGCTTATTTGTTAAGTACTTAAAGGCTTAAAGAACACATCATATAAAAGAAGGAACTAGTATTCCAAATGTCTTATTCTTAATGGTGGATACTTGTAGAGAAGATCATCCTCTTTGATGTTTCCATCTTCCTTAACACCCCAAAACCAAGGGTTCAAAAGCTCAAAAGATTGTTATTCTAAAACACCCAATGGTAGTTTGTAATATCATTCTAACCTCTTTAAAAGAATCATTGGTGGTTTTTCTTTTAAAATATCTCAAAAATAATATTGTTATTTTTAAAGCTTCTGTTGCGGTTTTTATGAAAAACTCTCTTATATTTTGTAATAAAAACCCATCAGTGCTATCAGAGCCATCTTTTATATGTTAGAATGATTTTTTATGTTTGATAATCTTTGGTTTTTGGATAACAAGCATGAATTTCTTTTTGCTAAGAAATGTCCATATTTGTCTTCTTTGACAACTTTTAGTTTAAAATTGATTATTTTTCACTACTAGAAAAAAGCCCTTTAATGACGCGCAAACAATGACACACGCTGATAGACGATACGCATTTGTGCGTGCCGTAAAAAATAATGTCAGTTTTGCAAAATATGAAGGATAGAGGGCACCGCATTTGTGCGTGCCCTAAAATTAGTGTCAGAAAAGAAAAAAAAGAAAAAGCGGAGGGCACCTTTCATAAAACGTGTGTCATCTAAGAGTGTCGCTTTATAATTTTTTAATGAAACATGCGTTTTAAGCGGGATTTCACCCGCCTATACTGGATCCCAAAAATTAAACCCCCCCGCCTCTTCCGATTAGCAAGAAAAAGCCCTAGGGCGTTGGTCGTCATAGCAGCATCGCACCACCACCCAACCTCCGATCTCGCACCGCCAACTGTCTCCGACCATCTTCTCCAACCATTTGGGAGAAGTTGTTCCCAAACGTTTCAACATTTCATTACGTTTGACCAGCTTCTAAACCAATTTTCCCTTCGATTTTACGAAGACATCCTATTTTTCTTCTTGAGCGATTCCCCCCTTATCCTCTAATTACTTTCTCGGCTTCTCCCCTGACTTACAACAAGAAAACCCTAGTTCTTTCCTTTAACTCGTCTTTGCAAAATCAAGCGCATACAACCATCATCTATGAGAGTACGTATGTCTTCTTCCTCTTACAATCGCTAAGCCCTAACACCGAAAATTGAAAGTCAATTGACCCTCCGTTCGAAGAAAAAGGTAAGAATTTTCCTTTATTTATTCCATTCTGTTACTTTGACCTCATATTCTTTTGTTCTTCATCTTTTTTCTTCCAAATTATCAACTCTAGCCCTATACTGTGTTTTCTTTAAATGGAGAACTATTCAATTTAGGGCTTGATTGCAATTTTCTCCACGAAGCCCTTCTTCAGTAGTCAGCTTTTTCATCTTTTTTCTGAAGGACCAATGCCCTTCTTTAGTGATTTCAGGATCCATGTAAGTATCAATGTTGAATTCATCTTTTTCCGATTGCTTTTCCATCTCAGAATGCAAATAGGTCTGGAATTTTACATCATCTGTGATTTTAAGGGATGAACTTTCTTTTAAAGACCTTGCAAATTCCTTCTCGCTTTTTGATTTTCCACTTAGAACTAATACAACAGGTCGTTGGGACTCCATGTTTGCTATAAAAAAGCACGATCCAGTTAGTATACACATATCATAAACACTGGATTCTACAATCTTAGATGATAGCTTTTCACTCCCCTTTGACATCCAGATCTTGGGTGGAGATGCATAAAATCCACATTTGGTCTGATGTCCATCTTCTCTGTTTCCATTATTGTATTATGGGAATGGGTGTATTTATATTTATGGTATTAGTTGTAAGTTCTAATAGAATTTAAATTAAAAAGTCCACGTTGGATACCATGTCAGCACCACATGGACATAGAGTGGACACTATTTGCCAACTATATGCCACATAGGATGCCTTCTCAGATGGGTTTACCTGTTCAAATGCTTAAAGCGGAACAAAATATGAAGTTCAATGTTCGGTTTGTATAAGACTACAAGTACATGGTGAGTGACCTAGCATGCAATATGGCAATAGTTTGTGGCTATTATGTTATGTGACATAACCACTTTTTTAATAAGACGATCGATTATTTCCATATTGGTGTAAACATGTGAAAATCTGATGATTATTTTTAGATTTTAGAACGTATATCTTCCAAAGGTTATATAGCAATTTGATAGAAACAAACTTTACTTTTCTATGATAAAGTACCAGGCACCACAGGTACAGGTTAATAATGCTAATGGGGGGTATGGCTATCAAGATACTCGGATGCAGTTGTATTCACCTGTTAATACTCTGGAAGAGCAAACTAGGCAATTGTAAGCGTTCTTTTCAATTTGTTATGTACTTCATATCCCCTCCCCCTCTCTTTCTTTCTCTATAATATAAGAAGAAAATAAAGTATTGATGTGGAGAATCCGTGTGAAGTATAGGATGCCAACTCAGCATTTCTACCGATAGAATGAATGGGATAAAAATTAATGACTAAATTGAAACTTCTAGGGATTTTTACTGTGTACAATTTGAAGATGGTTATTGCAATTCGTTGGTTCCTAATTATGTGGAGGACAAATAAATCCGATATTTTATACCCTTTGGCATGTATTTCACCAAAGGGATCCTTGTAAAAAGAGATCGTGTCACCTTTTGACATTATCAGGTCCTTAGTTAGAACTTAGAATTGATGGTGGTTGTTTTTATGACACAAACTAGTGATTTTGGTTTTCTTGCTGCTTTAGTTCTCTAAATATTCCTCGTGCAAGGGAAGAAACTCTCTCCAGACATTCTATTTTGGGCCCGAATGGACTTCGTGGACAACACCCAGCTCCTACCTTCAATGTTGCGGTAACTTCATTTTCTTTTTGGATTCGTCTAAATGCATAGCATTAGCATCTTACTTTCATTTTTTTCTTCCTATTATTGCATGAAAAATCTACTCAATCATAGCAGTAAATATCTTGTCTTTGCATGACATTACTATAATTGGGTGCTACGATGTTATAATAGGAAAAGGAAAGTAACAAATAAATTTAAAAGTACGTTGTTATTTGTTCATGTAACCTTTTTTGATTTAGTAACATGGAGTGCTTATACTCTTATATGTATCTCAGGTTCGTTATCCAAGCAATATAGATTTGTCACCATCAGAGAGTTCCATGAATTCTTCTCTCAAACTTGGAAGTGGTTCTACTTCTACCAGACAGAATTATGCAGGTAAGCAAGGTGATTGTTTTCAGTTTACATTAAGGTTATCCTTATTGAATCAATATGTTTTCTTGTAGGAAAACATCCCTATTTACAGAATCACATGCCTACCCAAGGTCCTGGGGGTGGTCTGCTTTCACAAAACCAGAGGACAGCAGTTCCTCAAGTATCTTGGGTTAGCAGTGGTCAAGGTGTAACAGATCTCCCATTCCCAAAAAGGCTGGGAGTTGAGTTTAATGGGAGAGATAGCCCTCAATCTGCTAAGAGACAAATAAGCTTGCAGACAACTAGTGCAGGTATCCTGAGTGGCATAAGACTGTTTTTATACAGTTATAGACAACAAGTTAAGTCTTACTTATCATGTGAGATTAATTTTTTATTTTCAGGTCAAAGTCAAACACGTCAGTATCTAGATAATGTTGTTCGACCTTCTATTGGTATGACTACTTGCTCTCTTTTTAATTTCTTGAGATCGTTTTTATGACAATCAGATCGAATTGATGCAGCACCTGTCAGTTATCCAATGAATCCTCAAGGTCCCCTTTTCAGTAATGGTAAATAAAAACCTAAGAAGTGTATGTATACAGTTGGATATATTGCATACATATTTGATATTTTTTTTTTGTTTGGTCTTATGTAGGCCAATCTCAAATGGTTTAGCTTCCTAACAATCCTAGAGGACAAGCTCCTACAACTTCTGTTGATGGTCTCTCTAATAATTCTGAGTATTATGCGAGACCATATCACAAGAGAAGTGCAGTGGCCCAACCTTCAGGCCCCCATTGGGTTCAACGCCAGAAGATGTCACATCCAACAACTACTCATCATTCAATGCCAATCCGATTCCCCACAAAACCAGCTGCTTCTGTAACAGCCAATGTTGCTCATCCTTCCATACCAATCTACCAATCACAATCACAGACTCAACAACGTGTTCGTGCTCTTATGAATCCATCTATACCTTACACATCAAATTTTAGACCTCATGTTCCTGTGACAGCTGCTCCTAGTCCTACAGTCTCTCATATTACATGGAAAGGTACACTATCGTTTCTTACTCTTACTATTTCTTCATATATATATATATATATATATATATATATATATATATATATATATATATATATATATGACATGGTAACTACTAACTAATGTAATGTGTTTGATTATATGCCAGATACTGAGACAAGTCCTCCTGAATTGACAAAATATAACTGCTTGCTATGAAAGAGGGATCTTTCATTAACATCAGAAGGTGCAGTATACCAGCCTACAGCACCACCAACAGTTGCTGTTCTTCCTTGTGGCCATACTTTTCATGATCAATGTTTGCAAAAAATCACTCCTCAAGACCAAGCAAAAGATCCGCCTTGCATTCCTTGCGCCATTGGTGAAAATTAGGTCCCATCTCTATTCTCTAACCCTACTTTTTATGGGTCCTTATATAAATATCTACATATTAAACGTATAGATAGATGATGATATTTGAGATCAATTGGATGATTTTTGTTCTAATCACATAACTTAAAACTCTGCTAAACTGGTAGAGAACTGAAAAGATTTGATTTAGACCGGGTATTTTAGGTTTGGAACGTGATTCTCATTTCAATTGAGTACATATTTAGAGTTCTTTGGTCTTGTTTGAAATATATTGGATGATTTATTTAACAAAATGTACATAAAGTTATGAATCTAACTTGGCAATTTTTGGTAGTCCACTTTTGAATTTTGCATATCGTATACAAGAAAACACGAGTTTTTTCTTATGCGACTACTACAAGTTATTTTATGGAAGACTTAAGTTTGTAAGTTTTTGTCGGTTTTACCCTCTTGTAGATTTTAGGTTCATTAAATTCGGATATTTGCAACTTTTTTTTTAATTTTAATTTTACCCTCTAGTTTGTTAAAGCCTTTAAGTTTGATAGAAATGTTTGATTTTACTCTTTCTTTTTGGTTCATAAAAGCCCTTAAGTTTGGTTTTCTAGTTCATTGTTTACCGTGAGACTGACCAACCTAGCAAGCTACAGGTGATTAGGGGTCCTTCGTGTGTGTGTGTATTTCTTTCATTATACAATTTTTATCTATTTATTATAGTGATATTTTCCTTACATATTGTTTATCTAATAGATCCGTGATGAAGGCACAAAATGGCCATTTCCTGTTCAAATTGAGAAGGAAGACACCATATTTCTTGTTTTGAAGGAGGAAGATGGCACTCCGGAAATTTGAAGGACTGGAATACGAGGTTATGAAGAGGGATCACGTTTCATTGTTGTACTCCGTTGTGGACCAAGATATGGCCCCATTAGGTACACACACATCATATAACTTTGTATATTTATCAAAATGAAGGATAATTCAAGAAGCCCACTTTTATTTATTTCCATGCTTCTGCCTTACTTGTGAAAAAATTGTGCTTGACAGGATTGAAAACAGAACAGTTGGAGAAGTTGTTAGAATTTGGTAGCCTGGTTTGAATAATTGTGTGCATAACAGTAATGAGGTTCTACCATTCAGTATTTCCTTATTCTCCTTTCACATTTTTTTCTTTATATCATCAAACATATAGCTGTAAAAGAACTAACTTTAATAAGGAAATAAATTAATTGTTGAAGTTTTTGATTGATTAAGTGTCTTGATTGAAACTGTTTGTACATGTTTTGACAAGGAGTTGTTGTATCTATTCAGAGTAGGCTTAGAGCAATGGTTGCAAGAGATGAGTTCAGAAGAAGAAGAAGAAACCAGGCTGCAACTAACGTGTTGACTTATTGTTGTTTTTTGTGCAGAAAGGTGCTTTATGTTCTGATACTAGTATTGGTCAAGGGGGTACTATTACATGGAAGGTGCTTCAATACACACTTGCTTACTCCATTGTACACAAACTAAGGAAATAGGAAAACACACAACGGAAATTGGAAAACAAATGAAAATGACAAGTGATTTTGTGCTGTGTTTACAGGGTTGATGAAAGCGAATAGCTCTCGAGTTAGAAGTAGAAAAGAAAGCTCAAGCCGAAAGAGATAAGATGCTGAAAATGCAAGTGTTGTATTCTTCATTTCAATTGTTAGTATGAAACATAGAGTAGATTAGATGAATGCAAATTTATATATTGTAAGAATTAGAGTTGTATGACATTAAAGTTTATTCAATGGATTGTATTTTTTTGTATATGGTATTTTGTTTCTATTATGACACATTAAATGCAAATTTAATTTAAAAATTAATAAATATATAAATATATATTTTTTTAAATATTTAAACTTACGATATGCAAAAATGTGTGTCATCTTCACTTATGACATGGCCTTTCTTGACAGGGGCTTTCTTGATACGCATTGCATGTCATTAACACGCGCGTCGTAAGGTTACGACACGCGAATGCGTGTCGTCTTCCTTTATGACAGGGCCTTCCTTGATACGCATTGCGTGTCGTAATTGCGCGTCGTAAATGAACGTCGTAAATGCGCGTCGTCTCTCTTTATGACAGGGCCTTCCTTGACGCGTATTTGCGCGTCGTCTGAGCCTTTTACGACGCGCAATGAGCGTCGTAAAAGGCTGTTTTTCTAGTACTGTTTATATATAACCACTTTTCATGCATTTTGGTTATATAAAAGCTGCCTAAGAAAAAGCAAATAGTTGTTTTTTATTATGTTTGATATGTTGTGTATAAACAAGCCATTTAGACATTCATGTTGTGTTTGGTTGGTATTTATTTATTCATAAGATGTGATAGATAAAAATGTATTTTTTTTCATTTGTTTATCTGTTGTAATAAATTAGTTAAAATAGTTGTATTTTTAGTTAAATGTAACAAGATGAAGAAATGACCATTTTGAAGACGACTTAACAACTTGAGACTATAATCCCAACCATTAGCTTCTACTATTGGTTTTGGGTTTAATTATAATGTTAATGGTTTAAGTGTTATAACCTTTGACAACATGAAGATTTGAAGTTCTTTTTGCAAGAAAGAGTTGTATTGGCAAGTAGGAATTTGAAGACATTTTGAAGTGTCCCTTATGTCCTTTAGGAAAAACTTAATAATTCTTTTGTTGGTTCATAAGAATTATTACTAGATATGTCTTGGTTTATACACATTTTAATGCATGATTGTGATGTTTATTTTATGTCATTGCATGTTATGTTCTTATGTATGAAAATGGTTTTTATATGTTATTTGAAACTAGTTACAGATTAAAAATCGATTTTTTTGGAGTTTAAACTATTTGCAGATTAAAAATCGATTTTTTTTGTTGAAAATAGTTTTATTGTAAAACTTATAAGTAACCAACTTTAACATATTTAAAATGGTTTAAAAGGTGTTTAAACATTATATAAACTCCATGTCTTTATAATAAATAAGAGTTTTTATTAAAAAACTAAAATCGGTTTATAGCGTTATAACGACAATAATAAAACTAGTGATTATTTTTATGTCGAAACTTAATATATGATATTAGTTTTTTAAACCTAACGCAACATGTTGATATTATGTTTTATGTATGTCAAATGAGATTTAAAACATAAGTGTCATCACCAAGTTTTGGTTTGTCAAAATACAACTTTGATCATAAAATGTATAAAATTGAGTTTATAAAATAAAATAAGTTTTATTATAAAAATTCATAAAGTCATAAGATTTTGATTGTTAAAAAAATATTTAAAATTTTGATTTTAGAACTCATCCAAAACTCCAAGTCTTAAGTATAAAATGAAAATTTATTAAAGACTATAATCGGTTCTTAAAGGGTTCTACGACTAAACATTAAATATTAGATTTTAGTTTATAATTGATCGCAGCTAATAGTAAATAAAATAAAATTTTATTTGGTACCTAAAGAAACTTATTACAAGTGATATGATTTTTATAAAAAGGTACACAAATTGTTGGATGCATTCAATATTCATGAGACCATGTCTTTATAACAACGTTTGTAAATCATACATAAAACCTTTCTAAAAGATGCAAGTCATTGTCGTCCTTTTGAAGAACACTCGGGCATCTTTTGTACGGTCTTAGTGGGCGATAGGTAACCTAACCACTAGGATTCTCTTATGATGTTCATGATGGTTTTGTATTTTCTAATGACATAAGGATCACCTACTCACTAGTTAGTTGTAATGCTACAAGTTGTTTCAAGTAGGAAAACATGATCGGAATCTTGTGTGATAAAGGTCACCTAAGCATGAGTGGTCTAAGGCATAGATGGGATCAAACATGCTAAGTTAAATAAAAAAGTTGTTTGGGATCCCATTATCTAGGAATTACATATTTTATGGAATTGATAATCGTTAGCTACCGCGTTTGATTAAATGGATGAGATAAAGGTCACATAACCATTTACTTGTTTCATTACTTGGATCCTAAACTTTAATAAATAATTTTTTTATAAACAATAAAAGTTATTAATTTTTAAAGATATAATACTTAATGTTGGATTAGATGTCTAAGCTCATAACTATTAGTGGTATGTACTCGACCCGAGTGTAGCATGATCCATTTGGGTTGCATATCATCAGGACAATTTGTTAGGATGGACTTTTGAGAGAAGGTAATTTATGGTTTATTAATATATTTTAAGTTATAATATATTAATATGAAATCATATGTTTTAATTAGTATTGATCAATAATTAATTTAGTGATCAAAAGAGACCAATTAAATTAATGGGAACTAATTATGATAATTAGTTATATTTATATGTGTTGGGCTTATGATCCATGTTGGACCAAGTTTATGTATGGATACATAAAGAGTTGGGCCACATGAACCATGGATCATAAAACCCATGGGTATGGATTTGGGTTATACCCATGACCCTTTGAATCCACACATATAAATATATGGTCTTAGCCTCAAAAATGTCACTTGAGTCATTCTTGAAGTTCATGGGTGTTTTTGGGTCCATGGAATTCTCTCTCAAGTTCTACCTGTGTCCATTAGGTGTTGTGACTTCATTTGAGGCTTCCACACTATTGGGCCTAAGCTCTTTAAGGCAAAATACACCAAGACTTCAAGCTCCATCAAATGGTATGTTATCCTAACTAGTATCTTATATGGTTTATGTCAAATGTATGCTAGTTAAAGGTTTAATGCCTTGGAAACCATTTGCATGTATAATTAGTGAAAACATAGATCCAAGGTATTTAGGGTTGTATGTGCACCATAGGATGTTGTATTATACCAAAAACCCAACAATGGTATCAAAGACATGGGTTGTTTTTTATTATATTTGATGCAAATGTTTGATTTTAAAAGTTGAAAACAAAAAGAAAAAAAAACATGAAGTTTGTCAAATTTTAAGATAATTACTTGATTTTATAGAAAATTAATTATTTGTAAAATTTGAGTCATTTTACTACAAGATTTGAATTTGGTCAATTTGTTAAAAGATACAATGATATAATTATTTTATTTGTTTTAAAAGTTTGATCTAAATTTTTTACGGAGTTACAAATTTTGTCATAAAATTTTGGAACTCAAAAGTCTTTTTTAAAAGTTATGATCTTAAGAGTTTTGAAACTTCCATAAGTTATGGATTGTCAAAAGTTTTTTTTTTGCGTTACCTTTTTTTATGGATTAATTTAGATTAATGAAAAAACTTTGTATTAGTTATTTTCAATCCAAATTAATCTACAAATTTCTCATAGAATGTGTTTTTGTAACTTGTTATCAAGTTATATGAAAAGTGACATTTATGATTCTAAAAACTCATAAATAATGTCATAGGTTACAAAATGAAGAGTCTTTTTCTCATAAGTAGTTTTTATGAACTCCATAACTTGTCCTCAAGTTATGGATGTTCAAGAGTCTCTTCATTTAAGTCTCTAAAACTTTGATTAAACTCATAAGTTATGAAAATCAAAAGAGTTTTGAATAGTTTCAAAACTTGCCCTCAAGTTTTGGAATTTGTAAAGATTTACTTATAAATGCTTTAATTCCAAATCAAGCCCCAGAATTTTAAAACTTTAAAAATTCAACCCTTATACTATTATTATAATTTTAATTATATAGATGGGGGTATAAGGTTGCTGCCTATAAAATGGCAGTTTAATGGGTGTCCACTCTCACCCACCGCTTCCTTGACTGGTGGAGGGTCCTTAGTCGAACGGGTAGGATAAAGACTATAATTCTCCCTTCACTAAAAGTATAATGATAAATACTAAGTAACTAAACACTTATAAATTCCCAATCTTAGTTACTTAGGAAAATGTGAAATAGTGCTAACCCATGAAATTACACTTTGCACCTTTGTTAAGTCATTAGTGGAGCGTGTGTGGTTAACCGACACACTAACATGGGACTGACAATGTGTGGCGAAGGGTAACTTAAGTTTATCATACATTGTTGGAGCGTGTGGGATTAGCCGGAACATCAATTAGGTGATAAAGTTGAGGGTACCAAGTCAATTTTCATGGTTATTCACACCTTGTTTGTGATCCTCGGCATCCCAGTCACAAACTTGAGAGGGCACAATCGAGATTCAAACATGCCATTGAAAGTCCAATGTATCTCAAAAGATCTAGGAGTTTCAAATCCAATTAAAACTTAATTATATTTCGTTTTCATGGTAGAAATTGGTAAATCGTCATTTACCTACCTTCAACTATTTTATAGCTTGGATTATGGCATCCCTCTTCTGGTAATAAATAGGTTGTTGGATCCTAGCCTTAATATTTCATATTGGGTGTTATATTAAGGACTTTAAATCAACTAAACTTGAATTTCTCCCATTATACGTGTCTAGTTAAGACAACTATGGTCTTCCCAAATCTTTAGGAACAAGCTTTCCTATTGAAGATGATATCCCACATGGCAATCAAGGTGAAACATTAATCCTTTTGTTGTGCATTAATGGGACTGGAAATCATTCTTTATTTCCTCCACCCCCTCCAATTATTCTCTCTATATCACAAGTTCAAATACTTGGAAAGTTCAAGGTCACTCAATCCCTATTGGTAAGCCGGGAGAGTCGGGTGTCGAAATCTCGAGGTAGTTGGCTGTTGACTTGGTTATTCAGTCACACCCTGATGACAAATCAAGACATGAACCTGAATGATATTACCTATTTGCTTGATGATACTAAATTAGCAATGATTTGGGGCACTGGTAAAACAAAATTTGATTGGAAGATCAACTTCTCAAACTTCCATGGACATTGACAATCATAACATTAGAAGTCCAGAAAAGCTTTCTCTTCCCAATGGAAAGGGATCGGTCATGGTCAAGTCATTTGACCTAATAGTAAAGAGAAAGGATAAGTCTGAGATAGTCTCATGTACCATTTCGATAGAGTCCATATGTTTCTTTTGCCCAAAGAAGGGGCATTGGTTGCGAAACTGCCAGATTTACCTGAAAGATCTGGTAAAGTCAAAAAGTTTGACTCTACTTCAAGTAAAGTCCATTATCTAACTCTATTAAGTATCTTTTGGAGATTCTTAATACAAAATGTAATCTAATTACATTTTTATGTTTTAGAAAATCAAAGTAAGCTTAAAGAAAGAGTATGTTGCTTCTGATCGCGAAAATGGTTCGGTGATCAGAATTTTGAGCAACTGCTTAAGAGTTACGATAGATTGCTTAGGAATAGATATCAACATAGTTTTCATATGTATTTGCATTGTAAGGATAATATTTTTCCGCAAGTTTTAAAATAAAAAAATTTTGATTTATTTATTTTAAGTATCCTTACAATGGCATTTGTGAAAAATTGTTGTTTATATGTTTCCATTGAAAGCAATATTCGAAAATAAAATTTGATTCTTTCATTTATGGTTGTGTCATAATTTACCAAATAAGGAAAGATTCTCATCACCCAAGTTTCAGTTGGATAGAAACTTGGAATCATGCATGTTCTATTGTGTGATGAATGGGTATTTTCATCTTTGAGAAATTAAGACTAAGTCCTTGTTCACATATATGTGTGAGTTAAGTGAAGGACTAAAGGATTGGGTACACTTGGTTGTGCACTCGTCAAGCCCACCACAAGGAATGATAAGATTATTCGTCATGATTTACTAAAGTTTAGTAAATATAGTCATGCTTACAAGTTTAACTATAATTTTGAACATTGGAAAATTTTCAATGATTGGCAAAGATAAAAGTTTCTCCAATCTGAAGAGATGGGAGAGTACTTGAATATCTTGTTTTATGACTATCTTAGTGATTATGAAACCATATCACAATAGATTCTCTAAGGAAACCTTAGTGCATTTGTTTGACTAAGGAGAGGAATCATGAATTGTTGAAATGGTTAAATCAAAAGATAAATCATACTTCGTTCTAAAATCAAATCTTAGAGTCATACTCTAAGATTGTAACTTGGGTGACATAATCTTAAGAAAGGTTTAAAACACTTGTCAAATGTAGAGTAAAATGTTTTCTTACTGTAGTATATTTTAAATTGGTAAGTTGTGATGCTTTGGATAAGACAAAGACCAATTGTGAGAAGTGTTTAACTTGATAAGAATCCGCACTAACTCTTGAATATTTGTTTTGTCAAGGAATGGTTCTTGACAAAAAGAATCTTATATGTCAAAAGGACAGTGGGAGTCTTGAAGATCTTGAATAGTTTCAAGAACTAATCAAGAGTAAACCTATTGTTAATCACTAGCACACAACTTGAGGTTTGTAACCTATTGTGTTGACATATTCTTGTGATTAAGGTTATGACAAATTCACATGGATAGGAACACTTATAAGTGTCATAAGGTTTCTCTCCGATTCATGAAAATGATGGTGAGGAAGCGCTTTCACTAAGTAGATATTAAGTATATAGTAATTATGTTTTTTGCATTCTCAAAGTCATTAGTGGAGTGGGTGTGGTTAATCGGCACACTAACATGGACTTGTGAGAATGGCAAAAGGTCTAAACATTATGATTACGTCATCCCTCTTCATAATTGTTTAGACACATGTGAGCTATCTAAGGAAAGGTGTATGTTTTTTGATAAAGTTTTATCAAAGCAATCTCGTATTAGAAATCTGAACTTTGGTAAGAAAGTTAATAAAGTATTGATTTCTAGAAGTCCAGTTGATTTCTGGGTACATGTTAAAGCTACTGGGAGCATAAGTGTTATGCTAGTAAGATAATAATCATTATGCTAGTGGGAGCATGATTATTATGTTAAGTGTTGCAAGTTAGCAATGTTATTCATAGAAAACAAAAGTTTCAATTCACTTTGGAAAAGTTGTTTTGCTATAATTAAGGGAGAGGATTTTATACTTCATTCCAATTCTACAAGATTAGATTGAGATTTTAATCAATTTTAGTCAAGGATATATATGAATGCTATGTTGAAATGGTTCAACATAAGGAAATTCTATATATGATGCGTTCCCAAATTCGATTATGATTACGGCATACCTCTTCATAATTCGAATTGTGAGAACATGGCAAATAAAAATTTTATAGCATGAATCGTGTCCCATATGCTTCGAGTATAGGATCAATTACATGTGTTATAATATTTATCATTTCTAAATTTTACAAATGTATGGGGCATTAAGAAGGGAAAAGGTCTAGAATTGGATATGACTAAAATGATTAAACAATTGTTAAGGACAATCTAAGGTTTACCAAAGATTGGTTGCTCAGGGACAGTTGGAAGTATAGTGTTAATTTTGGAAGGACCATACTAACATATTCTGAAAAGAGGGAACTCTTGTTCAGAAGTGATAGTTAAAATGGGAATTTGGAAATATTCTCATAGGTGGAAGTTATTAAATCCGTGTAAGATTAGAAAACTTAATGCAAGAAGGTTGTTCAAAGCAATGTACTTTGAATATGAGACTTTGTTTCCATGGAGTTGATCTCCATTGCAATACTCAGTAATGTCTGGTGACAAGTCTTTGTGACTTTGTGCATAATCATTACAGAGGATCAGTGCATATAAGTTTAAAATCTAACAGATTTCGGTAAATGGCAGGAATTTGGAATTCTTACACTTCTCGATAAGGATTTGGGAGTGTGAAATGAGAATCATTGGAATTATGTTCAATCGATCTATTCACAAAGTAAGAATCGTAAACAAATATAATGTGCATACTTTTTGTATGGCATAACTGTCATTTAGAAAAAACATAGTGTACATGCTTGGAGCATGGGATAACTAGTGTTTTTTTTAATTAAAGAATAAAGTTGATAAAAACGAAATATTGAATAATGAGTAATCAATATGGTGCTTAGATAAAAGGTGTTTTATTTACTCTCAAAGGGTTGGGACCATATAGGATTAATATTATTCTTATGTTTCACTTTGCATGTTTTGACTTCCAAGGTAACCAGGTCATTCTTCCTGAATGACTAAGTTATTCAAACCATCCACAGTAGTTAATACATTGGAAGTAGGTATTAAATCAAGACTGTCATGATTTGGCTTGTAGATGTCTAAGATGTTGGACATGGAAAGAGTTGCTACAACACTCATGAGTACTCACAAGTTCTGAGTATTGGATTCAACCCACACTCATTTGAATCACTTCATGGATTTTATCATGAGTGATCATTAGACAATAATATCCTATATTCTTCAAACCTACATATATGAGTTATTACTATGAGTTGGTTATACATTAATTGCATGAAAACGCATTGGTAACTCGATGCTATAAAACGTGCCTTTGTGTATGATTCAACAAGTTGTAGAACAAGCCATATGAGTCGAAGTTTATCCACAACTTTTACCCTTAAAGGGATAAAAGCAATATCTGTGGGCCCCTCGATGATTTAATGAAGCACTTGTGAGTGCTTGGCCAAGCCAGGACTAATTTGATTTGTTCAATCAGTCAGTCATCCTAAATCAAAAATCGGGAAACAACAAACGGACAGAGAGAATGATTATTATCCATGTCTCACTCCATATGATATCTAGAATGGAGGAATATATGATCCCTTATCTAATGGACACGTCATTGATTTGTTCAGATTTCGATAGCAGCTTTAAGACCTACAATTGCTAGTCGGGTTATGAAGTCGTACTTGCAATAATAGTTTTAGACTTATCCAAGTTGGAGACTGTTGAGTTAGATGTCTAAGCCCATAACTATTATTGGTATGTACTCGACCCGAGTGTAACATGGTCCATTTGGGTTGCATACCATCAGGACAATTTGTTAGGATGGACTTTTGAGAGAAGGTAATTTATGGTTTATTAATATATTTTAAGTTATAATATATTAATATGAAATCATATGTTTTAATTAGTATTGATCAAGAAATAATTTGGAATTAATTTAGTGATCAAAAGAGACTAATTAAATCTATGGGGACTAATTATGATAATTAGTTATATTTATATGTGTTGGGCTTAAGATCCATGTTGGACCAACTTTATGTATGGATACATAAAGAGTTGGGCCACATGAACCATGGATCATAAAACCCATGGGTATGGATTTGGGTTATACCCATGACCCTTGGAATCCACACATATAAATACATGCTATTAGCCTCGAAAACGCCACTTGAGTCATTCTTGGAGTTCATGGGTGTTTTTGGGTGCATGGAATTCTCTCTCAAGTTCTACCTGCGTCCATGATGTGTTGTGACTTCATTTGAGGCTTCAATACTATTGGGGCTAAGCTCTTTAAGGCCAAATACACCAAGACTTCAAGCTCCATCAAATGGTATGTTATCCTAACTAGTATGTTATATGGTTTATGTCAAATGTATGCTAGTTATAGGTTTAATGCCTTGGAAACCATTTGCATGTATAATTAGTGAAAACATAGATCCAAGGTATTTAGGGTTGTATGTGCACCATAGGATGTTGTATTATACTAAAAACCCAACACTTAAAATACTAAATGAAATTATGTTAAATTATGTATATAACTATTAATACTATTACACCCATGTAAAACCTTTTCTCTTGTTGAGTTTTAATAGATAGTAACATTTTATGGTTATAATTTCTATAACTAGTATAATACGATGAGGTTCTTCCTCAAGGATAAACATAATATATATACTGAAAGATCCCATTCCTGAACAACATCTGCTAACTAGTCAGTTTGATCATGATACTTTGATGTAAGAATTATTGTTGTGATGTTGATGTGTATCACATCATGCTGGAATAATTGCCCTTGACTTATAGAGAGTCTTAAATAATCATGAAATATATCTGATGTCTCATCAAGTAAAGCATATATTCCTTAGTCACAGTAGAACGTGCTTCAAACCTGTTCAAAAGTTGAATAAAAGGAAGATGTAAGAGATTGCGTACTCTAATAGACCCATAGTTCAGTTAAAGGAAATATTGTTGGATTAGATTTCTAAGTCCATAACTATTATTGGTATGTATTTGACCCGAGAGTAGCATGGTCCATTTGGGTTGCACTTTACCGGAACAATTTATATGGATAGTCTTTTGAGAATAGTATGTTTATGATTTATATTAATATATTATAAGTTCTAATATATTAATATGGAATCATATTATTTAATTATTATTGATCAACAATTAATTTAAAATTTGAAGAGTTAAATACTCTTTAGATCGATAAGATCTTTAACAGGTAAATAAATAAGAACAATAAACACAAGAACAATTAATGAATCAATCCGTATGTCGAATGAAAAAATATAGTCACACCACAGAAGAGCTCGATTAAGAACTTCCTCTGTAGAGGTGCGCTAGGGTTTACAAAACAATAAATGATAATGACAAAAGCGTTAATGATAAGATTGCATGCATGCAACTTATATACTAAACCCTAGAATAATAAATACGGTTGGACAAGCCCAAACCGTAAATACAAAGTATACTAAATAACATAAGCCCATAACACAACATAATATCTTCAACAATCTTCCCCTTTGCGTTATGTGAAACCCTGGCCATGTTAATTCCTTATTCACTTCTGTACTTCATAGACTTTGGGAATAAAAATCAGCAGCAACTTGCGAACATGAATGTACCAAGTGATCACATCAGTGAAACACTTCACATCATCTTTGTTTATGCCCTTATACTTCACAACAAGTTCCAAAATGAACTCCAGACATGTAGCAACAAACAGGTTCTTGTCTTCAACATGAAAGTAAAGCTTGCGACGATCTGCACTTGGACGATCCCTCGTAGTGTAAACTATGAACCATCCTTCCTTTTAGTCTTTCCGGGTTTCAGATTTTGGAAGTCTTTTGGAGCCTCTTTTGGAACAACACTTAGTTTTTGTGTAAGAACCGCAACAATTTCCACGTCCATCAACCCAACTTCCTGAATGTAAGACTTGATCATATTCTGAAGATGGGCAAACATCGGTTCGTACTTCTCCTTTCTCTTGTAGCAAGATATTGTAAATCACCATCCAGTCATTGGGGTTCAAGCATCGAAAATCTGCAAGAGTAAATTCGCAGGTTTGACGTGCAGATCCTCTCGCAACTTTAAACTTCGCATTAGGGAAACTTTCAGTCCCAATCGGCCCAGTAACCTTCACAGCAACAATTTTGCTCGCACTCCAGGTCTCGAACTGAGGCTTCATATGTTTCAAGTAGAAGTTACTGGCAACCTTTATGAAGGCACGAAACCTGGACGCCTTCAGTGTGATGGGAAGGTCAAACTGCGAATCCTGTGAATTCTGAACTTCAAAGGAAGTATTAGGATGCAACAAGTACTGACTTGACATATCCACATCTTGGTTCTGCATGCGTTTCAGGGTCAATTTTGGAATAAGCAACATTTTACTTTTAAGAGTGGCCTAAGCTTCCTTTTCAGCTCTTCTTTTTCCTCAGCCTCTTTGAAGATGCGAGCATGTTCATCGATCTCTGCTTTGCAAGCCTTCCGCCTTTTAAGCTCATCTTCATCAGGCTCGTTGTCTTCACTGTCATCTATGATGGGTTCGTTGCTAAATAATGAATCCTTGTCTTTTGGATCTTGCTTGATGATAGGAGGTTTAACTGAGACTTTGGGTTTGACATCCTCCGTATAAACTTTTGAGCGCCCTTCTCCCTTTGTTTCAAAAACGACATCGGCGTGGAAACACCCTCCGAACGGTGAAAAAATCGCAAACACCGGTCTTAGCTTTTCAAGCAGATGCTTTTCGACGGTAATTGAAATCATAGGGTCTCGGGTCTCAATGATATCAGATACCAGTCTGTTAATATCATAAATGCAACTACGTGTGACTTCCTTTTCTTCTAACAAATCATCGACCTTCTGTTGAGTATAGTGAAGTTTGGTCTCCAACACTTTACACTTTTTCTCTTTGAGTGCGAGAGCATCCATGATCTTGCTCTCTATTGCCAAGTCTGCCTAAAGCTTTAAGAGTTTCGCATCAATAGATGCTTGGAATGCTTTGTGATCAGACTTGAACTTAGTGCGAAGTTCAGGAAAGCTTGCCTTCTCTGCATTAAACATGGCACCAACATTTTGAATCGCTTTGATGGTGGTGGAGGTGTTGTTGTTGTAGGTAACCTGGTATTCATCCATAAATAGACTTGTATCAGTAATTAGTTTATCAAATTTTTCGGTTATTTCCTTGCAAACAACAGTTGAGTCCGAAACTGCCTTGGAGAAAGAAGAAGAATTACCATTATGCTCCTTTGTGACTCGCTCAAGAATGGATTCAACTGCAGCTTTTGAATAAGCTTTAGAAGTAGAAGCGTTGGATGCGAGAAACAATTAATCAAGCTTCTCATGAATAGACTTGAACTCTTCTTTAGAAGTAGAGACATCATCGTCATTATCAACCCTTATTTGAAAAGGACTGGAAGAGAAAGCTTCTAAATCTTCATCGTCATCATCTCTGAAAAGCATTTCTGGATCATCGGTATGAATAGGAGAGATGGGTTGGGAAACATGGGTTGAAAAACCTGAAGTATTAGCCCCCGTATCAAATACGTTGACTGAACATTCACGTGAAGAAGAGGGTTGGGGTGGAATCGTGGAATCTGTGAAAATGGGTATGGAGACAGGAATCGTTGTGGGTGGTTGGGAGGATACGATAGGGAGCAGAGCAATGGTTATTGGTACATAAGTAGTTGTTTCTGGTGAGGGAGGAGGATAAGGAACAGATTCATTAGTTGGTGGAGTTACCTCTCGCTCAATGCGAACTTGTTCTTGTTCTTCAGTGCGATTGGGTTCAACATCCTCATTGCAAACAGGGGGATCTTCGTCAATGCGAATCTCGCACTCAGTCTCAGAATCTGAGTTTTTGTTATCACTCTGAGAAGGACTTGGAGTGGGAGACTTTCATCTACTAGCGGGTTGCTTCCTTTGCTTGTGAGCAGCAGTAGAGGTTGTAGGAGCCTTTCACTTTTGAGATGGAGGTTACGTAGCTGCTGACGGTCCTTCTTTCGCAAAATCATTCCTGGCAGGTTTCTTAGACCCTTTGCCCCTTTCTTTGGTTTGTCAACCTCAGCCAGAATGGCTTGAAATTCGTCAGTGAGAGGACGAGGTCCTGATGGAGTGAGAGTACGATGTCCTTCGAGAATCCTACTTGATGGAGGAACATCATGAAACATTGCCTCTGAAATCGAACCAATAAAGTCAAATTTACACCTGTATGCCATGATAATCCCTGTTGTGTGAAATGTCGCAATAGAAGCCATCAAAGCATCAGTCATCACTATAATCTTGAGCTGCTTAATAGCCCTGTTGACAACCACAATCCAAAATCTTGCACAGGAGATCTCGCTATGACAAGTTACGAAGTGAGTGCTTTGGATGAATTGAGCCCAAAGAATAGAACCATAGTCGATGTTTTCCCCAGTGTAGAGTCTGTACATCAGTCCCATAAAGAGTTTGCTTGCACAATTACTTCCTGTGACTCTTTCAGAGAAGGAATTAAATAGAATGGTGAAAAGAGCATTCCAAATTGGTGGAAGATTGGGTTTCTTGAACTTGGATACAGCTGTGAGTGGCTCCTTGTATCCCATTTGGTAGAACATTTCCAAGATGGTTGCGTTGGAGATGGTTTCTGAATTGATCAGATTCTCATATTGTGGAAGCCCTAGAAGATTACAGAAACGGGTCTTGGAGATTGAAGTGGTTTGATTGTGGATGTCAAATTAAACCCTTTGATCTTCCTTGACATAGTTGGCAGTGGTATAAGCTTTGGAGAGAATCAAGAGAGGGACATTCTCGACTTGAGTCATTGCAATCGTGAGAGGAGAGTACTTCAGACACTCGATCAAGGGTAGAAGAAAGCATCATACTTAACCAGGTTCAAGTCGATGATCAGATTCTGATGTTGCTTCACTGTAAGAAGAGTGGAATGAATGGTTTGATCTTGCACAGACTAATTTTCAGAGGAGAATGCCATTGATGAAGCTAGGAAGAAGATGAACAGTAGAAAGCCTTTGAATCGCAAAAAATCTTTGAGAGATGTTTGAGAGTGGTAAGGAAATAATGAACTGTCCAAATCTCTTTATACGATTTGATTTGGTGAGAGAAATCCGGAGAGATAGTATCGACTACTGAATTGTCACCTAAAAAAGCACGATTTGACAGATATGACAAGATAGAGGCATGCGTCATGCGGCATAAGAATAGCAAGCGGTTCAATTTTTCACGCACCTGTTTGAATTCTGAGCCTTTTAGTATTGCCGCATTAGCCTATCTTCTTTCGCAGTAGGGAAATTACGTTGAGAGCATATGATAGCGAACCTGAGAGTTAAATAGAACCACAAACAAGACTTTTGAAAATCATAAGGATCTTCGTGCAAGAGTGTCAAAGAAAAAGAAATAAAACAAGGTTTATCTATGGGATCTTATGATGCCATATAGATGACATAAAACTGTTGATCCCAGGCAAAGATCTCTTCCTTCATAGTCAAGAGAGATTAAAAAGTGTCTGTTTGGTTTCCTATTGAATACGATCATCTTTTTAATGAGAAACACTGAAAGGAATATTTTATATAAGGCTATTAAAGGTGGTTTATTCCTCGACCAAACTACGAACTTGACATAAGTGCGAAAGTTGGAAAAGGTACTCGTGTGACCAGTATAGTCAGTTGAACGAGTAGGTTGGGGATTTATTGTAATTGACTTGGAATAATATTGAAATCTAAAAAAAAAAAAACTTGATCTTTTGGGTAGAAATGTCTTGATGATAGACAAATTCATAAAGATCACGCAAAAATAAAAAGAGATTTCATGGTACTTCCCACGAAAGTGGTTTTGTTAATTCTTGGGTGAAAGCTGGAGCCTATGATTGTTCACCGTCAATTCAATTTGGGTATTGAATTTTGGGTTTCACTCAGTTCATGGTATAACGAAACTAAGATCATTAACACATAAGTTTGTACAACCATAAACCTGAGTGGTAATTGCTGAGAATGTCAAGGGTTATATTGATGAGTGCGAAAGAGATGGAGAAGAGAGTATATGGCTACAAGAAAGCAAAAGTACCTTTGCAATGCGAATGTGACCATGCAAATAACTCTTAAATCTATATGAGAAGAGTAAGGTAGCTCATGACTGATGTGAATTTTCAGCCTGATTGGGAAGAATTGATTGCTGATATCAAATTCATTAAGGCTTCACAGTCGAGACGCTGAGAGTTAGGACAACATATAGCAGCATGCTTCTAGGGACACTTAGCTAACTCATAAGTAAATGGAGTTATATCTTCCCCGTCACACAAGTAGATAGACAATACGAACATCTTCATTTATGATCTTGTTGTGCAAAGGAAAATGAACAAACGATACAAGTATTTTTGTGATTTTGTTGTTTTTGAAAAGCAATAAAATAAAGAAAACAAATTAATTTTTGTTTTTGAAGTGTTTATGAAAATAAGGGAAAAAGCAAACTGATAGTGAACAATGGACTGTGAAAGGCTGTGAACGTTCTCATCGATCCGCAGTACTGAACAATTTTGAAAACGGAGATAAGATAAGCAAATCAAACAAAGAGATGAGTAAAGATACACAAAATATACAAAAGGATATTTGAAATACCAAACCATGAATGAAAGGATCACTGCGAACTACTGTGAACGTTCACATTGATTTGCATTGATAAAACAGACTGTTAATGAACAGTGGACTGCGAAATCTTGCGAATGTTCACACCGATTCACAGTGATGATTTTATGCGACATCCCCATTTTCACGGCCAGAAAAGACCGATTTTGTTAATGCTTTATAAAAATCAGAGTACTTCTTTTAAATAAAAACATTGCGGAATTTGTTCCTAGAAAAACATGATAAATACGTTAATAAAACATTTTCGAAGAAACGTATTTATTTCATTTTAAAATGTTTGGGATGTCATCGTTAATACAGAAACATAAGCATAAACAGAACTTACAATTATTTACACTAGTGATCTACATCTCTTTAAATCTCTCAGTGTAATGTCACTTCATATCGTCACCTGTGATATAAATAAACTGAGTGGGTCAGGTTGGGAAACCTGGTGAGTACATAGGGTTTTCAACCAACAATAATATAATTATTATGTTTAAACAATCAAACAATCAACCCAATTACCCATCCCCATTATCTTCTTTACTCTTAAGGATTTAACCTAAGAGTCATCTATCCTGCATTCGTTTCTTCCGAAGTCCTTTACTTCCAGGGTTATTGGACTGACACTAAATCCATAGCTGCTATATCCTACTCATCGTGTACTAAATCCATAGCTACCAGTGTTCAATAGGTACTAAGTCCATAGCTACCAATTCCTAACAGGTACTAAATCCATAGCTACCAGTTCCTAACAGGTACTAAATCCATAGCTACCAGCGTCTAACTAATAGGTACTAACTCCATAGCTACCAATTCCTAACAGGTACTAAATCCATAGCTACCAACGTCTAACAGGTACTAAGTCCATAGCTACCAGTGTTCGTCCCATAGTCACTAAGTCTATGGCTACCAATGTATACTCACATCATCTTATATCTCTCATCATTCATCTACCCATCTCATACCCAACATATTCGTATATATAAAATACGTATACAGTTTGAATCCTTTAAAACATGTATAAAACGTTTATCCAGCATAGACAGCAAGTATTCAGATAATATGCACACATAGCACGTAGTTTATATAAAATACTTCATATCTATGTGTAAGATGAAAGGGACCATGCACTCACTTGAAAGGTGATGACCCAGCACTCGGATAGCGCTTTGATACTCTCAAAACGATTTTCCTTCGATAAAACCTAGTACCGATACCACTAGGGTTTAGTCTAACGATAATCGCGACAAATTAATTAGTCTGACTATTATTAAGCATTAATAACACTCAATTTAACTCATAATAATAGCCCAAATAATTATTTTAAGGACCTAAAAACATTCCTATAATTATTTGAAAGGTATATTAAAAATTGTGTAAGCGTAGCACACTTACATTGAATTTTATCGAAAACCGGAACTTAATTGGAGCAGCGTTTCGAAACCAAAAGACTCCTTTTTCTCGGGACTCCGGGAGCCTCGGAGCTTCTCTCGGGAGCTAGGGGGTTTTCCTAGGGTTTAGGGGGGGGGGGTTGGGGTTGTAGAGAGAGAAAGAAATTAGAGAGAGAGTGAAGAAATGGTGTGAAAATGGAGGTAGCCCTCGGTTCCCTTTTATAGGCGAGGCCTCGGACGTACGCTGGGCGTAGTCCTCGGCTACGCTGGGCGTAAGGCTCGCTCCGTACGACACGCGTCGCTTCGCTGGTAGTGTATCGTGGCCACTCCTCGGACCAAGTAGAAAGGGTACGCGCAACGCTCCATCCTCGCACACGGGGCATACCTCGTACGCGCGGCACTTCTTGGCTACGCTGGGCGTCCAAAGGACAGGTGTCAGTATCCAAAGGCGAAGCGTGATCAACAAGCAGCGGCTAGGATCCGGACACGTCATCGATCGAATAACAGGCTTCGCAAATTTCACTCTCGACTTCTAAAAATCGTAACTTTCGCATACAAGCTCCGTTTTTGATGTTCTTTATATTCACGCGAAGGTAAGAACGTACTCTACAACTTTCGTTTAGACTCCGTCGGCTAATTTTGACTCGATTTTAAAATTTATATTATTAACAGGCCGGGATAGGATTGGTCCGTTAAATCCTCATAACTTCTTCATCCGACATCCGTTTTCGCCCATCTTTTTCTCGTTACGCTACTCTTAACGAGATCTTCGATTCTCATTCAAGTCGTGTTGGATAAAAATCACTCGATCTAATATTAGAATTTCGGGTTGTACACTGTTAATCCGAAACTTCGAAAAATCATAACTTCTTCATACGAAGTCAGATTTGGGCGTTCTTTTTATCGATGTTCTTAATTTAACTTATTATACGACTTTAATTTAGATCGCTAAGGCTAAATCTCGCTCTATCGTAAATTCACTATTTACGCTTCCCGTTGCCGTGCCGGTTCCGTCACGAAACTTCGACGGGTCATAACTTCTTCGTTATAACTCGGATTTCGGCGTTCTTTATATGTACGGAAACCTTGTGACATATTATACAACTTGGTTAAGATTATTTATTCTAAATAACCTTTTGTAGAAAAGTCGTTTTCGACCCCTATTGCCTCTAATTGACTAGCCCGGATTTGCAAGCGTTACATTTTATTAATGCGATAGTGGATTTGATACATAATCAGCTTCCATCATTCCCAGCCCTTGAAGGATTCTATTAAATGTTGCTTCAGGTAGGGCCTTGGTGAATATATCAGCCAATTGATCAGCGGATCTTACAAAATGAATCTCAACATTGCCATCTTCCACATGATCCTTGATAAAGTGATACCTCAGTGCTATGTGTTTCATTTTTGATTGTTGCACTGGGTTGTGACATAGGAGAATAGCACTTTCAGAGTCACAATAGAGTGGAATTCTTTTCATATTTAAGCCATAGTTGCGAAGTTGGCTTTGAATCCAAATGACTTGAGATGTGCACGAAGCTGCAGCAATGTATTCAGCCTCAGCTGTTGACAACGAAACGCATGTCTGTTTCTTTGATTGCCAACTCATCAGCTTGCCATCGAGAAATTGACATCTGCCAGTTGTGTTTTTTTGATCTAAACCGCAACCCCCTAAATCAGCATCTAAAAATGCTTGTACGAAGAATCCTGATTTCGCAGGGTACCATAAACCAAGAGATGAGGTTCACTTCAGATATCAAAAAATATTCTTTACAACCATCATGTGAGGTTCGCGTGGATTAGCTTGAAACCTTGCACAATAACAAACAGAAAACATTATGTCTGGCCGACTAGTTTTTAAGTACATCAAGGACCCTATCATTTGGTGATAAAGGGTCATGTCAGCAGTCGATTTTTCCAGAGAAGGTGTTAAGTTCGTGCCAAACGCCATGGGAACCTTCACTTTTGACTCTCCCAACATTCTAAACTTAGCGAGTTGAGTTTTCGTGTAAGCCTCCTGATTAATGAAAATTCCTTCCAGTTCCTGTCTAATGTTTAATCCAAGAAAAAATTTAATTAGACCCATTGAGTTCATCTCAAATTTAGTTCCATCAACTTTCAGAACTCATTGTTAGACCGGGATTTGTAGATTCGAAGATGATGTCATCAAAATAAATTTGCACAATCATCAAGTGGTCACCCTCTTTCTTGCGAAAGAAGGTTGGGTCAACCGAACCTTGATTGAATTTGGACATTTTAAGAAAACAATTAAGAGTTTCATACCAGGCTCTTGGAGCTTGCTTTAAACCAAAAATCGCTTTGTCAAGAATGTAAAAATGATTGGGATATTTTTCATTTATGAACCCAGGCAGTTGTTCCACATAAACGGTTTCTTCCAATTCGCTATTTAAGAATGCACACTTCACATCCATTTGAAAAACTTCAAAGTTTTTGTGTGCTGCATATGCCAAGAAGATGCGAACAGATTCTAATCTAGCAATGGGTGCGAAAGTCTATTTGTAGTCAATTCCTTCTTCCTGACAATAACCCTTGACTACCAGTCTAGCTTTGTTTCGAATTGCGTTCCCTTCTTTGTCCATCTTGTTTCTGAAAACCCACATTAATCTGACCACAGATGCATCATTTGGTGTAGGAATCAGTCTCCATACTTTGTTTTGCTCAAATTCATTGAGTTCGTCTTGCATTGCATGTACCCAATCTGAGTGATCGAGTGCAGTTTTAACAGTCTTTGGTTCAACTTTGGAGACAAACGAATTAAACATGCAAAATTCCACTTGAGAGAATAATGTATTTTGTTTCGCTTTCAGTTGAGAATGTGTGAGAACTCTTTCTAATGACTCACCAATGATTTGGGTTTTTTGATGATCTTTCGTCCATTTGATAAGGGGAGGGTAATTTGGATCATAGGAGGGATACATTTCAGCATTTACTTCTTCTTCTAATTCTGACTGTGTATCATCATCTTCATCATTTGTATTAACATTCTCCCCCTCGAATGATAAAACGGTTTCTGCTTCAGGCTCAGAATTCTCCCCCTCGATTGGACGTATATTGGGTGTGGTGGTTGATAAATTCTCCCCCTAGAAAGTACAATGAGAAATTCACTTGGCTTTTGAGAGATGATAGATACTGGTGGTCCACCTGAATTTGAATGTATGCTTTCCATGACTTTAGCAGCATCGTCAATAACCTTCTTCAGATTGTCTACTTTGTTGTCAGCTGCTTTCGCTTCAGAGAGAATAGTAGACTCTGGTTCATCAAAGAGCTTCACATATTCTTCAAATAAGTTGGAGATAAGAATCATGACTTGACCAGTTTGAGGAAAGATTTCATTCATTGGTTCTTTGCTGGACGCGAGTTTCTTGACGTAGTTATCATCAAACGACACGTAATTCGTTTCTTCGATTTTCTTGGAGCGTTTGTTTAGAACCCTGAAAGCTTTTGAAGTTAGCAAATACCCAAGAAAGATTCCTTCGTCTGCTTTCACATCAAACTTGTTTCGGTTCTCTTTAGAATGGAAGATGAAGCATCTTTAACCAAACACATAGAAAAACTTGACGTTAGGCTTACGGTTGTTTAGAATCTCATAAGGAGTTATTGTGAAATGTATATTGAGTAAAGACCGGTTCACGGTGTAGCAAGCAGTGGCAATAGCATCAGCCCAGAAATACAAGGGTAACGATGCAAAACTGAGCATGGTTCGGGCTGCTCCACACAATGAGCGATTTCGCCTTTCAACGACCCCATTTTGTTGTGGAGTATAAGGAGTGGAGAAATTCTGTGATACTCCCTTTTCAGTAAGAAATTTGTCAAACGCTTAGTTTTTTAATTCAATCCCTTTGTCACTTCGAACGTTGTGAACCAGCTTTCGCAGTTGAACTTCAATTTGTTTGATAAAATCCTTGAGCTTTGGAGTAGCATCTGATCTTGTCTAAGAAAGAACACCCAAGTGAAACGAGAAAAGTCATCAACAATTACTAGTATATACTTACTACCACCAACGCTTTCTATAGCAGAAGGACCGCAATGATCAATGTGTAAAAGTTCCAAAGGTTCTATAACTTTCGTGTTCACAATCGTTGGATGACTTTTTCTACTTTGCTTTCCCATCTCACAGGAGGCACATAAGTGTTCCTTATCAAACTTGAGAAGTGGAAGTCTCGCACATGATCACCAAGAACTAGCTTGTTAATGTCTTTGAAAATGAGGTGTGAGAGCCTTCGGTACCATAGCCAGCTTTCGTCAGGATGCACTTTCGTTAGTAGACATATAGATGGCTTCCCTTGTATTGGATTGAGGTTCAGTGGATAAATTTCTCCTTTTCTTTGAGATTTCAGCAAAATAGTCTCCGTCTTCTTTTCTATTATTTCTGACCCTTCATCATCAAACGAAACCTTTAGTCCAGTTCCTACCACTAGTTTTGAAACACTGATTAGATTATGTTGCAAGCCTTCTACATATGCCACCTTTCTGATTGAGAAATCTCCATTTGTGATCATCTCATAGCCTTTTATTGTGCCAAAAGAATTTTTACCATACTTGACACAACCACCTTCCGAAAAAGCTCGAAACTCCCGAAGCTCTTCTTTTCTCCCTGTCATGTGACGTGAGTAGCCACTATTGATGTACCATTCGTCGTCGAACTGCTCGTCACGTATAACCTGCAAATATCAAGCAGATTTAGGAACCCAAAGCTTCTAACAATAGAAGAATCAACCAAGTAAGTTCTCTTTATTAGGGTTGTTTCATCTTTTCTTTTGATTGTAAGAACTTTGACTTTATTATCTTTTGACGCTTCATATTTAGGTTTAGGAATTAAATATTTATTGTTTTCTAACTTTTGGTTTTATTTCCTTAAGTTAGTACTTATCTTCTTTTCGTCTCCTGAGACGATCTTCCCTTTTCCCTTCACATCTTCTTTAGGATTGTGCTTTGAGTGGGAGGAATGTGTTTTAGAAGCAAAACCTTGCTTTCGGGTCCTTTCGCTCGTGGATGAAGAACCAAAGTTGCCCCTTCGGTTGTTGAGTTGAGAATCGAAACCACTCCTTTGGTTTCTTTCGCTTCTATTTAGGGGACCGAAACTTCCCTTTCAATTTGCTTGGCTACACGAATAGCATTGAGTACAAGAGTAGATTGATTCTTTGATACTCCTTTATCCTTAGTGGTTGAACTCTTGTCTGATCGAACGTAATTTGGGTTTTGGGACTGCCAAAACTGTTTCCTTTCAGTGAGATTCTTCTTGTATCTCCTGTTACGTTGCTGTTTCTTTTCAGATACCTGTTTGGGATTTTTATGGACGTTAACCTTCAGTTTCGATATTTCATTATGAGTTTCTCTTTTTAACAAGGAGGTTTCTCTTGTAGCCTTCACTGGATTTCTTGGAAGCTTTTTGGTACCACTTGTGCTTGGCACATCAAAGCGTGTAGGCTTGTTGAGTGGTTCTGCCACATATCTGCCTTTGACTCTCCATGAAGTTCTCTCAGTCAGACCAACTATTTCATCAACAGTATCGATTGGAGCTGACCAGAACTGCTCCTCACAGCCGTCAACATTATCTTCGTTCACTAATGTTGTGAGTCGGCTGTTTGCTTCTGTGTAACGTCGGTAACTGCATAGACTTGATTTAGTGTGGTTTGGACCTTCTGATACACCACAGCCTTTTCTTTCATAACTTTGGACTTACTTAGGGAAAAACGAGGGAATTCAACCGAGTTTTCAGAAATAAGATTTTTGATAGGTTCAGGTTCGCTCTTGACAAATTCAAAACAATCCACCTGATCTTCTACAGATATTTCACTCCTATCATCATCCTCATCAAATTCAGAAGTATTTTCAACATTAATTTTTGTTTCTGAACTCAACTTGGCATTCAACGACTCAAATTTTTGCATAGTTTCGGTTTTAATTTTCAGTTTATCATTTTCGTCCAATAAATTCTTAAGCATGTCCTTGTGGTCTTTGGACTGGATAAAAGATTCAATTTTGTCAAGACCAATTTGATATCCAGGAGAAACTTCATCAGATGAGATAACAACTTCACAATCAAAAACATTAGTATCAATTTTATCCTCCTTTAATTCAAGGAAGGGAAGAATCATACTGTGAATTTTCCTGCCTATTTCACAATCTAGATGCAACTGAGTGATATTGGAATATAAACTTTTAGCAATTAAACAAAAAACATTTCTCTGTTTTAAAAGCTTCAAATTATCCCTTTGCAAGTAAATTGTTTTATTCTTAGTTCTAATTAACTCTTTCTCCTTTTGCTCATTCCGCATTCGCCTCTCCTCACTCTTCAAAGACACCCTGTTGAGTTGATCAGTTAAGTTAGAATTTGTGAGGCGATTTTGGGTTAAACTACCACTTAAACTAGAAAATTTAGATTTTAATTTGTTCAATTCTTTTTCATAGTTTGTGACAGGGATTTTTAATGATTCGAGAATACATTAGACCTTCTTGATCAACTGGTCTCACTCATTGATCTGCTCACCAGCAGGTTTGGCTGCGAAGCATCTATCTTCTCGTTCCTTCGCTTCATCCTGACCCCCATTAGTGGTGTAACCCCTCATCTGTGACACTCCAAATGTCACCATCAAACACTTTCCTTCAGCCGCATACTCATCTTCTTTTGCCACAAAAGCCCTGCCATGTGTAGGCTTTCTCACTTCTTCATCCTCTGAATCAGTAGACCATACTTCAACACCACCAAATTCGTCATCTGTAACATTTTCCTGCACAATAAGAACATTCATAGTGTTATTTGCAATAGCTTTCTTCTTCTTAATCTCTTCTAGCTCTCGCAGGTAGTATGCTTCATCATCTTCACTTTCATTCTTCTCTAACATCTTGCTTAACATACAATCCTTTGCAAAGTGGTTTTTGCCTCCACAGAAGTGACAATTAAATCCTGATTCACTTGACATCTTACTTTCCTTCTTCGGTTCTTCTTGCTGGGGAGTAATCTTCGGTTCCTCCTTTGCCTTTTCCAAACTGTAGTTTCCTTGCTAGTTTCCGTTCTTATTGGTGGGAAACTTTCTCCGAATGAACTTATTTGGGTTTGAAACCATCAAAGCATATTCATCATTGGTAAGATCAAATTCAGAGAGATCTAAATCTTCTTCTTCTTCCACTGCATTCTTTCCTTTGGAAGTTAGGGCCAAAGAACCCATGCTTGAAACCACGTTCGTTTCTTTAGTCACTGCATCTTCATGTGACTTTAGTATCCCCACTAGCTTCTCCAAAGAGTAAGCCTTGAATTGTTTATGGGCATTTACAGTAGACACTACAGCCATCCATTCTGATCTTAAGCCATTCATAAATGTAACCTTTTACTCAATAACTTTCCTCTGTATGTCATGCTTTATCATTTTGCTAAGAAGATGATTAAAGCGATCAAAGGCTTGGATTAGCTTCTCTTCAGGTTTCTGCTTGAAGTCTCCAAACTCTAAAAGTAATAGAGTGTGGATCGAATTCTCTAGATCCTCATCAGTAGAATACAGCTCTTTCAACCTGTCCTAAACCTCTTTCGTTGTCGTGCATGAGCTAACCAACCGAAAGGTGTCAGCCTTTAGGGTAAATCTAATCATTCTAAGCGCTTTTATATTGCATACAAACTTATCCTTTTCATCTTAAGGAACATCTTTAACATCAACCCAAAGTTGGTTGTACTCCTTTTGAGTCTTTATGACTCGTTTTGTGCCAGAGTGAGCAAACGGACCTACAGTGATCGCTTACCAAATCAAATACCCATTGTCTTCAGAACTGATCACATAGTCTTCAAAGTGATGCGTCCATACTTTGTAATCCTGAGTATATAGCATGGGAATTCTAGTTGTAAATCCAATGCTGTTGGAGATATTGATAGGGTTTGTGTTGGAATCATTGTGAGACATGATGATATTGTGAAAAACTTGTTTAAGATCAGACTTCTAAAACAAGTTAAGGTTAAATCAAAATCCAAGAACTATGTCAACAACAAGATGACGGCTTCTAACAGAGATCAATATTAGCGGAAAAACCTGAAACCTTCTTCTACAAAAGAGATGCGTATAGATTACATAGTTTCTTGCTCTGATACCAATTGAAGAGTTAAATACTCTTTAGATCGATTAGATCTTTAACAGGTAAATAAAGAAGAGAAATGAACACAAGAACGATCAATGAATCAATCCGTATGTCGAATGAAAAAATATAGTCACGCCTCAGATGAGCTCGATTAACAACTTCCTCTATAGAGGTGCGCTAGGGTTTACAGAACAATAAATGATAATGATAAAAGCGTTAATGATAAGATTGCATGCATGCAACTTATATACTAAACCCTAGAATAACAAATACGGTTGGACAGGCCCAAACCGTGAATACATAGTTTACAAAATAACATAGGCCCATAACAAAACATAATATCTTCAACAAAATTAATTTAGTGATCAAAATGAACTAATTAAATATGGACTCTTATATATATATATATATATATATATATATATATATATATATATATATATATATATATATATATATATATATATATATATATAGCATGAGCCAAGTTCATTTAGATTGAGCTAAGCTTGCAAGGATAGTCCATGGAGTTTTTAACCCATGGATCCTTTGGAAATGAAAGGTCATGGGTATTAGGGTTTACAAGGATGAAACCCTAATCCTCCATACTAAACAAAGAGGTCTTTGGCACATGAAATGGTAATAGGGTGTGTAAACAAGAGTGGGCCAATTTCTAGTGTGCTTACTATTCTCTCAAGTTTTCCAAGGTGTTTTTGGTGATTTGTGATTCCACTTGAGGTTTGTACACTATTGGGGATAAGCTCCTAAAGTTCAAGACTTCAAGCTACATAAAAAGGTATGCTATCTAACTAGGCTTTTGTAGTATAGTTGCTTCATATTATGCTAGTTAGGATAAAACCTTGGAATATTGAATATTTGCATGTATAACAGAGAAAACATAGATCCAAGGTTTATATGTTGAAGGTACACCATAGGAGTGTTAGAATCCTCAAAACCCATTAGTGGTATCAGAGCCTACTTGGCTGTTCAGTAAAAAAAAATCCAAATTTTTGGCCTGTTTTGGATTAGAATCATTACCACAAAGTGTTTTTATTCATAAACTTTATTTTGATGTTATGGTAATGTTTAGTCTCATCCAAATAAATGATAATTGTCAAAGTTTCAAGACTTGTTTTAATTTATGTGATTAGCTAAGTTCATGAAAATTATTGATATGAATTATCTTCACTTATGAGTTTGATCTTGTTCATACAAAAATTACTTGATTATTGTGTTAATTGGTAATTTGATCTTAATGGTTTTTATGAACTCCATAACTTGTCATCAAGTTAAGGAAAATGAAGTGTTTTTTCTTTTAAAGTGTCATTAAAAGTCATAGGTTATGAAAATGGAAGAGTTTCTAATTTTAATGTCATCATAAAATGTTTTTTATGTCTTCCATAGCTTGTCCTCAAGTTATGGAACTTGAATTTTTTTTTCATAAAAACCATATTAGACTCATAAGTTATAGAAACCAAAAGTTTTTGAATTGTTCAAAACTTGGCCTCAAGTTTTGGAATTTCTAAAGTCTCACACACACTTTAATTCCAAACCCTTAGAATTTTAAAAGTTAAAATTCAACCCTTATACTATTATAATATTAATAGTTAATAGTTATATATATATGTATAAGAAAAAAGTCGGTCTTACCGTTAGTAGGCCTCATTCACGAAGCCGGTCTATAAGGGGGGTATAAGGTTACTGCCTATAAAATGGCAATTTAATGGGTGTCCACTCTCACCCACTGCTTCGTTAACTGGTGGAGGGTCGTTAGCCGAACGGGTTTGACAGGACATTAATTCTCCCTTCATTAAAACTATAATGATAAATATGAAGTAACTAAACCTTATTAAATTCCCAATCTTAGTTACTTTAGGAAAATGTGAATTTGGTGCTAACCCATGAAATTACACGTTGCATCTGGCTTAAGTTCTTAGTGGAGCGCTTGTGGTTAACCGATAAACTAACTTCGATTTAAAAAGGTTGGCAAAGTGTGGCTTAAGGTTTATCATAGATCGGTGGAGCACATGTGGTTAACCGGCACATCGATTAGGTGATAAAAATTAATAGTACCAAGTATATTTGCATGGTTATTCACACCTTGTTTTGTGATCCTCGGCATCCCAGTCATAAAATTTGAGAGGGCACAATCGATATTTAAACATGCCATTGAATAGTTCAATGAATATCAAAAAATCTAGGTTATAAAATTAAAACCTAATACCCATTTCGTTTTTCATGGTGGAAATTGGTGAATCATCATTCACCTACCTTCAAATATTTTATAGCTTGGATTACGGCATCCCTCTTCCAAGTTATAAAATTATTGTGTTGGGTCCTAGGCTTAATATTTCATATTGGGTGTTCTATTAAGGACTTAAATCAACTAAATTGAATTTCTCCCATTGTATATGTCTGGTTCAGACAACTATGATCTTCCCAAATCTCTTGAAGCAAGCTTTCCTAATGAAGATGACATCCCGTGGTTGAGTCATGGAAATCATACTTCACTTCCTCCACCTCCTCCAATTATTCTGCCTAACCTAAAAGTTCAAGGTAACTCAATCCCTATTCACAAGCAAGGTCTATGTGTGCTCACATCTTGGAGATAAAGTCACATATTGACAAACTGGGAGAGTTGGGTGTCAAAATCTCGAGGAAGTTGGTTGTTGACTAGGTTCTTCAATCACTTTCTAAGTCAAATAGTGAGTTCCTTTGGGACTACTATGTAACATACTATGACATGACCCTTAATGACCTTATCTATTTGCTTGGTGCTGCTGAATCAACAATGATTTAGAGCACTGGTAAAGCAAATTTGATTGCAAGATCGACTTCCCAAACTTCCATGGACATTGACAATGGTGACATTGGAAATCTAGAAAGCTTTCTCTTCCCAATGGAAAGGGATCGGCCATAGTCAACTCGGTTGACTAAATGGTAAAGAGAAAGGCTAAGTCTGAGGTTGTCCCGTGTACCATTCCCAAAGAGTCCAAATGTTTCTATTGCCAAAGGAAGGGGCATTGGTTGCAAAGCTGCCAAATTTACCTGAATGATCATAAGGATGGTAAAGTCAAAACGTTTGACTCTACTTCGGGTAAAATCCACTATCTAACTCTATTAAGTTCCTAATTGATGATTCTTAATACAAGATCTGACTCAGTTACATTTTGATGTTTGGCAGGCTCAAGCAAAGGGAAGGAAACTTAAAGGAAGAGTATGTTGAATCTGATCACGAAGATGGATTTCAATCGCATAGTTCGAAGATCGGATTCTTGAGCTACTACTTAGGGGTTATGCTAGATAGCTAGGAAATATATAATAGTAGTTTTCATTTTAAGTTGTATTGTAAGGAAAAAGTTTTTTCCACATTTTATAATTAAATAAAATTTTGTTTTATTTTATATCTCCTTGCAATGGAATTTATGGAAAATTGATGTTTGTATATTTTTAGCAATAATGGAAATACGAATTTGATTCTTTCATTTGTAGTAGTGTCTAAATTTACCAAATAAGGAAAGATTCTCTTCACCCAAGTTTCAATCAGACCGAAACATGGAATCATGCACGTTATATTGTATGATGAACGAGAATTTTCATCTTTGGAAAACTAAGACTAATTCCTTGTTCACATGTATATGTGAGTCAAGTGAAAGACTAAGGGATCGAGTACACATTCCTGTGCACTGGTCAATTCCACCACAAAGATCGATAAGACTATTCATCATGATTTACTAAAGTTTAGTAAATATGGTTATACATATAAGTTTAAGTATAATTCTGAAACATTGGAAAAGTTTCGATGTATGGCAGAACAAATGAGAAGAATCAAATTAGGCATAAAGATAAAAGTTTCCCAAATCTGAAAAGATGGGAGAGTACTTTATTATCATGTTTTGTGATCATCTTAATGATTAAGAAACCATATCACAATTGGTCCTCTAAGGACATCTTAGTGCATTCCTATGGCTAAGAAGAGGAATCATGAATTGTTGAAATGGTTAAATCAAGAAGATGAGTCATACCTCATTCCAAAACAATTCTTAGATTCATACTCCAAGATTGTAACTTGAGTGACATATCTTAAAGAAGGTGTATAACACTTGTCAAATGTAAGAGTAAAATGTGTTATACTCTTGTACATTTGAAATTGGTAAATTGTGATGCTTTGGATAAAACAGAGACCAACTAAGGCCAATTGTGTGAAGTGTTTATCTTAATAAGAATCCGAACTATCTCTTGAATATTTGTTTGTCAAGGAATGGCTCTTGGCAAGAGAGTCTTATATGTCAAGAGGACAGTGGGAGTCTTAAAGATCCTGAAAGAGTTTCAAGAACTAATCAAGAATAAAACCTGTTGTTTATCACTACCACACGACTTGTGGTTTATAACATATCGTGTTGACATATTCCTATTTCAGTTCCTATTCCAGTTGAAGTTGGCTTTGCACAGGAGTTCTGTGAATTCTCAATTGTTTTCATAACAACCTGGAGGCAATGGTAGGCCTTGTGCTGCCAAGTGGCAAGAAGTTCAGATTGCACAAGTTCAGTCCATATGAGTTTGGATTTGTCACTAACCTTGTCTTGTGATTATGGTTTTACAAATTCACATGGATAGGAACACGTACACCATAAAATCTATGTGTCATAAGGTTTCTCTCCGATTCATGAAAATGATGGTGAGGAAACGCTTTCACTAACTAGATTTTAAGTAGATATCAATTGTGGTATTTGCATTCTCAAAGTCGTTAGTGGAGCGTGTGTGGTTAAACAACACACTAACATAAACTTGTGAGAAATGGCAAAGGTCTACACAATTGAGACTATGATTACGGCATCCCTTTCCATATTTCTAAAAAAAAATTAGATACATATGTGAGCTATCTAAGGAAAGGTGTATGATTTTGATAAAGTCTCATCAAAGCATCTCGTATCATAAATCTGAACTTTGTTAAGAAAGTCAATAAAGTATTGATTTCTAGAAGTCAAGCTGATTTCTGAGTACATGTCAAAGCTAGTGGGAGCATGAGTGTTATGCTAATACTCATCATGTTAGTGGGAGCATTATAATTATGATAAGTGTTGCAAGTTAGCAATGTTAATTATAGAAAACAAAAGTTTTAATTGGGAAAAGTTGTTTTGCTATAATTAAGGGAGAGGAAATTATACTTTATTTCAATTCTAAAAGCTTAGATTGAGATTTTAATCATCTTTAGTCACGGGTGTATATATATATATATATATATATATATATATATATATATATATATATATATGAATTTTATGTTGGAATGGTTCCACTTAAGGAAATTCTTTATATATTGTGTTCTCGAAATTTGATTATGATTACGACATCCCTCTTCATAGTCAAATTATGAAAACATGGCAAATTAAAAAATATTGTAGCAAAAGACTGATCAAGGATCATGTCTTTATGTGAGACATCATGAATCGTGTCTCATATGCTTCGGGTATATGATCGATTACATATGCTATAATATTTATGCTTTCTAAATTTTCCAAATGCCCAGGGCATTAAGAGGGGAAAAGGTCTAAAATTGGATATGAGTAAGATGATAAAGCAATTGTCGAGGACAATCTTAGGTTTACGAAAGATTGGTTGCTCATGGATATTTGGAAGTATGGTGTAAATTTTTGGAAAGGACCATATTGACATATTCTGAATAGAGGCAACTCTTGTTCATAAGTAATAGTCAAAATGGGAATATGGAAAGTGTCCATAGGTGGAAGTTATTCAATCCGTGTAAGATTAGAAAACTTAATGCAAGAAGGATGTTCAAAGCAATGTACTTTGAATATGAGACTTCGTTTCCATGGAATTGATCTCCATTGGAAGACTCTGCAATTTCTGTTGACAAGTCTTTGTGACTTTGTGCATAGTCATTACGAGAGGATCAATGCATATAACTTTAGAATCTAATAGATTTCGGTAAATGGTAGGAATATGGAAATCTTACATTTATAGTAAGGATTTGGGATTGTGAAATGAGAATCATTGCAATTATGTTCAATTGATCTATTCCACAAAGTAAGGATCATACAAAAACATAGTGTGCATACTTGGTGTATGGCATAACTATTATTTGGACAAACATAGTGTGCACGTTTGTAGCAAGGCATGCCTATTGTTTTGATTCAAGTATAAAGTTGATTGTTCGAAACATTATACAATGAATAATGAGTAATCAATATGGTGTTTAAATAAAAGGTGTTTTATTTACTCTAAAAGGTGATTGGGGCCATATAGGATTAGTATTATTCTTGTGTTTCACTTTGCATGTTTTGACTTCCCGAATAACTAGGTTATTCAAATTCTCCAAAGTCGGTCATATGTTGCAAGTAGGTATGAATCAAGACTGTCATGAAGTTGGCTTGTAGATGTTTAAGGTGTTGGACACAACAAGAGTTGCTACGACATTCATGAGTGCTCATAAGTTGTGAGTATTGGATTAAACCCACACTCATTTGAATCACTTCATGGATTTTATCATGATATATATTATATTCTTCAAACCTAGAGATATGATTTGTTGGCTATGAGTTGGTTATACATTGATTGCACGAAAACACTTCAGTAACTTGATGTTATAAAATGTGCCTTTGTGTATGATTCAACAAGTAGTAGGACAGCATATGAGTCGAAGTTTATCTATTCCTTTTACCCTTGGAGGGATAAAAGCGATATATGTGGGCCCCTCGATGATTTAGTGATGACATCCCTAAGTGCTTGGCCAAGCCTTGACTGATTTGATTTGTTCAATTAGTCAGTCGTCATAAATTGGAAATCATGAAACAACAAATGGACAGAGAGAATGATTATAATCCATGTCTCAGTCCATCTGATATCTGGAATGGAGTAATATATGATCCCTTATCTAATGGACACGTCATTTGACCAGGTCAGAGTTCGCTAGCGGCTTTAAGAGCTAAGATTGCTAGTCGGGATCTTGGAGTCATGCTTGAATAATAGTTTTAGACTTATCGATGTGGGAAACTATTGGATTAGATGTCTAAGCCCATAACTATTATTGGTATGTATTCGAGCCGAGAGTAGCATGGTCCATTTGGGTTGCACTTCACCGGAACAATTTATATGGATAGTCTTTTGAGAATAGTATGTTTTTTATTTATATTAATATATTATAAGTTCTAATATATTAATATAGCATCATATTATTTAATTAGAATTAACCAAGAATTAATTTAGAATTAATTTAGTGATCAAAAGGAACTAATAAAATATGGATTCTTATATATATAGCATGGGCCAAGTCCATTTAGGTTGGGCTAAGCTTTCATGGATAGTCCATGGAGTTTTCAACCCATGGATCCTATGGAAATGAAAGGTCATGGGTATTATGGTTTACATAGATGAAACCCTAATCCTCCATACTATATAAAGAGGCCTTTGGCACATGAAATGGTAATAGGGTGTGTAAACAAGAGTGGGCCAATTTCTAGTGTGCCTACTATTCTGTCAAGTTTTCCAAGGTGTTTTTGATGATATGTGATTCCACTTGAGGTTTCCACACTATTGGGGCTAAGATCTTAAAGTTCAAGACTTCAAGCTACATAAAAAGGTATGTTATCTAACTAGGCTTTTGTAGTATAGTTGCTTCATATTATGCTAGTTAGGATAAAACCTTGGAATATTGAATATTTGCATGTATAACAGAGAAAACATTGATCCGAGGTTTATAGGGTTGCATGTACACCAAAGGAGTGTTAGAATGCTCAAAACCCATCAAATACAACATAAACCTACAAAATCAAGAAATGACCAAAAATGATTAGTGTTGTTTCTATTATGGAAGAAACTGGACAATAAAAGAGGAACTGCTACTCTAATCTCATCGAGTTGTGGAAGACGGACTTGAGCAAGACTTCAGATATCTATATGATAGAACTATTTGTTTTCCCATCATTCACTTAAGTATTTAATATTGCATGTGACACTAATAACTGATATTATGTGTTGATGTTTTGGAAGAAATAAACAACTGATTACAAACAAATATCTTGTAAGGTTTGATATACTTAGTTCACTATAAACAATGCTCTGATACCAATCTATCACACCCCCAAAACCGGAAAGGCGAAAAAGTTTGGGGGTGGAGGACGTCATGTATAGTATCACAACAATTATATAATAGTAATCAAAGCAAACACAACCATTAAATTGATAAAATATTGTATTTACATCTATTCATAACATAGTTTATATGACATCAAGAGTGTATAACAAAAGTATAAAAGAGGAGAATCTATAAAGCTCCGTCTTTTCAAAATCCTGCGGGTGTACCTGTCTATTGATTTCCTGAGAATACAAGTGATTTTGAAAGTGTATCTACATTTAATTTGGTGAGTTCGTAAGTGTGTCTTAGTGATGGAAAACTTGTCTTTGAACTTTGAAATTACTAGTATGATTCTCCAGAAAATCCATTATTCTCTATAGTGAATGTAATGTAGTCATGTATATTCCTTGTAAATGTGTATTCTATTAGTGTACTAGAAAATAATGTACTATAACTAGTTTTGTATGAAAGCCCTTGTATGAAATCCTGGAATACCACCAGCTGTAGTGTAAAGTAGTGTGTTGTAGTTTCATTTATTTAAAATAAGACCTTTGAAGTAGTGTTAATCCCGTAAACAAATATTCTAGTTATACTGTTTTGAGTTTCATATAACCATGCTTGATATGACCTAGTGACCTTTACAACGTTCTTCAGATGTCAGAATGTTATGACATTTGTTACCTCATGCCTGCCGGCCTAGCTGTTGCAAGTAGCTAAGGTGAGAGATTGTCAGTCCTGTATATATCTATACACAAATTCATGCTCTCCCTCCAGGAGACACTGGTTGTAATTTATAGGATTTGAATCGGTACCCTGATGGGTTGTCACAACTAGCCTTTTTGGCTAGGAAATTTCATCCTCAAGTAAGCAAGGACTATTGTGAGACTTGTGCTAACACACCTAAGTGTACAATATGATTTCCTAAGGAGCCATGTAGTGTTAGGATGCAAATCTCTCCAAGTATAGTGAATCTTTCCCAAATCCCTCCAAGTATGTGAAATCTCTCTAAGTATGCAAAATCTCTCCAAGTATAGTGAATCTCTCCTAAATCTCTCCAAGTATTTGAAATCTCTCCCAAATCTCTCCAAGTATTTGAAATCTCTCCCAAATCTCTCCAAGTATTTGAAATCTCTCCCAAATCTCTCTAAGTATGCGATAACTCTCCAAGTATAGTGAATCTCTCTCAAATCTCTCCAAGTATGTGAAATCTCTTCCAAATCTCTCTAAGTATGTGAAATCTCTCCAAGTATAGTGAATCTCTCCCAAATCTATCCAAGTATGTGAAATCTCTCCCAAATCTCTCCAAGTATGTGAAATCTCTACCAAATCTCTCCACGTATCTCAAATCTCTCTGAAATCTCCCTAAACACCTTCCTCAATCGAAAATAGCTCAAAATCGGAAGAGGAACCCCCAAAAGGACCCTCTTGGTCTTGAACCTCTTGGTCCAGAATCCTCTTGGTCTGGAACCCTCTTGGTCTTGAACCTTCTTAGTCCAGAATGTCTCCTAAGGAGCCAAGAGAAGCCACACCCTTCAGAACCTCCTTTGCTTCGGAACCTCCTTCATTCCGGAAGGCTTCATTCCGAAAGCACCATGATCGGACCCTTCGGATCTGCTTTGGACATCTAGCCGCCTGGCATCCTCGGTCCGGACTTACCCGTTTCGCACTTGACTCCGGAAGTGAGGGTAGACTTCGGACCTCGCCTGTTGGCTCTGGAACTCCCTTGCTACCCACTTCAGACCCTCACAGGATTAGCCCTCCCCTCCGGAAATTTAACTATAACTTCGGAATTCATCATGGAACTCCAGATTTCGGTCATTTTTGGACTTTTTCACCATTTAAGGCATTTTGAGGTCGGGAATCACACCAAACTCGTGTTTTTCTTAACTAAGACCCCTAAAACCCCCATTTTATGCCAACTTTAATTATTTTAAATATATTTATATAAAATAATACCCAAGGTTTTTTTATGAAGAGATTCTAAGAGGATAAGGAGGTTCAGTTGATGTAAATTCCTCATTTCCCATGCTAATCCCAGTAACCTATGCATTAAACCTTAGTGATAGGCATTACCCACCAGTACTCCAAGCAAATGTCAAATCACTCCTTATCTTTCCTTATTGAAAACGTGAACTGCTCTCTCACTTCTCATATCCATATTCAAAAAACTCCTACGAACACTCTCATTTTCTCTCCAATACTCCTCCCAAGAGCAAACTTAAGGATCTTGCTGGAAGCAAAATTCTCAAATCTTCCCTAGAGTTTTTCTAAAGATAGCATTCTTCCCGGATGAGTTCCTCAACTCAGCCAAGAGTTTAAGTTTGAGATCTTCACTCCATAACTCCAAACAACTCCTCAACCAACTCAAGGTGAGCTTCATACCCCACATTTTTCAATGTTTTAATGTTTTTGGGGGAGAGTACAAGCCAAATCTTGCCTAAATACTTAAATAATTGCATGTATACGTTTGTTTGTATGTGTGTGCGAAATATTATTAAATTATTATTTTAGTAATATACTCATGAGTGTAAGATTTCACAACTTCATAAAGAATAAAGGATAATTTGTGTACAAAAGAGCCTCCGAACTATTGGGTGTGTCCAACTTAACCCCTTTATCTATGCTTTCATGTCTAGAGATAAAAGTTATAAAAAGGGACCTTGATAAGTGGACACCATTTCTAGTAACTTTCAAAAATGGAAACCTTGTGACTATTTGCAAACTATCAGGAAGTATTTTATAAATACTAGATATAAAAGTTTGCGTCAAGAAGATATACAAATAGAGCCTTTATTATAGAAATATTTGCATGTCATAAGCTGCTGTCGTAAAAACCTCGAAGAACATAAGTAATGTTCTATATGTCATAAAACATAAAATGCGTGTCATAACCGGGAATTATAAATTTATACAAATTATAACTTGACACTTTTTCTCTTGACTAAAATGACTCATTTTTCAATAAACGAAAAGGAACGAACACGAGCACCCAGTTAACGAGCACAATCAACGATATGGAACAAGAACGATATTTATATTCAATGAGTACGAATTTCATTATTTATCTAACAAATAATGGATATGTAACGATTGATCAAAAGGTTGTTAATATTCTAGTCAGACAAATCTTAAAAGTACCTAAGTATGAAAAATATTAGTGTACGTCTAAAGTCCTGTAAGGAGTTATAGCCAGAGTCTCCTGGAGGGAGAGCGGGAATTTGTGTATAGATCTATACGGGGTTGACACCCCTCACCTCCGTTGTTCGCTACAGCTAGACGGGCCAGTCTAGGGTGACAAATGTCTTTTCCAAACCGAGGGCGCCTGAGAAACGCCAAAACAAGCACTCCGTCAGATTAGTATGGTTATAACGACTCACTAGAATATGTTATATTAACTAGAAATTTATGTAACGAAAACCTCATAAATAAATTTTGGCACGTTGTATTGACCATCCTACATGTGATAGGTGATGGTCCGCATTTGTTGTGTTGACTGTCCTTTTCATAACGTAGAATGTCCACAATTGCTATGCTGATTCTTTCTCCTAACAAGTATAAAGTCGTAATACTGCGATTTTACAAATTAAAAAGCGTAGGAGTCTACGGAAAACGTTTGTAAACGATTTTAAAAACGATAAACTAACCCACACATATACATAGTTGGAACTAGGACTTACGAATATTTTATAGTAGAAAATATAGGATTTTCTGGAGAAAACGATTTTCTACGATTTCGATAACGATAAACTAGAACACACACTCAATTTTACTCGATAAGGGGAACAAGATTTTCAACCATATTTCCTTTTTGAAAATAATGGTTTTTCTTGAAACGGTTGACTATTACTATTCAAAAGAACTATTCTCGTACACAGTTCGCTTTTACAAATCACACTACTCTTCAAAATCACTCCTTATAAGGATGAACAAAAGTAATGACATGTACACATATATCCATGATTTTCAAGGCAAGACTTCAAACAATTTCATGGAAAATATCGGATTTTCTGAAAGTTCAATGAGAACGATTCTAAACAAGTGTAAATGATTTTATACAAAATGCTTATAAACTCACCAACTTTTTAGTTGACGCTTTTCAAAACGAATTGTATTGTTAGGGATGTAGTAAGCAGGTAATAAGGGATGCTGATGCAAGACCATTTAGCTGTAGTTTCAAATTTTCTATTTATGTATCTTTTGTGTAACTCAATGATCAAATACAAACACCATGTAAGTTTGTTATCTCAATGTATGATGTTTTGATTGCTCTGTTTCATTTATATTTAATTGTTATGATACTGCACAATGAAGTTACCCGTCTCCGGACGTTTCCGCCGTCTGGTCCGGGGTGTGACATGGGTACCCCGAAGTAGTACCTCACAACCCTGTATTAACTAGTTTATGTGTAATGTAGTAGTATTATCATGTAATTAATATTGTATGCATTACCTAGTAATAATGTACTTTGTAATGTAAAATAATTATAATTAAATAATTATTTAGTAGTGTATCCTTGAATCATTGTAATAGAGTAGCGTTCTTGAATTTGTAAGATAGTGTGGTGTCTTCCAAACTATACCTATTACAGTTTAAATGTATGTCTTGTTCTGTGTATTGTACATAGAAAAATAGTGTAGTAGTTCGCTAACTATACCAATTATAGTTTAAATGTAATGTTCGGTAATGTACTGGTACTTTCGTAATTAAATGTATGTATAAAGTAGTAGTCAGAAAACTTGTAATAAACACCCTCTTGCTCGACATGTTACAAAAGGATTAAAGTATAATAAATATATAAATGAATTGAAATAATTGCAAGTGGTTTGGAATGGTTTTGAAATCGTTTTAATATTAACACAAGAGTCCTTGTGTTTACTTGTGTTCCCACCTTAAAGCATTATAAATAGTGATAACATAGGGGTGTGAATTCACCTTAAACATGCATTAGCTAGAATTGGTGAGTAGTAGAGATGATGATCAGGTAAGCTTATGTGCGAATTGTTGGATTAGTGTCTAAGTCCATAACTATTTTGGTATGTACTTGACCCGATGGTGCATGGTCCTTTTGGGTTGCCTTCACCAAAGCAACTTGATAGGATTAATTATGGAGAGAAAGGATTAATTATGATTTATTAATATATTATGAGAATAATATATTAAAGGAGAAATCATATTGTTTAATTAATATTAGTCAAGAATTAATAAGAATTAAGTTTGCGGCTAAAAGACATTAATTAAACTTAAGGGACTAGAACTGTCAATTGTGTGATAGTTTAATATTGGGCTAACGGACTCCATATTAGAGGGGTAGACGAATTCTATGGGGAAACCCATTAGAAATCGTCCTAGGCCTCTAAGGAGGGAGTCCATGGCTTGCTTAGGGCTTAAGCATCCAAATTAAGGTTTCCTTGTTAGATAACCCTAATAGCCTTACTATTTAAGGAACCCTTGGGCACCAAAAATGTGGGAAACTGAATCCTTAGGGTTTCCACACGTTTTAGGCAGCCTCCACTCTCCTTATTCTTCATCCTCTTGCTCTTGGTGTTTGTGAACCATTAAAGGAGTGACATTTACGACTCTAAGCTTTCTAAAGTCATTATAAGGAGGATTTGGGATTGTTATTGCTACATAACAATCAAGGTAAGACCTAAGCCCCATTCATAAGGTAATTTGATTAATTTTATGCTAGATCTAGGGTTTAAAGTCTTGGATGAATTGCATGTACAATAGAGAAACCTAGATCCAAGCATTAGGGTTTGTATGAGCACATACGATGTTCTTATGGCTAAAACCCATCAGTGGTATCAGAGCCATGATTGGTTTCTATTGTATGGATGCCTAACATATTCATTCTTGTTGCAAAAATCGTTTTTTGCCTCCGTGCCTGATGAACTCGGCGAGTTCCAATGTGGACTCGGCGAGTTCGAGCGTCAGAAGGAGGCAGTTTCGGGATTTCTTGTTGTTTTGCTTAAGGATACTTGCCTTAATTGTTTTGGGTCTTTAATATTCGAATTTTATTCTAAATTTGAGTATATCCTTAATTAAACAAAAGATATTTACCAATTGATTAGATAATAACTTCCTTATATGATTAAAGATTGATTATTTGTATTAATTGGATAACTTATCTTAAAGAAATTGAAATTAGATCAAATATAGATAATGACTAAATTAATTGGTTAATTTCTATTATTTGTTATTTGATCCTTGTGTTGTGAAAAAGTTTCAATTGTGCCCATATATGTTTTATGGTTTAAATTTGAACTTAAAGGTTTTGTTTTGAAATTTAAATAGTTGAAACCCTAATGTTTTGAAATGTTTCAAAACTTGCCCTCAAGTTTTGGAATTTAAAAGTTGATTAAAAGTTTAATTTAGAAATGTTAAATTCTAAAACCCTAGTATTGTTTTGAAAAGTTCAAATCACACCCTTATGGTTTTATTAATTAATTAAAGTGTATAATTATTAAATTAGACCACCTAGTATTTTAAAAGTGTAAAATACACCCTATACTATATATATCATTAAAAGTCTAATATTATATATGTATGAGTAAAGTGTCAAGTCTTACCGTTAGTAGGCCTCATTCACGAAGCTGGTCTATAAGGGGTGTTTAAGGAAATTGCCTATAAAATGGCGATTGAATAGGTATCCACTCTTACCCACCGCACTCTTGACTAGTGGAGGGTCGATAGCCGAACGGGTAGGATAAGACAGAAACCTTCCATTATAAGTATAATGAAGTACAAAAGTAACTAAATTTTTATAAATTCCCAATCGTAGTTACTCTAGGCAAAAGTGAATTGATGCAATTCCATGAAATTACACTTTGTACCCTTACGAAGACGTTAGTGGAGCGTGTGTGGTTAACCGGCACACTAAATGGGTCTAAGCAAAGGTAGCAAAGGGTGAGTCAATGTTTGTCATAGTTCGGTGGAGCGTGTGTGGGGGCACCATGTAAGTTTGCATGGTTATTCACACCCTATTTTGTGATCCTCGGCATCCCAATCACAAATCGAGTGGCATATCGAGATTTAAACATGCCATTGAAAAGTTCAATGAATCTCAAAGGATCTAGGAGTTTTCAATGCATTTAAAACTTAATCTGTTTTTCGTTTTTTCATGGTGGAAAATTAGTGAATCGTCATTCACTTACCTTCAAATGTTCCGCAATTTGGGTTACGGCATCCCTCTCCCAAGTTGTGGAATATTTTGTTGGGTCCTAGCCTTAGTATCTCATTTGGGTGATGTGAATTTGTTTTCTCCCGTTTTGTAGATGTCAAAGTACGACAATTATAGTCTTCCCAAATCCCGTGGAACAAGCTTTCCACATGAAGATGATATTCCACGATTCGATCGAGGAACAAGAGATCATGCTTCACTTCCTCCACCTCCTCCAGTTATTCTCCCTAACCCACAAGTTCGAAGGCTTGAAAAGTTCAAGCTCACTCAAGCCCTTTTGGCAAGTAAACATGAAGAAGGAAAGTCGGTATGTGCACACGTCCTAGAGATGAAGTCACACATTGATAGGTTAAGAATGTTGGGATCCGTTGTCTGTGAGGAGTTGGCTATTGATTGGGTTCTTCAATCACTTCCTAACTCATATAGTGAGTTTGTAATAGAGTACTATGTGATGAACCACGACGTGAACCTTATAGATCTCACCTACATGCTTATTGCTGCTGAATCAGCGATGATATGGCGCACTGGAAAAGCAAAGTTGATTGGTGGATCGGCCTTCCAGACCTCTATGGATATAGGCAATGGCAACGAAAGGCATGCCATGATCAAAAAGTTTGATCATAAGAGAGAGGCAAAGTCAGAAGTAGTTTTGTGTGTTGTTCCAAAGAAGTCAATCTGCTTTTATTGCCAAGAGAAGGGGCATTGGAGACGAAGCTGTCCTATTTACCTAAGAGATCTAAGAGATGGGAGAGTCAAAACGTATGGATCTACTTTAGGTAAACTCCATTAACTAACTCTTTTAAGTTCCTATTCGAGATTCTTAATACATGATGTGATAAGATTACATCTCGATGTTTTGTAGGATCAAAGAAAAGAGAGGAAACTTAAGAGAAGAAGTGAGCGGAATCTAATCCTAAAGAAATGGATTTCGATCGCATTACTTAAAGATTAGAATTTTGAGCTACTACTTAGAGTTAGAATAGATTGCTAAGAAATATATATTAACATAGTTTTTCGATTGAATTGCATTGTAAGGACAAATTTTTCCGCAATAAAATAAAATTTGATTTTATATTATTTATTTATCCTTGCAATGGCGTGTATGAAAAATTGATGTTTGTAAGTTTCTATTTTAGCAATAATGGATTTGATTCTTAATTATGTTATTTGTGGAAAGGTCAAGAGTTTACCAAATATGGAAAGTTTCTCATCGCCCAAGATTCAATTGGATAGAAACTTGGAATCATACAACAAGTATTGCATGATGAATGAGAAGTTTCATATTTGGAAATTAGACTAATTTGTTGACAAAGTGTCAAGTGAAGGACTAGGAGATCAAGTACACAAAGGTTGTGTGTTGATCAAGTCCACCACAAAACTGACAAATATATTCGTCATGATTTACTAAAGGTTTAGTGGATATGATTATACTTATAAGATGAAGTATAATTCTGAATTGATTGAAAGAGTTTAAATCAATAGCAGAACGAATAAGAAGAATCAAGTAGGCAGAAAGATAAAAGTTTCTCTATTCTAAGAAGAAGGGAGAGTACCTTTTATTATGTTTTATGATAGATCTTAACGATTAAGAACCATATCTCAATTGATCCTCTAAGTGAGTCTTAGTACAATTGTATGTCTGAGAAGAGGAATCAAGAATTGAAGAAATGGTTAAATCAAAAGGGCGATCATACTTCGTTCAAAAACAAGTCTTAGAGCTAAGATTGTGACATTAAGTGACAAGTATTAAGAAGGTTTATAACATTCATCAAATGTGGAAAGTTGTGATGTCTTGTATAAGACAAAGACCAACTAGAACAAATTTTATGAAGTGTTTTGTTTTAATAAAAGCTACACTAACTCTTGAATATTTGTTTGTCAAGAAATGTTATTGACAAAAGAATCTTATATGTCAAGGAGTCAGTGGGAGTCTCAATGGTCTTGAAAGGTTTCAAGAACAAATCAAGAATAAACCTTATCGATCATCACTAGCACATGAGTTGAGGTTTACAACCTATTGTGTTGACACTATCTTGTTTCTGTGCGGTTCCAATTGAGTTATTTATGCATGTGAGTCCTATGAGTTCTTATTTGAATGCATAAAAGGCAAGGACCTTGATCAATGAAAAGTACATTGATAGGAAAGGGTGAGCTGCTTAACTACTTGGAAGAGATGGTGGCAGCCGTGTTACCATAAGGCAAGAGATCAAGATTGAGAAAGTTCGGTCCATATGAGTTTGGATTTGTCGCAAACTTTGGTTTTGGACAAATTCGCATGGATAGGAACAAATACACCATTAAAATCTAAGTTTCATAAGATTCCCTCCTTCATGAAGATGAGGCAAAGGTGTATAATTTTGAGAAGCTTAGATAAAGGATTATCAAAGCATTAGAAATATGAACTTAAGAAATTCAATAGGAATTGTTTTCTGGAAGTTAAGCTATTTCTAAATACATGTCAAAGCTAGTGGGAGCATACGAGTTATGCTTATGTGATAATAATCATCAAAGTGGGAGCATAAATGATGTGCTTGTATGATTATTAGGGTAAGTATTGCAAGTTAGCAATATTAATTATAGAAAACTAGAGTTATACTTTGCCAAGTTTTAAGGATTGAATAGTTGTTTTGCTATAATTAAGGGAGAGAATATTATGCTTCATTTCAAATCTAAAGGCTTAGGTTGTGGAATGTTAATAAATTTAGTCAAGGATACATAGTGCGTTCTCAATTTTCAATTATGATTATAGCATTCCTCTTCATAGTTAGAATTATGAGAATGTGACACATAAAATATTATGGCAAAAGATTGATAACGTATCGTATCTTTATGTAAGAACATTATGCATCGTGTACCATACGCTTCGGGTAAAGGATCGATTGCAAATGCTATAATATTTGACCAGTCTAAAATTTTCCAAATGTCTAGCGCATTTAGAGGGAAAAAGGACAAGAATCGGTTTTGACTAAGATAATTAAACAACTATCAAAGGACAATCCAAAGCTCGTTGAGGATTGGTCGCTTGTAAGTAGTTGGAATTATGATATTGGATGGACCATATCGACATTATTATGAATAGATAAGATTCTATTAAGAATGAATTGTCATATGGCAAATATGGAAATGTTTCCATATTGGGAGTTGGATATTGAAAATCTATGTCTAGATTAGAAATTTTATGCAAAAGGATGTTCAAAGGAATGTACTTTGAGTGAGAGACACCATGTCTATGGAATTGTATTGTAACAATCTCAAATAGAGGACTTTGTAATTTCATTGGCAATAGTCATTGTGACTTTTGTGCTATGGCATTACGAAAGGATCATTGCATAAAATGTCAGAATCTAGCATATTCTATAAGTGGCAAGAATTTGATATTCTTTCACTTGTGAAAAGGATTAGGAATTGTGAAATGAGTATGATTGGAAATGTGTTCATTTGATCTATTTCACAAAGTAAGAACCGTAGGTAAGCATTGTGTGCATGCTAAGAGCATGGGACAAGTGTAGTAATAATTCAAGTAAGAAGTTGATTACCCGAAACAACAAATAATGAGTAATCGATATGGTGATAAATAAAAGGTGTTTTATTTATACTCAAAGGTTTGAGGACATATGGGACTAGTATTATTCTTGTGTTTCACTTTGCATGTTTTGACTTCCTGAATAATTTAATTGGTTCAGAACAGTCAAATTATTCGAACGGGCCACAGTCGTTCATATGTTGGAAGTAGGTATGAATAAAGGCTGCCATGAATTGGTGTGTGGATTGTCTTAAGTGTATTAGACATAAGCAAATGTTTGCTGCAACGTTCATGAGTGCTTATAAATATGATTTGAACATTGGATTAAACCCATGCTCACTTGGATCACTTCATGGATTTTATCACGATTGATTGGTGAGACGATAACATCTTATATTCTTGAAACTAAGACCTGTGAATTCTATCTTGCGAATCGGTTGCACATTGATAATATGTAAACGCACTAGTAACTTGGTGTTATAAAACATATTGTTGTGTGTGATTCGGTAAGTGAGTGCAAGCAAGCATTGAGTCAAATTTTATTCGTTCCATTTATCCAAAGTAAGATAAAAGCAATATCTTTGGGCCCCTCGATGATTTAGTGATGGCACCTAAGCGCTTGGCCAAGCCGGGACTAATTTGATGTGATCAATTGTAGTCTGTTGTCAGTCGTCATAAATCGGAAGTCGGGAAATAGTATAGAGAGAATGATTAAGTTCATGTCTCATATCTATACGATATCAATAATGGAGGAATATATGATCCCTTATCTAAGGGACACGCGTATCTGATAAGATCAGAGTTGACAATGGCTTTTGAAAGCTACGATTGCAGATCAGGATCTGAAGTCATACGCAGAATAGTTATTAGACTTATCCAAGTGGGAGGCTGTTGGATTAGTGTCTAAGTCCATAACTATTTTGGTATGTACTTGACCCGATGGTGCATGGTCCTTTTGGGTTGCCTTCACTAAAGCAACTTGATAGGATGAATTATGGAGAGAAAGGATTAATTATGATTTATTAATATATTATGAGAATAATATATTAAAGGAGAAATCATATTGTTTAATTAATATTAGTCAAGAATTAATAAGAATTAAGTTTGTGGCTAAAAGACATTAATTAAACTTAAGGGACTAGAACTGTCAATTGTGTGATAGTTGAATATTGGGCTAACGGACTCCATATTAGAGGGGTGGACGAATTCTATGGGGAAACCCATTAGAAATCGTCCTAGGCCTCTAAGGAGGGAGTACATGGGTTGCTTAGGGTTTAAGCATCCAAATTAGGGTTTCCTTGTTAGATAACCCTAATAGCCTCACTATTTCAGGAACCCTTGGGCACCAAAAACCTGGGAAACTGAATCCTTCGGGTTTCCACATGTTTTGGGTAGCCTCCACTCTTCTTATTCTTCATCCTCTTGCTCTTGGTGTTTGTGAACCATTAGAGGAGTGACATTTGTGACTCTAAGCTTTCTAAAGTCATTACAAGGAGGATTTGGGATTGTTATTGCTACATAACAATCAAGGTAAGATCTAAACCCCATTCATAAGGTAATTTGATTAATTGTATGCTAGATCTAGGGTTTAAAGTCTTGGATGAATTGCATGTACAATAGAGAAACCTAGATCCAAGCATTAGGGTTTGTATGAGCACATAGGATGTTCTTATGGCTAAAACCCATCACGAATAACGTTATCCTAAAAATAATAATATTCGACATCGTATTTAAATTAATAATATATTAATTTAAATAATGAGTTAAATAATATTGGAAATATTAATTAAATTATGTAAGGAATACTTACAATTTATTTGGAATTATTTGGAAATGTTGCCAAGTGTTTTTGGTTGGCAAAATGGGTTTACGGTTGGATCTCTGCGTTTACGGTTAGATCTTGGTGTTATTAAGTGAATGTTTGAAGATCTGAAGATGTTATGAATGTTCTTGGGGAATTGTTTGAAGATTTGAAGATTTTGGGCACAATTTATGAAGTTTTCATGGTTCACGGATGATAGTTGAAAGGATTTTGGGGGTATTTACGGATGGAAAATGTGTGAAATGAAAGTGTTTTCGCCTAAACACTTATATATAGGGGTGGTTTACGGTCTAGAGCTTCTAAAATGGGGGTGTTTACGGTTTTGAGCCATAAGGATAAAGGGGTTCACGAATTTAGGTCAAAAGGGAAAGGGTTCATGGTCTAGGTTTCCAACCTTGAGGGTTTTCGGATTTGATTTCCACCCTTTAGGGGTTTACAGTTTTGCTTTTCACCAAAAATCATGTGTTTACGGTTTGGGTAATCCCAAAATTGTGAACACATTTCAACCCTTTTAAACCATTAATTAAGTTAATTATAGTCCCTTTGTTTCGAACTAGTGTAAGCTTGATTTGATTTAGTATGATTTTATGTTAAGTATTAAGCTTATACTATCCTACTTCAAAATGGTTTTCCCATAAACTTGTATATAAGTTAAATGAATATGCACTCGAGGCATTTAAATTTCCTATATCTACAATATAGGTGGTGAGTCTTTGCTTGAACATGCTTGTAGTATAGAGTTTTATTATCTCAAAACAACGGGTTGTTACATTATCCCCCCGTTAGAGGGAATTTCATCCCGAAATTCTTGCTATAGTGAATAAATCATGGATTACGAAAAATATGCGGAGACTTTTGTTTCATTTGATCCTCTCGCTCCCAGGTGAATTCAGGTCCCCGCTTGGCATTCCAACGAACCTTCACTATCGGTATGTGACTTTGTTTCGTTCGTTTGACTTCCCTATCCATAATTTCTACGGGTTCTTCCACGAAATTAAGACTCTCATTTACCTCGATCTCGTCGAGTGGAATTACAAGTGTTTCGTCTAATAGACACTTCTTTAAATTTGATACGTGGAACATAGGGTGTACTTTGTTAAGTTCTTGTGGTAGACGGAGTTTGTAGGCTACTGGGCTGATTCTAGCGAGGATTTCGAACGGTCCTATGTACGTTGGATTTAGGTTTCCATGCTTTCCGAAGTGTATCATGACTTTTCAAGGTGAAAACTTCAACAGGACACGGTCACCCATCTGGAATTCCAAGGGTTTTCGTCTCTTGTCAGCATATCTCTTTTTTCTATATCTAGAGGCATTTACTCGCTCTTAGATTTGGGCAATCTTTTATGTGGTTTCTCGAATGATCTCCGGGCCAGTGAGAGTGTTGTTAAGAACTTGGCCTCTAGCTAGTTGTGTGTCTCCTACTTCAGCCCAACACAGAGGGTATCTGCAATTGCAGCCATATAGGGCTTCGAACGGGGCAACCTTGATCCTAGAATGATAGCTATTACTGTATGAAAATTAGACTAATGGCAAATGGGCATCCCATGCTTTACCAAAGTCAATCACACAGGCTCTCAGCATGTCTTCTAGGGTCTGTATAGTTCTCTTACTCTGCCCATCGGTTTGTGGATGGTAGGTTGTGCTCATGGCCAGCCTAGTCCTTAAAGATTTCTGGAGCGACTGCCAAAATTTTAAGGTGAATCTACTATCTCTATCAGAGATAATAGAGATTGGCACACCATGTAGTCGTACAATCTCTTTGATGTAAGTTTTGGTCAATTTCTCCATCTTGTATGTTTCCTTTATTGGCAGGAAGTGAGCAGATTTGGTTAATTTGTCAACGATAACCGAAATAGTGTCATGACCACTCAGGGTCTTGGGAAACTTGGTTATGAAATCCATTATAATCCGCTCCCACTTCCACTCAGGTATCTCTGGTTGTTACAATAAACCTGAGGGCTTTTGATATTCTACCTTAAACTTTGTCACACCCCGAAAACCAAAGGCGGAAACGTTCCCGGGGTTGACTCCACGTTGAGTATCAAAATCCAATGTACATAGTAATCACAGTAAACAACCATTACATTACATATATATGAAAGTTTACATTTGGTTCAAAAGTAAATTGTACAAAAGTTATACATATATCATATGAACAAAAGAGACGAGTCTTCAGAGCACTCCGTCTTCACCAAACGATATCGCCGGGTACCTGTCTAACTTGGACCTGAGAATACAAGCAGTTTGAAAATCAGCATAAAGCTGGTGAGTTCATAAGCGGTTTTGTTTTGTGAAAATGTTTCGGTTTCCTTTAGTTTTCTGAAAAGGTTTGATATCCAAGAAAATCTCATATTTTCTTATGTAAAGTAGTTAAGTTATCTTTCGTTACAGTTCTGTTACAGATATAAGTTAACCCCAGGAAAATCCCATATTTTCCTAAATGTAAGATTGATTAAATAACACATAGTATAGTTTAATATACAAAACTATAATTTAGACGAACTGTATATAGAAAGTATTTTGAAAACCTTGGGACTAACATCCCGAACCAGTTTATAGATAATTCGATAAAGACTATGGGATCACTATCCCGAAAATAGATATAAGATAGCTTGATAAACCATAGGATCACTATCCCGAAACTAGATATATGATAGATTGATAAAATCATGGGATTATCATCCCGTATAAGATTTAGCTTCAAAACCATGGGATTACCATCCCGAACGAGATATAGACACAAGATCATGGGATTATCATCCCGAATAAGATATAGACATAAAACCATGGGATTACCATCCCAAACGAGATATAGATACAAGACCATGGGATTATCATCCCGAACAAGATATAGATACAAGACCATGGGATTATCATCCCGAACAAGATATAGATTCTAAACAAAATCCTAGCTGTGAATAAGTTTATATTAATACGTATTGTGAGTCGGGTAACCATGCTGATATGACAACGAGACCTCCTTGACGTTAGTCAGACGTTGAATGATATACATAATTTGTCACCCCAGGCGTGCCCGCCTAACTGTAGCTAGCAGTTAAGGTGTGAGATTGTCAGTCCCAAATAGATTTATTCACAAATTCCTCGCTCTCCCTCCAAGAGACTCTGGTTACACTTCCGGAGAGGATTTACTTGATCATCCATAAAGGGTAGTGACTATCTCACAAGCTAGTATTAAACTATTCACATGATTCTCATATGATAACAGACATACAAAGATTTTAAATATGATACAGTGAAAATAGTTACATACAGGAAACTATCTGGCAATACATTCAAATGATACGGAGATAAACTGAATCAGACATAGTTTATCAAATAACTTTATATAGATATCAGTACATGATATAAAGAGAAATATAGAACCCCAAATTATTCCCATAATAATTTGATTAGTTTGGTTATTTTCTTAACTAAAATCCATTTAGTTGAAATTGATAAATCATTCCTTATGCTCAACATAATACATAAGGAGTAAAAGAGTTTATAAGTTGCCAGATATTATTTGAAATACATCAATGTTATAATTCGAAAACAGTTATAGTTTTGCTTGTATTCCCCCCCTGAAAACATTGAAAAACACTGAAAAAGGCGTAGGGGTATGAACTCACCGGACGAGAAATGTGACGATTTGGATGCTAAGAGTTGATCCGGGGCTTGTAAATACACGAGGTTCTTAATTATAATGTAAAGATACACATTTGTATCTAATTAGGACTTAGTTTATTCATATGATAGGGACACTTGCTTCAAGTCGCGAAAACACTCTGATACGAGTGTTTGGAGGGACCCGGGTGGCGTTTAAGGACGTGAATGATGCAAGGGACTTAGGAAATGAGTTGGGACTTCAAAGGAACACCCCCTTTAGGGAGTTTACGGCCACAAGACCCATTCCCCATGAGTTTACGGCCGTAAACTCATGGTGGGGTCAAATATGGGCAAAAATGACTTCAAACACTTAGGGGAATTTTTTCTAGGTTTGGTTCAATGTCTTGGAATAGATTTTTATCATCAAAATGACACATTTTAGGGAGTTTACGGCCTAGCATGGTCTCATGGCCGTAAACTCCTATAAATCCATGAAAAGTTGTGTTTTTGGATCCCAAACTAATCACATGTGATTGCTAAAATTGTACCAAAGCCTTATATGCATTTGTTTGAAATTTTGAAGGGTTTTTTGGAGTTTACGGCCAATGAGACCCTTCTCATGGCCGTAAACTCTCATAGAGAGTAAATCCTTGTGTTTTAATGCCAAAAACTTGTTTGTATGGACTTCTAAAATTCATTCCAAGGCTTTAGGGGTGGTTTAATGACATTTTGACATGGTTTTATGAGTTTACGGCCAAAGGCTATGTGCTTAGGCCGTAAACTCCTAAATGTGATGCATTTGATGTGTTTAAGGCCTCCAAACCATTTTTAGATGATTCTAGGATTTACCACAAGGTTATTGGTTGAGTTTCAGGGCATTTGGACATGTTTAAAGACACTTAATCCCCCAAAAATGATGTTTCAAGTGTCCAAATGCAAAGATCTATGTTCTATAATTCATAACTAAGGCATATGAGTGATTTGGAAGGGTTTAAGGGCATGAAAACCCTAGTTTAATGAGTTTACGCCCAAGAATGATCCTTGGCCGTAAACTCCTTCAAACTTCACAAAGTTCATGTTTTAATTGTTTAGAGTCCATATCTTGAAGCCATTTAGCCATATCTAAGTCCCAAACTTGTCAAGGAGGGGTTTAAGGGCTCAAAAACCCACTTAATATGAGTTTACGGCCCATGAATGCACCATGGCCATAAACTCATGAATATGGTCACAAATCATGTTTTGAACTCGAAATTGAAGGCTAAGAAGGTTACAATACAAGCTAAGGAATGCACCTTAGAGATTTGAAGCCTTAAATTTGAGTTTTGGACCCTTAAACTTGGATTTAGGAGAGAGGTTAGAGAGAGAGTAGAGAGAGAAGGAAAAAGCTTCAAATGGATGCTAGAACACGTTTATATAGGTCTTAAAACTTGTACGCGGTGGAATTCTACCCGATACTGACGTTAAACGCAGCTTTTGGTTGCACCCGATTAAGTTACCGTCACCCGGTGGGGACATTTTTAAAACTTATGAAATAATTATATTCGGGCTAATTACGTGAGTTCCTGAGTGATTTAGACACTCATTAAATTAAAATCAACGTATAAGTTTATATAATTAACCCAAAGAGAAAACGGAACGAATTTGATAACGGCGACCTTTCGGGTAGAACGGGTTTTGGCGACGAATAATTTCAGGTTGTTACATTATCCCCCCCGTTAAAGGGAATTTCGTCCCGAAATTCAAAGAATAAGATACAGGTCATGGATTGGAATGAGATATGAGTGGATTTGTTGCCTTGGATCTTCACTTTCTCAAGTGGAATTAGGTCTCTACTGGGAGTTCTAATGAATTCTCATTATCGGGACATGCCTTGGTTTTGTACTTTGACTCTCTCTTAATCTACGATATCAATCTGTTTTCTCATCGAAGTTCCAACCCTGGACGACTTCGGTTTCCTCAAAGGAATCACTAGGGTTTCGTTGGGCAGACGTTTTTAAGGATTCGAGACGTGATGGTCTAGATAGATATTACCAAGCTCTAAGGGCATCCGAAACCTGATGATTGCAGAATCGATCTCTACGAAGATCTCAAAAGGTCTGATGTGAGACTAAACTGGACGCTCGAAAGAAACTCCCGGGAATCCTTCGGGGTAGACATTTAGAGGGAAAGGCTGCTAACTTCCCGTTTCTCAATAATCACAGAAACGAGGGATGCGTGGTAATTCTCATTGGGAAAACTTTTGAGTTCTAAGGCATAGAATGATACGGAAGTTTGATGCCAAAGATTACGAGAACCGGGTCGAGAAATAAATCTAGACGAGCGACCCTTTCGAAAGTAAAGATAACAACATGAATGAGACTCGGTCAATTCTGGTTAAACATGGCATCAAAGTATTTTCATGGAAAGTTTCCCCCTTTATAAATCGAATGGAACAGAAAAGTCCTCCGGACTGAGGATTTAATCGATAGGTACGAAGTTAGTGTTCTCTATCTCACTAGTTAGTCGTCTCGACGGTATACATTTCGATTACATGCGAAGGATTGAGTTTAGAAATTGTTCGAATAGATAGATAACAGGTTTCCCTTTTGTACCAAAATCGAAAAGAGTTGCAGGTATAAGAATTATCAAAGAGAAATATACATGTGGCAGCAGAGGGATTTGTGGTTATAGCTGTCTTGGGACAATTTCTTTTGAAGTGCCCAGCTTCACCACAATTGTAGCAGGCCGGACTGATTCCCACTCCGGATGATTGGTTTGATGGCTTGGCTGGTTTTCTGCAGGTTCGCGCAAGATGGCCCTTATTGCCACAAATGTCGCAGATCCTTTCGCGACATGGACCAGGAATGCGGTGGTGGTAGCTACACTTACTACACCAAGGAAGGGTACCAGTGTATCCACTGGCGGGAGTTTGGGTTGTGGAACCTACAGCTGAAACAGCAACAGGGGCAGTAGCAGCATGGACTGCTACCGTTTGCTATTTCTTAGAAGACCCTTGCGTACTCTGGGCCTTCCGCTTGTTCCAGGATTTCTTTTTACTTCCGCCTCCACTGGTGACTGGCTCGGGGGTAGTAGCTTCTTCATCGGAGTTGTCTTCGTGATCTATCAGGATTTTCGCAAGGCACTTAGCACTGTCATATGTGTCTGGCTTCGCAGCCAAGACATTCCCCTTTGTTGGCTGGGTCAACCCCCAGATGAACCTCTCTATCTTTTTACTCTCCGGGGTAACCATTCCTGGACAAAGTAACGCCAGATCATCAAATCTTGAGGTATAAGCAGTTATGTCGGAACCCTTCATCTTAAGGTTCCAAAGTTCGTGTTCTAGCTTCTGAAGTTCGCCCTGAGGGCAATACTCTGCGAGAAGAAGCTCCTTCATAGCTTCCCAGCCCATAACATTGGCTACAGGTAAAGTTAAAGATTTGACTCGGCCGTTCCACCAAGTCAGGGCTTTGTCTACGAAGGTACAGGTGGCAAACATGACTCTATCAGACTCCGAACAGTCACATATTTCAAAGATTGATTCGATTCTCTCAAACCGTCGGGTTAAGGCAATGACACCCCCTGTGCCATTGAAGAATGTCGGTTTCGCGTTCATGAAGTCTTTATAGGAACCCCCTTTTTGGTGTCCCTGGCTATCATCTGGGTTTTGAGTTTCACCTCCCGAACCCCTAGAGTTCAGTTGAGGTAAGAGAGCTGATATGGTAGTGGAAATGGTTGCCTGAAGTGTTTCCAAATCGATCTGAATAGGAGGTGGTGGCGGAGGAGGATTGCTGTTGTTCGTTGAGCTGGGTCTCTTTCTTGGAGGCATCTTGATCTAAAAAGATCAGGAAAGAGAGGATCATAAGTCCTCTGAATTGAATCAAGAGATATGGGACATGAGATATCTCATCAAGGCAAATATAGCATCATACTAAGCGATAAAGCAGAGAGGAGTTATCAAGATAGCACATTTTATCGCTAGAGAAATAATCAAGGAATAACGCGTATACAAGGATTTCGACAAAGGATCGGCTCGAGAAATACTCCCATAGTATTTCATGGTTCGCTGCAGCGATGATTCGTTGTTTGGGATATTAGGTAAGTTTTAGGTATGCCGCATGCCACAGTCACTCCCAAGCACATGTTGGCCGTGTCTCGAATGAATATAGTTGGCCAGGCTATATTGACCCTAGACACGACTACATAACTACCCAGGTTTAATCGCAGTGTACAACACCCGTTTACTTATGTTTTGTTCTACTTATAGTTACGGATTTCGACGGCTCGGCATACTTAAATACTTTTGAAAATACTTATATTTTGTAGGATACTTTTAGTTCAGAGCACTTAGGCCCCTTAATGTTTATAGTTTTATACCATGTAAGGTTTGGTATACTCTGTTCACTATAAACAAGGGCTCTGATACCAATCTGTCACACCCCGAAAACCAAAGGCGGAAACATTCCCGGGGTTGACTCCACGTTGAGTATCAAATCCAATGTACATAGTAATCACAGTGAACAACCATTACATTACATATATATGAAAGTTTACATTTGGTTCAAAAGTAAATTGTACAAAAGTTATACATATATCATATGAACAAAAGAGACGAGTCTTCAAAGCACTCCGTCTTCACCAAAAGATATCGCCGGGTACCTGTCTAACTTGGACCTGAGAATACAAGCAGTTTGAAAATCAGCATAAAGCTGGTGAGTTCATAAGCGGTTTTGTTTTGTGAAAATGTTTCGGTTTCCTTTAGTTTTCTGAAAAGGTTTGATATCCAAGAAAATCTCATATTTTCTTATGTAAAGTAGTTAAGTTATCTTTCGTTACAGTTCTGTTACAGATATAAGTTAACCCCAGGAAAATCCCATATTTTCCTAAATGTAAGATTGATTAAGTAACACATAGTATAGTTTAATATACAAAACTATAATTTAGACGAACTGTATATAGAAAGTATTTTGAAAACCTTGGGACTAACATCCCGAACCAGTTTATAGATAATTCGATAAAGACCATGGGATCACTATCCCGAAAATAGATATAAGATAGCTTGATAAACCATAGGATCACTATCCCGAAACTAGATATATGATAGATTGATAAAATCATGGGATTATCATCCCGTATAAGATTTAGCTTCAAAACCATGGGATTACCATCCCGAACGAGATATAGACACAAGATCATGGGATTATCATCCCGAATAAGATATAGACATAAAACCATGGGATTACTATCCCGAACGAGATATAGATACAAGACCATGGGATTATCATCCCGAACAAGATATAGATACAAGACCATGGGATTATCATCCCGAACAAGATATAGATTCTAAACAAAATCCTAGCTGTGAATAAGTTTATATTAATACGTATTGTGAGTCGGGTAACCATGCTGATATGACAACGAGACCTCCTTGACATTAGTCAGACGTCGAATGATATACAGAATTTGTCACCCCAGGCGTGCCCGCCTAACTGTAGCTAGCAGTTAAGGTGTGGGATTGTCAGTCCCGAATAGATCTATTCACAAATTCCTCGCTTTCCCTCCAGGAGACTCTGGTTACACTTCCGGAGAGGATTTAGATGATCATCCATAAAGGGTAGTGACTATCTCACAAGCTAGTATTAAACTATTCACATGATTCTCATACGATAACAGACATACAAAGATTTTAAATATGATACAGTGAAAATAGTTACATACAGGAAACTATCTGGCAATACATTCAAATGATACGGAGATAAACTGAATCAGACATAGTTTATCAAATAACTTTATACAGATATCAGTACATGATATAAAGAGAAATATAGAACCCCAAATTATTCCCATAATAATTTGATTAGTTTGGTTATTTTCTTAACTAAAATCCATTTAGTTGAAATTGATAAATCATTCCTTATGCTTAACATAATACATAAGGAGTAAAAGAGTTTATAAGTTGCCAGATATTATTTGAAATACATCAATGTTATAATTCGAAAACAGTTATAGTTTTGCTTGTATTCCCCCCCTGAAAACATTGAAAAACACTGAAAAAGGCGTAGGGGTATGAACTCACCGGACGAGAAATGTGACGATTTGGATGCTAAGAGTTGATCCGGGGCTTGTAAATACACGAGGTTCCTAATTATAATGTAAAGATACACATTTGTATCTAATTAGGACTTAGTTTATTCGTATGATAGGGACACTTGCTTCAAGTCGCGAAAACACTCTGATACGAGTGTTTGGAGGGACCCGGGTGGCGTTTAAGGACGTGAATGATGCAAGGGACTTAGGAAATGAGTTGGGACTTCAAAGGAACACCCCCTTTAGGGAGTTTACAGCCACAAGACCCATTCCCCGTGAGTTTACGGCCGTAAACTCATGGTGGGGTCAAATATGGGCAAAAATGACTTCAAACACTTAGGGGAATTATTTCTAGGTTTGGTTCAATGTCTTGGAATGGATTTTTATCATCAAAATGACACATTTTAGGGAGTTTACGGCCTAGTATGGTCTCATGGCCGTAAACTCCTATAAATCCATGAAAAGTTGTGTTTTTGGATCCCAAACTAATCACATGTGATTGCTAAAATTGTACCAAAGCTTATATGCATTTGTTTGAAATTTTGAAGGGATTTTTGGAGTTTACGGCCAATGAGACCCTTCTCATGGCCGTAAACTCTCATAGAGAGTAAATCCTTGTGTTTTAATGCCAAAAACTTGTTTGTATGGACTTCTAAAATTCATTCCAAGGCTTTAGGGGTGGTTTAATGACATTTTGACATGGTTTTATGAGTTTACGGCCAAAGGCTATGTGCTTAGGCCGTAAACTCCTAAATGTGATGCATTTGATGTGTTTAAGGCCTCCAAACCATTTTTAGATGATTCTAGGATTTACCACAAGGTCATTGGTTGAGTTTCAGGGCATTTGGACATGTTTAAAGACACTTAATCCCCCAAAAATGATGTTTCAAGTGTCCAAATGCTAAGATCTATGTTCTATAATTCATAACTAAGGCATATGAGTGATTTGGAAGGGTTTAAGGGCATGAAAACCCTAGCTTAATGAGTTTACGGCCCAAGAATGATCCTTGGCCGTAAACTCCTTCAAACTTCACAAAGTTCATGTTTTAATTGTTTAGAGTCCATATCTTGAAGCCATTTAGCCATATCTAAGTCCCAAACTTGTCAAGGAGGGGTTTAAGGGCTCAAAAACCCACTTAATATGAGTTTACGGCCCATGAATGCTCCATGGCCGTAAACTCATGAATATGGTCACAAATCATGTTTTGAACTCGAAATTGAAGGCTAAGAAGGTTACAATACAAGCTAAGGAATGTACCTTAGAGATTTGAAGCCTTAAATTTGAGTTTTGGACCCTTAAACTTGGATTTAGGAGAGAGGTTAGAGAGAGAGTAGAGAGAGAAGGAAAAAGCTTCAAATGGATGCTAGAACACGTTTATATAGGTCTTAAAACTTGTACGCGGTGGAATTCTACCCGATACCGACGTTAAACGCAGCTTTTGGTCGCACCCGATTAAGTTACCGTCACCCGGCGGGGACATTTTTAAAACTTATGAAATAATTATATTCGGGCTAATTACGTGAGTTCCTGAGTGATTTAGACACTCATTAAATTAAAATCAACGTATAAGTTTATATAATTAACCCAAAGAGAAAACGGAACGAATTTGATAACGGCGACCTTGCGGGTAGAACGGGTTTTGGCGACGAACAATTTCAGGTTGTTACAACCTTGGTGCAAGTTAGGCACTTGCCCACAAAGGTAGCAATCTCTGCTTTCATGTTCGGCCAACAATGCAGTTTCTTGAGGTCCAGATACATCTTATCTGAACCTGTATGAATGAAGTATCGTGTCTTGTGGGCTTCGTTCATGACAACCTCTCGGAAGCCAGCAAACTTTGGTGTCTATATCCGGTTCATGAAATAACAAACTCTGTCATCCTTGATTTCTAAGTTTTTCTCCATTCCTCTTAAGGCTTCATATGTCACATTATCCGGCTTCAAAGCTTCTAATTGAGCCTCCTTGATTTGAGTGGATAGATGTGAATGGATTGTCATGGTTAGTGCTTTCACTCTACAACCTGAGTTCTCCTTTCGGCTAAGGGCATATGCTACTACATTGGCTTTACCGGGATGATAGCGAATTTCATATTCACAATCATTGAGTAGCTCTACCGATCGTCGCTATCTCATGTTAAGTTCTTTCTAATCAACGATGTGTTGAAGGCTTTTGTGGTCGGTGAAGATAGTGTATTTTGTACCGTAGAGGTAATGTCTCCAGATCTTCAGAGCAAACACTGTTGGATAAGGTGTCTAAGTCCATAACTATTTCGGGCATGTACTTGACCCGACCCGGCATGGTCCATTTGGGTTGCATGGCACCATGCAATTGGATAGACTAAATGAGAGAAATAACACTTGGAGATTATTAATATATTATAAGTTCTAATATATTAATAATATTATTTGATTAGTTGATCAAAGAATTAATTTGGAATTAATTAAGTGATCAAAGGATAACTAATTAAATATATGGGTTGATTGTGTAAATCATCCATATCTTGTATAGTGGGCTAAGAAGCTCCATGGATTATCAAGTTGGGTTCTACCCATAGGATGCTCCATGGATGCTCCATGGGAGTTACAAACCCATGGGTCATGGAAATGAAGAGTCATGACACATTAGGGTTTACATGGTGTAACCCTAGATGTGTCAACACTATATAAGAAGCATATTCTCCACCAAAATCGGCACTACTACTAAGAAACAAGAGAGCTTGGCCGATTTTGAGAAGTGTGTTATCTCAAGAGTCTTTCCAAGAGCATTTGGTGTTGTGTGAAGCATTTGAGGCATCACACTTGGGGTGCTAGGCTCACAAGGTTTCAAGGAACACAAGCAACAACAAGGTAAGTTATTCTATCTATGATTCAAGTTAAAATTGTTCCCCATGTATGCTAGATAGGAATATAACCTTGGAATTCAACTTTGCATGATAATTAGACAAACATAGATCCAAGGTTATTAGGGTTGCATGTACACTTAGGAAGTGTTAGAATGCTCAAAACCCAACAGTGGTATCAGAGCCTAGGCTTGTTTGTTTGTTATTTGTGCTTAAAAGTTGAAGAAAGTCGAAAATCTTGCTGTCTGACTGATGGACTCGGCGAGTCCATGGGGAGGACTCGGCGAGTTCATGTGTATCTTCAACCTACTCGGCGAGTAGGTTTATGCACTCGGCGAGTAGGGTCGACAGAGTGCAGAATTTCGACTTGAGTTGCTGGAAATGGATTAGAATCATTACCCTAAAATGTTTTGGTACTTGAAAACTTATTTTAGAAGGTGTAATGTGTTTTCTAATTCATTTACAACAACTAGTTATCAAAATTACAAAGATTAAATGTGATTTTGATTCTTGAAAGTGTTCATATTCATGTTCTTGTTCTTATGATGTTTAGATGATCATAGGAATTATTTGTAACCTATGTGGTAGATTAATTCATGATCATAATGTGTTTTAATGGAGTCCATAACTTGTCCTCAAGTTATGGAAAACCAAAAGTCTCTTGGATTAAAAAAAACCATTAAAAGAACACAAGAGTTAGAAAAATGAAAAGTTCTCATTTTATTACTCTATTAAACTCATAAGTTACAAGAAATGAAAAGTTTTGAAAGTTTACAAAACTTGCCCTCAAGTTTTGGAACAAGTAAAGTTAAGTTAAAACTTTAGTTCCAACCCCTAGAATTTTAAAAGTTAAAATTCAACCCTTATACTTATATTATTATGATTTAATAATTATATATATATGTATAAGAACAAAGTCGTCTTACCGCTAGTACGCCTCATTCACGAAGCCGGTCTATAAGGTGGGTATAAGGTTGTTGCCTATAAAATGGTGACTTAATGGGTGTCCACTCTCACCCACCGCTTGCTTGATCGGTGGAGGGTCGTTAGCCGAACGGGTAAGACAAGGACTTATTAATTCTCATTCAAAGTATGATGAATATTATAAAGTAACTAAATGTTTTATTTAATTCCCAATCTTAGTTACTTTAGGAAAAATGTGAATAAGGTGCTATTCCATGAAATTACACTTTACACTTTGATTAAGTCGTTGGTGGAGCGTGTGTGGTTAACCGGCACACTAACTTGGACTTAACAAGGTAGGTAAAGGGTGACTTAGGGTTTATTATAGTATCGATGGAGCGTGTGTGGTTAACCGGCACATCGATTGAGTGATAAACTTTAAGGGTACCAAGTGATTTGCATGGTTACTTCACACCTCGTTTTGTGATCCTCGGTATCCCAGTCACAAAACTTGGAGGGCACACTCGAGATTGAAACATGCCTTTGAAAAGTTCATTGAATCTCAAAGAATCTAGGAATTTCTAAGAACCATTCAAAAAACCTAATAGTAAAATATTGCGGTTTTCGTGGTGGAAATTGGTGAATCGTCATTCACCTACCTTTCAAATATGATATAGCTTAGATTACGGCATACCTCTTCTAAGTTATATTATATTGTGATTGGATCCTAGCCTTAATATTACATTTGGGTGTTTTATTAAGGACTCTCTTATATCTAAACTAATCTTGTCCTCTCTCCTTCAGATGTCTTTCAACAATGCTTCTGGCTCTAATCCTAATGGCTCCTTTTCCCTTATGAACTTGTGTGGGAAAGTCACCTTTGATGGATCCAACTTTAATGAGTGGATCAGAAACATCAGAATGATTACCCGCTACGAGGACAAAGAATATGTCCTTGACAAGGAGCTTAAGGAGATTAATGAGTCCACTGCAACTCCTCAGGAGATCGCTGAATTTCGGGCGCATGAAAGGGATGCTACGAAAGTGGCTTGCATCATGACTGCCACGATGACAGCGGAACTCCAAAAGTCTTATGAAGATTTCTACCCTTATGACATGCACCAAGATTTGATGGAAAGATACCATCAAAGTGCAAGACAAGAGAGGTATGAGATCATCTGCTCCATGATAACAACCATGATGAAGGACGGGGAATCCGTCACGAGCCACATGCAGAAAATGCAAAGGTATGTGGATCGTTTGCTGAAGCTTAATGTGAACTTCCCGGAGGATCTTGCAATAGATATTATTTTGCATTCCTTACCATCGTGCTATGATCAATTCCGCATGACATATCACATGAACAAGGAAGAAGTCACCCTCAGCAAACTTCAGGGACTTCTCAAGACCGCAGAAACAGGTCTTAAGGGGAAGTCGGTTGCTATCACTCCTACTCAAAACTCTACTCCGGTTTTGGCAATTGGGAAGAATCGAGGGAGGAAGAGAAAGAGCTTTTCTAAGGGTACCAAGGCTCGGACCCTTGATGGCTCTTCTTCAAGTAGAACCAAGAAAGGTTTCGTTACTCCTTCTTCTGACCCAAAAGAGGCTGAATGCTTCTATTGCCATGAAAAAGCTCATTGGAAGCGGAACTGCCCAAAATACCAGCAAGATGTGAAGGATGGGAAAGTTAAACCCAACCATGCAGGTATTTACACTATCATTTCTAATAACTCACCCCATTCTAATTCTTGGGTCCTTGATACCGGGTGTGGTATTCACATTTGTTGTGACTTGCAGGGACTAAGAAGAAGTGAGGATGTGGAGCAAGGAAGGATAAACTTGATCATGGGGAATAGGAAAGTTATACCTGTTACCAAGATTGGAGTTTATACTTTATCGCTAAGTAGTGGGTTTAGTTTAGATTTGAATAAGTGTTGTTATTCGCCAGGAATGGCAAGAAATATTATTTCCTTTCATGCTTTGTACAAACAAGGGTTTACCTTTTCATTTAATAATGAAGTTGGTTCTATAGAAGTTTTCTATAATAATGTCTTTTATTTTAAAGCATTACCTTGTGATGGTGTGTATGAAGCAATATCTGTTGTAGATAACTTGGGAAATAATGTTTTGTGTATTGATTCTACTAATAATAACTTGGATAAAGCATCTTTATGGCATTGTCGTCTTGGACATATAAGCAAGAAACGCATAGGCCAACTCCAAAAGGATGGAGTCTTGGAGTCGTTTGACCTAAAGTCAGATGATAGTTGCGAATCATGCTTACTTGGAAAAATGACAAAGTCACCCTTCACAGGTTCATGTGAGAGGGGTGAAGGTTTGTTGGACCTTATACACACGGATGTGTGTGGACCATTCAAACATGCCACAAGGGATGCTAATCGTTATTATTTGACTTTTACTGATGATTATAGTAGATATGGATATGTCTACTTGATCAAGCATAAGTCAGAGACTTTCGAGAGGTTTAAGGAATTTAAACAGGAAGTCGAGAATCAATTGGGCAGGAACATTAAGATGCTTCGATCCGATCGTGGTGGTGAGTATCTTAGTTCAGAGTTCCTCGACTATCTAAGGGAATGTGGGATAGTCTCACAATTGACACCTCCCAGGACACCACAGTTGAATGGTGTGGCTGAGAGGCGTAATCGAACCTTGTTGGATATGGTTCGTTCCATGATGAGTCGAGCTACGCTACCAATCTCATTCTGGGGGTATGCCTTAGAGACTGCCGCCCATATCCTCAATCTAGTCCCTACAAAGAAAGTTGCCAAAACTCCTCACGAGATGTGGACTGGTAAAGTACCTAAACTAGACCACATCAAGATTTGGGGTTGCGAGGCTTTCGTGAGACGCGAGACTCATGATAAGCTCGAACCTCGAAGCGAGAGGTGTATTTTCATCGGCTACCCACAACATTCCTTTGGTTACCTCTTCTACAGACCTAGTGACAATGTGGTCTTTGTAGCAAGAAGAGGAGTCTTTCGAGAAAGAGAGTTTATAAGCCAAGGAGACAGTGGGAGGCAAATTGATCTTGAAGAAATTCAAGAATCAAGCGGTGAAGGAACTTCAAACTCTAGCCCTCAACTTGAGGAGGAAACTCCTGTTGAGCAAATTGACAAATCTGTACCTCTGAGACGTTCCACGAGAGTTAGGAGTGCACCTGAGCATTACTATGGATTCCATATTACTGCAGAAGGTGAGACACTTATTAGTGATGAAACACTAGTAAGTCAAGATGACCCTAACAGCTACGAGGAAGCCATGGCAGGCCCCGAGTCTGCTAAATGGAAAGAGGCTATGGATAGCGAGATACAATCCATGTATGACAATCAAGTTTGGAACTTGGTTGAAAATGTACCAGGTCGTAAGACAGTAGGGTGCAAATGGGTCTTCAAGAAGAAGACCGACATGGATGGTAAAGTACACACTTATAAGGCTAGACTGGTTGCAAAGGGCTTCTCTCAAATTCCTGGAGTGGACTATGATGAGACTTTTTCTCCGGTAGCCAAGATTAAGTCTATTCGGGTTCTGTTAGCCATAGCTGCATTTCATGATTATGAAATATGGCAGATGGATGTCAAAACCGCTTTCCTTAATGGGAAGTTGGCTGAAGATGTTTACATGAGTCAGCCAGAGGGTTTTGTCAGCAACGAGTACCCTAATAGAGTGTGTAAGCTTGAGAAATCCATTTATGGATTGAAGCAAGCACCTCGCAGATGGAATCTTTACTTTGATGAAAAGGTCAAGGAATTTGGCTTTTCTAGGAGTGAAGATGAATCTTGTGTGTATGTCAAGGCTAGTGGGAGTATAGTTAGCTTTTTGGTATTGTATGTGGATGACATACTACTCATAGGAAACGACATTCCAACCCTGCAGGAAGTAAAGTCCTGGCTTGGGAAGTGTTTCGCTATGAAGGACCTTGGTGAAGCTGCCTATATTCTGGGGATAAGAATCTTGAGAGATCGGAGTAAAAGACTAATTGGACTTAGTCAGAGTACCTACTTGGATAAGGTGCTGAAGAGATTCAGCATGCAGGATTCCAAGAAAGGAGAGTTACCCATCCAGAGTAACATCAGATTGAGTAAGACACAAAGCCCTAGCACTGAGGCTGAGATAGCAGAAATGAGTCGAACACCTTATGCTTCGGCTGTAGGATCGATCATGTATGCTATGACGTGTACTCGACCCGATGTAGCTTTTGCCTTGAGCATGGTTAGCAGGTATCAGGCGAACCCTGGCAAGGCACACTGGACTGCGGTAAAGAATATCCTCAAGTACCTACGGAGGACTAAGGACTGGGTCCTTACCCTCGGTGGGAGTGATGACTTGAGAGTTGTAGGGTATAGTGATGCTAGCTTCCAGACTGATAGGGATAGTTTCCGCTCTCAGTCGGGCTGGGTCTTTACCCTAAACGGAGGAGCAATTTCTTGGAAGAGTTCCAAGCAAGAGACAGTGGCTGATTCTACTTGTGAATCAGAGTATATTGCAGCTAGTGAAGCAGCAAAGGAAGCGATATGGCTGAAGAACTTCATTGGAGACCTTGGAGTTGTACCAGCTATTAAAGAGCCAATGGAAATTTTCTGTGATAGTGAAAGTGCTGTTGCCTTAGCCAAGGAACCAAGGGATCATGGGAGATCCAGACACATCGACAGAAAATACCATTTCATTAGACATCGGATCGAAGAAGGACTCCTCGTGGCAAAGAGGGTATCATCGGATGAGAACCCAGCAGATCCCCTCACGAAGGGACTGAGTAGGGTTAAGCATCTCCAGCATGCTCGGAGCATAGGGCTGAAGGATGATATAAGTTTTAGTAGTTAGATAACTCAGAAATTTGTAAAGTGTAATTGACATTTGATGATGAATAAAAGGTGTTTTATTTATGAGTAAAGTGTTGCTATCTCTTGTCAATTGTTTACTATATTTCTTTTGCATGTTTTGACTTCCAGAATAATTTTGTTTGGTGTAACATATTATTCAAACCTCCACAGTCGGTCATATGTCGGAAGTAGGTATGAATCAAGACTGTCATGATGGGTTGTAGAGGTCTAAGGTGTTGGACAAGGCTACAACAATCATGAGTGCTCATAAGTTCTGAGTATTGGACTCAACCCACGCTCACTGGAATCACTTCATGGAATTCTATCTCGAGTGATCGTGAGACGGTAATATCATATAAGTCTTCAAACCTAGAGATATGATTTGTTACTTACGAGTTGGTTATGCATTGACTGTACGAAACCGCATTGGTAACTCGATGTTATAAAACGTACTTTTGTGTGTAATTCAATGAGTGGTAGAACAAACATATGAGTCGAAGTTTATCTGTTCCTTCTTGGATTAGAAGCTGATATCTGGGCCCCTCGATGATTTTGTTTTGACCCATGTACCGGGCCCGGTCAGAACTAAGTTGATGTGTTCAATTGAGTTCTATGTCAAACAAATCGGAAATCGGGAAACAAATGCTGGACAATAAGCAAGACTATGTTCCATGTATTTGTCCGGCTGATATCTAGAACGGAGGATTATATGATCACTTATCTTAAATGGCGTACCATCATCTTCTCAAGTTTCGAGAAACCTTGTAAAGAGCTACGATTGCCGGTCGGTTCCTGAAGTACTAGAGATATAGTTATTAGACTTATCCAAGTGGGAGACTGTTGGATAAGGTGTCTAAGTCCATAACTATTTCGGGCATGTACTTGACCCGACCCGGCATGGTCCATTTGGGTTGCATGGCACCATGCAATTGGATAGACTAAATGAGAGAAATAACACTTGGAGATTATTAATATATTATAAGTTCTAATATATTAATAATATTATTTGATTAGTTGATCAAAGAATTAATTTGGAATTAATTAAGTGATCAAAGGATAACTAATTAAATATATGGGTTGATTGTGTAAATCATCCATATCTTGTATAGTGGGCTAAGAAGCTCCATGGATTATCAAGTTGGGTTCTACCCATAGGATGCTCCATGGATGCTCCATGGGAGTTACAAACCCATGGGTCATGGAAATGAAGAGTCATGACACATTAGGGTTTACATGGTGTAACCCTAGATGTGTCAACACTATATAAGAAGCATATTCTCCACCAAAATCGGCACTACTACTAAGAAACAAGAGAGCTTGGCCGATTTTGAGAAGTGTGTTATCTCAAGAGTCTTTCCAAGAGCATTTGGTGTTGTGTGAAGCATTTGAGGCATCACACTTGGGGTGCTAGGCTCACAAGGTTTCAAGGAACACAAGCAACAACAAGGTAAGTTATTCTATCTATGATTCAAGTTAAAATTGTTCCCCATGTATGCTAGATAGGAATATAACCTTGGAATTCAACTTTGCATGATAATTAGACAAACATAGATCCAAGGTTATTAGGGTTGCATGTACACTTAGGAAGTGTTAGAATGCTCAAAACCCAACAAACACTACTGCCCCTAACTTAAGATCATGAGTGGTCTAATTGACTTCATGTGCTTGAAGCTATCTTGAGGCGTAATCAATAACCTTTCCTTGATGCATGAGGATACAGCCTAGCCCCTGATAGGATGCATCACAATACACCACAAATCTTATGTACCTTCAGGAAGAGACAAGCTAGGCACACTGCACAAGGCTTGTTTCAGCATTCTGAATGTAGTGTCTTGTTTCTCTTCCTAGCTAAAAGTTATTCCCTTATAAGTCAGGGCGGTAAGCGTTTTAGCAATTCTGGAGAACTTTTGTATGAACCCGCGGTAGTAGCCAGCAAGTCCTAAAAATTGAGGGATCTCAGAAGGTGTTCTGGGTGCTGACCAGTTCTCGATCGCCTTAATTTTGGAAGGGTCCACGTGTATTCCTTCTCTGTTGACCACATGACCAAGGAAGTTTACCTTCCTAATCCAAAATTCACACTTGGAGAATTTTGCATAAAGCTTTTCCACCCTCAATGTTTCTAAGACTTGTCTTAGGTGTTGTCTATGATCTCCCTTACTTCTCGAGTAGATAAGTGTATCGTCTATGAATACTATCACAAATTTATCTAAGAAGGGTCATCACACCCGATTCATTAAATCCATGAATACTACGGGTGCATTCATTAGACTGAAGGGCATCACTACAAACTCGTAGTGACCGTAATGAGTTCGGAATGCTATTTTAGGAACATGGTTGTCATGAACTCGTAACTAGTGATACCTCAATCTCTGGTCTATGTTTGAAAAGTAGCTGGCTCCTTGGAGTTGATCGAAGTGGTCATCTATTCGCAGAAGAGGGTGTCGGTTCTTAATAGTGAGCTTGTTCAGTTCGTGCTAGTCTATGCACATGCGAAACGATCCGTCTTTCTTTTTCACAAACAAGGTCGGTGCTCCCCAGGGTGATGAGTTTGGCCTGATAAATCTGTTACTGAGCAATTCATTTAATTGGCTGGATAATTCTTGCATTTCTGCTGACGCTAGGCAATACGGGGATTTGGCTATGGGGGTAACTCCAGGAATTAAGTCGATTCGGAACTTGACTAGACGTTCGGGAGGAACTCATGGAAGATCCTCGGGGAAGATATCAGGAAAATTACAAACTTTAGGAATGCTCTCGAGGTCTTTTACTTCTTGTTTTTCGTTGACAACATGGACTAGGAATGCGTGACACTCTTTTCGTAGGTATTTTTGGGCTTTATTGCATGAAATGATATGAAGGTTCGAGCTGACTTTGCCACCGTATATAACGAGGGCATCGTCATTTGGCAGGTTGAGGCGAATGGCTTTTTCATAGCAAAGGATGTCAGCACGATGGGGACTCAACCAGTCCATGCCAATAATGACGTCAAATCTTTTTATGGAGACCGACTTAAGGTCGATTGGGAAAGAATAGTCGTTTAGAGTGAGGGTACATCCTATGAATATGTCGTTAGCGCTCTCTTTCTTCACGTTAGCCATTTCGACAATGAATGTTTCTTTTAGTGGTTGTGATTTTTGTTTGAGTAAGTGCTTAAATTTGTGGCTAACAAAGTTCCTCTCCGCACCACTATCAAATAGTATGAATACATAAGAGTTACCGAGAAGGAAGATACCTATAACTACTGAGGGGTCTGCTATTATTGGATTAGATGTCTAAGCCCATAACTATTATTGGTATGTAATTGACCCGAGAGTAGCATGGTCCATTTGGGTTGCATAACACCTGGCAATTTGTTAGGATGGACTCTTGAGAGAAGGTTATATATGATTTATTAATATATTATAAGTTGTAATATATTAATATTAAATCATATGATTTAATTAGTATTGATCAAAAATTAGTTTGGAATTAATTTAGTGATCAAAAGAGAATAATTAACCCCGCGACTAATTATGGTAATTGGTTATACTTATCTATGTTGGGCTTATGATCCATATTGGACTAAGTTTATGTATAGATACATAAAGAGTTGGGCCACGTGTAGCATAGATTATAAAACCCATGGGTATGGATTTGGGTTATACCCATGACCCTTGGAATCCTACATATAAATATGTGCTCTATAGCTAAAAAAACACCTACACATGTTCTTGGAGTTCATGGAGGTGTTTTTTGGTGCATGGAAATTCTCTCTCAAGATTCACCTTTGTCCAAGGTGAGTTGTGATTCCATTTGAGGTGCAACACTTGGGGCACTAAGTTCTTAAAGGCCAAAGTCTTCCTAGCAACATCAACAACATCAAGAGGTATGTCTTAAACGTGTCTTATTATACATATGTTATTTGTATGCTAGTTGTAGTCTTAAAGCTTTGGAAACCATATGCATGTATAATTAGAGAAAACATAGATCCAAAGCTTTTAGGGTTGTATGTGCACCATAGGATGTTGTAGTATACAAAACCCAATAGTAGTATTAGAGCCTAGGGTTGTTTTCAATTATACTTGATGCTACATGTTTTTTTCTAAAGTTGAAATTCTGCGACTTTTACATATGACTGCTCACCAAGACGTGTCAGTCTTTACCATGATGTGGTGATGCACCTGTGTGTAGAATTTCAGGTTTTTGCTTGCTATGGGATGAGTATCATTACCTTAAACTGTTTTTGAACCTAGAAATTTGTTTTCTAATATGATAATGTTCTTGCGTGTCTAACTGAAAGATATTTGTCATAGTTTCAAGATTTTATTAGTTTATGTAATACCCTAATTTCTTGTAGATTGTTGATATGAATTATCTTGTTATTATGAGTTTAATCTAGATCATGGAAAAATTATTAGATTATTGTGTTAATTGGAATATTTTATTTTAATGGTTTTTATGAACTCCATAACTTATCCTCAAGTTATCGAAAATGAATGGTTTTTCATTTAAAAAGCACATTAAGTCTCATAGGTTATGAAAAATGGAAGAGTCTCTATTTTTAATGTCATCATAAAATATTTATTTATGTCTTCCATAACTTGCCTTCAAGTTATGGAACTTGAAAAGTCTTCCATAAAAACCATATTAAACTCATAAGTTATGGAAACCAAAAGTTTTTTAATTGTTCAAAACTTGCCCTCAAGTTTTCTAATTTGTAAAGTTTCCCCGCATTAATACTTTAATTCCAAATTAAACCCTTAGAATTTTAAAAGTTAAAATTCAATCCTTATCCTATTATAATATTATAGGTTTAATATATATATATATATATATATATATATATATATATATATATATATATATATTAGAGTAAGTCAGTATTACCGTTAGTAGGCCTCATTTACAAAGTCGGTCTAAAAGGTGGGTATAAGGTTACGACCCATAAAATGGCAGTTTAATGGGTGTCCACTCTCACCCACCGCTTCCTTGACTGGTGGAGGATCGTTAGCCAAACGGGTAGGACAGGACATTCATTCTCCCTTCACTAAAAGTATAATGATAAATATAAAGTAACCAAACTTTATTAAATTCCCAATCTTAGTTACTTTAGGAAAATGTGAATTTCCTGCTAACCCATGAAATTACACTTTGCACCCTGTTAAGTCGTTAGTGGAGCGTGTGTGGTTAACCGGCACACTAATCTAGGATTGACAGTGCGTGGCAAAGGGTAGCTTGATGTTAATCATAAATCAATGGAGTGTGTATAGTTAACCGGTACATTGATTAGGTGGTTGTAACATTGTGTCACACCCCAAAACCGGAACGGTGGAAACGTTCTGGGGTGGATGACGTCAGGTCAAGTATCACAACACATGCATTATAGTAATAAAAGTACAACAAAACATCGCATTAATAGTAATAGTTTTACATGGTTTACATACAATACATCAAAGTAATACAAGTAAGTATAATAAGTATAGCCTGGTACTAAGCTATCTTCATCAACAGCTCTGGGAATGTACCTGTCTAATGCTGACCTGAGAATACAAGTTATATGAAAAGCGAGTATCAGCATTTTTACAAATGCTGGTGAGTTCATAAGTATTTAGTGTCATTTTATCCAAATAACTTTAATAAAAGTGGTAGTTTTAGGGTATCCATTTCATTAGTGTCTTTTCCAGAAAATCCAATATTTTCTTTAATAAAAGCAGTCTTCTACCAAGACTAGACGGAGTTATGTGGCAAAAAGGTACTTTTCCCTTAATCGCTATCATTATCAAAATACAGAATTTGATTATTAAGAAAGCAGGAGAAATCAGGGAAAATAACATATGCCTCAGCAGTGAAGACTGCTGACTAAGGCAAGAGGAATCATAGACTCAAGGAGAGTATCGAACGAACGACATGCCTGGCTCAGTCTAACAAAAGAGACACAAACCCCAGACGGTACCAAATGAAAGGTACGGCTAGCAAGGTCTAAAAACAGAGAATATAGACCCTAGACAGTACCAAATGAAAGATACAGCTAGTAAGGTCTAAAACAAAGATTACAGACCCCAGACAGTATCAAATGAAAGATACAACTAGCAAGGTCTAAAACAAAGATTACAGACCCCATACAGTATCAAATGAAAGATACAACTAGCAAGGTCTAAAACAAAGATTACAGACCCCAGACAGTATCAAATGAAAGATACAGCTAGTAAGGTCTAAAAACAGTGTGACTCTGAGAGTGGGTTTCCAGCATACAATGTAAATTGCTGGTGAAATACCATTACCTTAAGGCCATGAATTATAAGATAACCTGGGATACTCGTAACCATACTAACCGACACTAGAGTACCTGACGCCCTACAAGCGTCTATAAAATATGACATTTGTCACCCCTTGGCTTGGTGGGCCGTGGACTATAGCTAGTAGTCAGGGTGCGGGGGTGTGAATCCCGTATAGATCTATACACACAATGTCTGCTCTCCCTACAGGAGACTCTGGTTACCAACTAGACGACGGAGAAGGCCATGTCCCGAAGATGCATCCCAATTAGTGGGTTGTGGGTTTCATATGTAAGTGTTGAACTAGAGGTAGAGACTCATAACTGGACTGACTAGAGCAAACCTATATGTCTATGCTCATATACATAACATATAACTAATGAATCAAACGACCTTCGGACGGCTATCCGATCCCACCAGACCACATCTCAACGAAGAAAAGGAAATAGGGTGCACAAGCCTTCCTAAGTCCTTCAGTCATTATTTATATGCATCTATACAAACACAGACATACATCTAACTACCTTTGAGTGTGTAACAGTGGAATCATATCGTGAAGTATAAGCGTACAGTGTGGAGTAACCGAATCGTGAACTATAACCAAACAGTGTGGAATAATCGGATCGTGAAGTATAAGCATTAACTGATATAAGTGTATCACGAAGTGGGGACGTTCTCAAGTATAAGTGTATCACGAAGTGGAGGCGTTCTCAAGTATAAGTGTATCACGAAGTGGAGGTATTAACTAAAAAGAAATAACGTAGTGGTATCTTAACTAGGTACAAGTATAAAAACATAGACGAAAACTTTGGAAAACCTTTATATATTAAGAAAATCACGACTTGGTATTCCTTTGTAAAATAAGTTTGAAAATCTTTAAAAATCCTTTGAAAACCTTTCTTAAACAAGTTTAAAATGAAACTTTGATTAAACATCATAGGTAAAAGCTGAACAAATAACTATGTTTTTAGAAAACCATTTACAGTGTCATTCTCGGTAAAACAGTTAACAGTGTGGTAAATCCTTGTACATATGGGTTATCAATCACATGTGATTGATATGATAACTGGCATGTTTAACTTGTATTCCCCCCCTATAAATCATTTAAAAACATTTAAAAGGTTCATTTAGGGATATGAACTCACCTGGTGTAAGTTGATCCGAGGAAGGTGCCGGTTGGGTGCTCGGTGTCAAGTAAAGACTTGGACACACTTAGTGACCTATTTAACATATGATAACATATGTTTGCATACAATTAGTATATATAATACTAATTAAACAAGTATACGCACCCTAAGGAGCGGAAAACACTTTGGTTAAGTGTTTGGGGTGTCCCGGGTAACATTTAAAGGTGTGAATGGCTTAGGAATGGAGTTTACTCTCCAAGAGTAAACTCACTTTATGGTGTTTATGGCCCAGGGACAACTCCCCATGAGTTTATGGCCATAAACTCATGGTGAGGGGTTTCTAGGGTGTTTTAAGGCGTTAACTTGCTTGTGGAATTATTCTAGGTCCAAATCTAATTTGTATGAAGGGATTTAAGGCTTTTAAAGGGAACATAGGGGAGTTTACGGCCCATGAACCACCCCTATGGGAGTTCATGGCCGTGAACTCCTAAGCCTTGATTTTATTGAAGTTTTAAGTCCCTATTTCACTTCTAGCATTTTATAATAATAGTCTAAGGCCATTTGGGGATAAAAACCAACATTATGGCATGGTTTGGGGTGTTTACGGCTTTGACATATGTCTAGGCTGTACACTCCTTTTAATCCCTCAATTCATTGTGTTTAAATGATCTAAACCGGAAGTGGTAAGCCCCTAGATTATGTATTAAACCTAAGGGTGGTTTAGGAGTGTTTTGGGGCATTTTTGCAAGGGTTTGAGGTGTTTACGGCCTAAGCATGTGCTTGGGCCGTAAACTCTCTTTTATGCCCTAAAATCTTGTGTTTTGATGTTTAAACACTCCTAGATAAATTCCTTAAATGGTTCCTAGGCTCAATGGGACAAATTTGGGTCATTTTGACCTTGTTTAAGGGGTTTACGGCCTAAGGAGGCTCTTAGGCCGTAAACTCCATTCTAACAGCTTAAATGGTCGAATTTTGGGGTATAATCACAAGCCAAGATGTTTAGAACTAGCTAGGGTAAGGAGACTCACGATTTGGAAGCATTTGGTTGCGGATTCGAGTCGAAAACGAACTTAGAGAGAGAGTCTAGAGAGAGAGTGTAAAGGGGTGGAATGAAGTCCATTCGCCCTTATATATGGGTTGGAGTTGAAGCTCAGTAGAAATCTACCCGATACTGCCGTTATACGGGGCTTTTGGTCGCACCCGATTTAGTGGTCGTAATAATAAAAACTAACTTTTTTCTAAATTACTATGGAAATGTAATTTAAGTGTTTTCATTTACTTTATTATGACTATCACGACATAAAACATAAATAAATAAAACATTTATTTATTTGACGACCTCTTATTAACGGAACTTTTATACAGTGGAATATTCCGTTAACGGAAACGGGGTAATGTAACAGAATAAACTTTGGGTTGTCACATCATCCCCCCGTTAGAGGGAATTTCGTCTCGAAATTCAGGTCTAGGCAAGGAAGTAGGTATGGATGATAGAGGCAGGAGGGTACTTCCTATTTTGTTTTTCCTCGCATTCCCAAGTGAACTCTGGTCTGTGTTTGTCATTCCATCAAACCTTCACCTACGGGATGCGGATTCCGTCTCGTGTAGTTAGTGGGTTCCGATTGGTGTATCTACGAGGTTAGGGTTCTCAATGGTCTCTATCAAGATGAGTGGGATACGAAGAGTGATGTCGGGTAAACACATATCAAGTCTAAGAAGTGGATCGATCTGTTATGAAGCTTGTGGAATATCCGAAAGTAGTAGTGGTCTGACGAGGGTTGGACCAAATCTCCATGAGGATTCTCAGATGGTCCTAAGCTCTCGGAAGGGTAGAGCTTTTCAGTACTTAGAACATAGTGTACTTCTACGGCAAGATCGCCACTGGCGTGATTGCCATTCCGAAGTTCCTAATGTTCTCTCTCATACTAGTAGTGTAGTCCTTCAGGTTGGTTCTTAGGAAGCTCAAGTTGTCCTTGGTTTCACGTTTTCCTGTCAATTGGCTTTTAGAGTCTTTCTAGGTCATCGGATGGGTTGTGTGACTACGGTTTTCTGTTTGCTGTAGAGTGTCTATCTCAAGCTCGTGCAAAATGAATCTGCACTTCTGTTGCTTGAGGTATTTCTAACGGAAACCCTCGGGTCAGGGAGATAGGGTTTCACCAGACGAGTGTTGGACTACCTCGGGAGGTGGTTCTACTATTTCTGCGTGAGATAGTATTCGTGGAACACCTAATAGTCCAATGAATCTCTAAGACTTTGATTTATTCTAGTGCGGAAAGCGCATGCTCCTACATAACCCCTCGACTAACACCAAGGCTGGTGTCAAGTCTATAATCTCTTCGGGATCTGGGTCATGAGGCTGAATGCAACTACGTTCGCACTTTGATCAAGTATTCCTGGCTGCGGAGGTTATCTTGTGGTTCCCGGTATTCTAGTAGTGTTTACTTCGGGGAATGAAGTCTATCGTCTACAGGGCGACGACGATTTCCTCCATGCGAGGGGGCGGAGGATCCTAGGTACTGCTCATCTGTAACGGGTGAACGAAGTGCCTGAGTAGTGCGAGCATCTACTGCAACTACTCTTCCGAAGGTTCTGAGTTTTCGCGGACTAGGTCAAATCTAGTGAGTATAGGTTCCCATCACTCGGAACTTTAATCTCTTTACTAACTGAGGGTGTTAGCTACTATATGGGCTTACCCGGTATGACAGCAAATTTTGGATCTGTGGTCATTATAGTGGCTCAACCCGCAGTGGTTCTTTTGACTCCAACTCCTATTTTATGGAATAGGATGAAGGGCTTTACTAAGAGGTTCGTGGTAGAGCTCATACTTGGCTTAACCACTAATACTTGGTGTATGCAGGCCGTATATAATTGAGGTCGGCAGGATGTTCAGTTGTGCGGCTCCACCCCAGACCCACAACCCAACGAGGAACAGGGAGTAGGGAGGAAACACACATCTTAAATCTTTTTGATCTCAATTATATACCACCTTTACGCCTATACCTGGTTATAGTGGTCATTCCTATGAGTTCTATTCTCTGGGTTCACGAACCTAGTGTGCGAGGTGTGAAGGGTCTTTCTGGGGGATCTACGAAGTGTGCTTTGGATGGTTATTGTCTTCTGAAGTATCTTGCAAAGTCTTTCGCTTCGGATTCCATATGACTAAGAGAGGTCGGTCAACAGCGCGCGGTACCCTTCTCCGGGTACTTCGGAAAGATTGAGGTAAGAGGGACGACTGACGGATCGCATTAGGTTTAATCATTTGTGTTATGTTTTAGGTTCGGAAGAACCTTTATTTGCCGACATGGCTACGGAGAAAGTTCTTTTTACACAGCACTAGGGATGTACACATGGTTGCACGAAGTCGAACCATGATCAATAGAGTCATCGAAGTTGGCATATCTCGACATGATATAAAATGCGGATCGATAGAGTCATGCGCCGAACAGGCACACAAGTTCTAGGTGTCTCAGGTTTCGTCCTGTGTCTCACTGTCGCAGATACTTGGACTGATAGAGTCGACGCGAAACTATAGAGAGTCCTAAGTGTTTCCGAGTGGAGTACCTTTTCATGGATGGATTCTCACGAGACATTTATATAATCGCCTAACATATACTAGTCATGTATAGTTAAGGTGGGGAGGACTGTTGACTGAGCGACTCCGCCCTAAATCCACAACCAAACGAGGAACAGGAAATGAGGCGGCATTCACTCACTCTAGGTCTATCCATCTTAACTATACATGGTCGTAACGTATATGTTTAGCCATTACAGTTTTACCTAATGAATTTTTAAATTTATTACAGTGTTGTGACTCTCGCCTTATTGGGGAAGTATTTACATTTAGAATTAGCCTTTTTATGTTCTCGGTTAGTTATCTGGGATCGAGAGACGTACCAAAAATCTACCAGGTTCCTTGATGCTTCTCCTTAAGCAGTAGAGTTAGGCTCCTCCTATGTCCTTGTCTTTCCCTTCGGTTGGGCAGTCCTTCTTGAAGTGTCCCACTTCACCACATAGGTGGCAACTGTACGGGTCGCCACATTGGTGGTTGATGTAATGAACTTAACCGGGGTTCTGCAGACGCGAGCAGTATGCCCCAATATGTGGCACCTAGCACAATAGAGCTCCCGGCAGACACCATGATGATGGTAGTTGCACTTGCTGCAATGGGGAAGGTTTCCTAAGTATGGTCTCCTAGGTGTAGGGATGGAAGGGTTGGTAGGGAATTTGACCATCTTAGCTCGTTGCCCTTCAGAAGGTCCTTGAGCCGAGGTACTTCCCTCCTCGATCTTGATCTTTCTCTTCAATGGGTTTGAGTGAGGTTCTTGGGTGGCTGGGTATGCAGAGGTTGGTTGCTGTTGTCCATTGCTAGGATCGGAATTCCCGATAAGGCCCTTGTTAACATTGGCGTTGTTAGCATTCAGGTGAGCCATGACAGCTGCTACGACTGCCGAGACTGCAGCTTGGAACGTAGCTTCATCGAATAAGAGAGTAGGTTTCTTGCTTGTGGACTGGTTACACTTTTTCGGTGGCATGGTTTTTCCTACACGGAAAGGAATACAAGATAATGAGAGACGATAGCTAACCCTGGATATATCTGTCCCGACTGCATTAGGCATAAATTTTTCTCGTGCCTCCGGTACTGGTTGTCTGAGTGTCGACCTACATCCCAATGATGTAGTCCTGGAAATCAAGGTAGGAGTATGAGTATCGGAGAAAGGCCATAAGATGTGAGTCATTCCTACTAAGTTACCTTTTATACTGGGAAATGTTTCATTCTCCGGCCTGGAGAAATTTGAGAACAGTTCGGAACGAAACTGCGGAAAGAGAGGCTTATGAAGGCTTATGGCTAAACATTCTCAATAGAGGTGCGGGGATCCACTCTAATCATGTAACTGGCAACAGGAAATGAAGATTTTACCTAACACATAGTGTGAGTAGTGTAACCACTAACTCACTAAATTGTATTATTTTAAGGGTGTATTAGCGTGACGAACACGAGGGTAAGACACTTCTCAGGTTCCATGTACTGGCTCCCTCTGTCTGCCTCGTATTTTTGACTGGTATCGGTGTTAGTTTCCTCCGGATAGTTACCTAGGGTTCTCTTCTCGTATGGACATACTGAATCTCTACTCCGCCTTACTTCTGAATCCGTCTCTGGGTGTCATCACTTCATGATGGATGACTGGAAATCTCGGAAGTTTAGGCGAATTTCTCACCGATGTCCCTAAAAAGATATAGGCACTTGGTGAATTCAATAGTCTCAACCCAGTTCATTTATTTCCGACCAGGAAATCTTCTCAATGAACCTCTTCTAGGCCTGCATCAACTCTTCTGTCAAGCACTGAAGTGGATAGGGTTGTCTACAGGGTTCGTGCGAGAATGGAAATGTCTAAAGAATCCTAAAAGATTATTAACATTTCACTGAGTGATCTATATCGAGTCCTGCTACGATTACACAGGGTATACAAATCATATATAGCTTAGATCCGATAGGCCTTCAAATATGTGATACTACTCTATATCCACATCCCAACGAGGAAAAGGAAGTAGAGCGAAACCATACATTCTTAGCCTATGGGATCCTTATTATATATAACCTTGGGAGTACACCCTCTGTAGTTGTAGGTATATCAATAAGGATCTTTTTAGTTCTTCACACAAGGTTGTTTATGGTTCCTAAAATACCCCTATGGTATTTTAATTCTTGTTTGATTCTTATCTTCTGATTATGATTCTGGGATTATTGTTAGTCTTTTTGTATTCCAAAATACTCCTATAGTATTTTAAACTTTATGTTTGGCTCTATCAATCCTAATTGGTAAGTTTCAGACCTATTGTAACACCACTATCACTCCCAAGCACACGTTCATCGCATCTCGAATAAATGTAGTTGATCAGGTTACATTTATTCCAGCTTACGATTACATAACTGCCCAGGTTTGACTGTAGTGCTCAACATCCGAAGACTTTTATTATTGTTCTTCTTGTGATAGTTTTGTTCGAGCGTTTAGGTCCTAGATGTTATTATACTTTGGTAAAATATGGTTATATTTTAAAGTATAATTCTTGGTCAGAGTGTTTTATCCCTTTGTATTTATAGGCTGTATATCTTTTATGATTTGATATACTTAGCTCACTATAAACAATGCTCTGATACCAATCTGTCACACCCCAAAACGGGAACGGCGGAAACGTTCTGGGGTGGATGACGTCATGTCAAGTATCACAACACATGCATTATAGTAATCAAAGTACAACAAAATATTGCATTAATAGTAATAGTTTTACATGGTTTACATACAATACATCAAAGTAATACAAATAAGTATAATAAGTACAGGTTGGTACTAAGCTATCTTCATCAACAGCTCCGGGAATGTACCTGTCTAATGCTGAACTGAGAATACAAGTTATTTGAAAAGCGAGTATCAGCATTTTTACAAATGCTGGTGAGTTCATAAGTATTTAGTGTCATTTTATCCAAATAACTTTAATAAAAGTGGTAGTTTTAGGGTATCCATTTCATTACTGTCTTTTCCAGAAAATCCTATATTTTCTTTAATAAAAGCAGTCTTCTACCAAGACTGGACGGAGTTATGTGGCAAAAAGGTACTTTTCCCTTAATCGCTATCATTATCAAACTACAGAATTTGATTATTAAGAAAGCAAGAAAAATCAGGGAAAATAACATATGCCTCAGCAGTGAAGACTGCTGACTAAGGCAAGAGGAATCATAGACTCCAGGAGAGTATCGAATGAACGACACGCCTGACTCAGTCTAACAAAAGAGACACAGACCCCAGATGGTACCAAATGCAAGGTACGGCTAGCAAGGTCTAAAAACAGAGAATACAGACCCCAGACAGTATCAAATCAAAGATACAACTAGTAAGGTCTAAAACAAAGATTACAGACCCCAGACAGTATCAAATGAAAGATACAACTAGCAAGGTCTAAAACAAAGATTACAGACCCCAGACAGTATCAAATGAAAGATACAACTAGCAAGGTCTAAAACAATGATTACAGACCCTAGACAGTATCAAATGAAAGATACAACTAGTAAGGTCTAAAACAAAGATTACAGACCCCAGACAGTATCAAATGAAAGATACAGCTAGCAAGGTCTAAAAACAGTCTGACTCTGAGAGTGGGTTTCCAGCATACAGTGTAAATTGCTGGTGAAATACCATTACCTTAAGGCCATGAATTATAAGGTAACCTGGGATACTCGTAACCATACTAACTGACACTAGAGTACCTGATGCCCTACAAGCGTCTATAAAATATGACATTTGTCACCCCTTGGCTTGGTGGGCCGTGGACTGTAGCTAGCAGTCAAGGTGCGGGGGTGTCAATCCCATATAGATCTATACACACAATGTCCGCTATCCCTATAGGAGACTCTGGTTACCAACTAGACGACGGAGAAGGCCATGTCCCAAAGATGCATCCCAATTAGTGGGTAGTGGGTTTCATATGTAAGTGCTGAACTAGAGGTAGAGACTCATAACTGGACTGACTAGAGCAAACCTATATGTCTATGCTCATATACATAACATATAACTAATGAATCAAACGACCTTCGGACGACCATCCGATCCCACCAGACCACATCTCAACGAAGAAAAGGAAATAGGGCGGACAAGCCCTCCTAAGTCCTTCAATCATTATTTATATGCATCTATACAAACACAGACATACATCTAACTACGTTTGAGTGTGTAACAGTGGAATCATATCGTGAAGTATAAGCGTACAGTGTGGAGTAACCGAATCATGAAGTATAACCGAACAGTGTGGAATAACCGGATCGTGAAGTATAAGCGTTAACTGATATAAGTGTATCACGAAGTGGAGACGTTCTCAAGTATAAGTGTATCACGAAGTGGAGGCGTTCTCAAGTATAAGTGTATCACGAAGTGGAGGTATTAACTAAACAGAAATAACGCAGTGGTATCTTAACCAAGTAGAAGTATAAAAAGTTAGACGAAAACTTTGGAAAACCTTTATATATTAAGAAAATCACGACTCGGTATTCCTTTGTAAAATAAGTTTGAAAATCTTTAAAAATCCTTTGAAAACCTTTCTTAAACAAGTTTAAAATGAAACTTTGATTAAACATCATAAGTAAAAGTTGAACAAATAACTATGTTTTTAGTAAACCATTTACAGTGTCATTCTCGGTAAAACAGTTAACAGTGTGGTAAATCCTTGTGCATGCGGGTTATCAATCACATGTGATTGATATGATAACTGGCATGTTTAACTTGTATGCCCCCCTATAAAACATTTAAAAACATTTAAAAGGTTCATTCAGGGGTATGAACTCAACTGGTGTAAGTGGATCCGACGAAGGTGCCGGTTGGGTGCTCGGTGTCAAGTAAAGACTTGGACACACTTAGTGACCTATTTAACATATGATAACATATGTTTGCATACAATTAGTATATATAATACTAATTAAACAAGTATACGCACCCTAAGGAGCGGAAAACACTTTGGTTAAGTGTTTGGGGTGTCCCGGGTAACATTTAAAGGTGTGAATGGGTTAGGAATAGAGTTTACTCTCCAAGAGTAAACTCACTTTATGGTGTTTCCAGCCCAAGGACAACTCCCCATGAGTTTACGGCTGTAAACTCATGGTGAGGGGTTTCTAGGGTGTTTTAAGGCCTTAACTTGCTTGTGGAATTATTCTAGGTCCAAATCTAATTTGTATGAAGGGATTTAAGGCTTTTAAAGGGACCATAGGGGAGTTTACGGCCATGAACCACCCCTATGGGAGTTCACGGCCGTGAACTCCTAAGCCTTGATTTTATTGAAGTTTTAAGTCCCTATTTCACTTCTAGCATTTTATAATAATAGTCTAAGGCCATTTGGGGGATAAAAACCAACATTATGGCATGGTTTGGGGTGTTTACGGCCTTGACATATGTATGGGCCGTAAACTCCTTTTAATCCCTCAATTCGTTGTGTTTAAATGATCTAAACCCAAAATGGTAAGCCCCTAAATTATGTATTAATCCTAAGGGTGGTTTGGGAGTGTTTTGGGGCATTTTTTCAAGGGTTTGAGGTGTTTACGGACTAAGCATGTGCTTGGGCCGTAAACTCTCTTTTATGCCCTAAAATCTTGTGTTTTGATGTTTAAACACTCCTAGATAAATTCCTTAAATGGTTCCTAGGCTCAATGGGACAAATTTGGGTCATTTTGGCCTTGTTTAAGGGGTTTACGGCCTAAGGAGGCTCTTAGGCCGTAAACTCCATTCTAACAGCTTAAATGGTCGAATTTTGGGGTATAATCACAAGCCAAGATGTTTAGAACTAGCTAGGGTAAGGAGACTCACGATTTGGAAGCGTTTGGTTGCGGATTCGAGTCGAAAACGAGCTTAGAGAGAGAGTATAGAGAGAGCGTGTAAAGGGGTGGAATGAAGTCCATTCTCCCTTATATATGGGTTGGAGTTGAAGCTTAGTGGAAATCTACCCGATACTGCCGTTATACGGGGCTTTTGGTCGCACCCGATTTAGTGGTCGTAATAATAAAAACTAACTTTTTTTAAATTACTATGGAAATGTAATTTAAGTGTTTTCATTTACTTTATTACGACTATCACGACATAAAACATAAATAAATAAAACATTTATTTATTTGACGAGCTCTTATTAACGGAACTTTTATACAGTGGAATATTCCGTTAACGGAAACGGGGTAATGTAAGAGAATAAACTTTGGGTTGTCACACATTGGGTGTACCAAGCTAATTTGTATGGTTATTCACTCCTTGTTTTTTATCCTCGACATCCCAATCACAGACTTGAAGGGCACAATCAAGATTTAAACAAGCCATTGAATAGTTCAACGAATCTCAAAAGATCTAGGAGTTTCAATTCATTTAAAACCTAATGTTAAATTTTGTTTTTCATGGTGGAAATTGGTAAATCTTCATTTACCTATCTTCAAATATTTTGTAGCTTGGATTACAACATCCCTCTTCCAAGTTATAAAATATTGTGTTGGGTCCTAGCCTTAATATTTCATATTGAGTGTTATATTAATGGCTTAAATCAAATAAACTTGAATTTCTCCCTCATAGATGTCTAGATATGACAACTATGGTCTTCCTTATCCTTTTAGCTAAAGCTTTCCTAATGAATATGATATCCCAAATGGCGATCTAGGTGAAAGATTAATCCCTTTGTTGTGCATTAATGGGACTGGAAATCATACTTCACTTCCTCCACCTCCTCTAGTTGTTCTCCCTAACCCACAAGTTCTTGAATAGTTCAAGGTCACTCAATACCTATTGGCTAGCAATGTCTATATGTGCTCACATCTTAGAGATAAAGTCTCATATTGACAAGCTAGGATAGTTGGGTGTCGAAGTCTCAAAGAAGTTGACTGTTGACTGGGTTCTTCAATCACATTCCGAGACAAAGATTGAGTTTAATAAGGACTACTATGTGACAGACCACAACATGACCCTTATCGATCTTACCTATTTGCTTGTTGTTGCTGAATCAAGAATGATTTGGGGCACTGGTAAAGCAAATTTGATTGGAAGATCTACTTCCCAAACTTACATGGACATTGACAATGGAAACATTGGAAGTCCAGAAAAGTCTTCTCTTCTTAATGGAAAGGGATCGACCATAGTCAACCCGGTTGACCAAGTGGTAAAAAGAAAGGCTAAGTCTGAGATAGTCCTATGTACGATTACCAAAGAGTCCATATGTTTCTATTGCCAAAGCAAGGGGCATTGGTTGTGAAGCTGCCTTATTTACCTGAAAGTTCACTAGGATGGTAAAAGTAAAAAATTTTAACTATGCTTCAAGGAAAGTCCACTATCTAACTCTATTAAGTTCCTATTTAGAGAGTCTTATTACATGATGTGACTAGGTCACATTTTAATGTTTTGTAGAATCGGAAAAAAGGAGAGGAAGCTTAGAAGAAGAATAAGTTGAATTTGATTGCGAATATGGATTTCGATCGCATGATTCGAAGATCAGAATTTTGAGTTGCTGCTTAAGAGTTATGATAGATTGCTTAGGAATATATAACAACATAGTTTTCATATGTATTTGCATTGTAAGGATACGTTTTTCCGTAATTTTAAAATAAAAGGAAAATTTTTTATTTAATTTATTTTAAGTATCCTTACAATGGGAATTGTGAAAATTTTTGTTTATATGATTCCGTTGATAGCAATGTTGGAAAATGGATTTGATTCTTTCGTTTGTGGTCGTGTCATAATTTACCAAATAAGGAAAGATTTTCATCACCCAAGCTTCAGTTGGATAGAAACTTGGAATCATGCAACTTGTATTGTATGATGAATGAGAATTTTCATCTTTGGGAAATTAATACTAATTCCTTATTCACAAGTATATGTGAGTCAAGTGAAGGACTAGGAGATCGGGTACGCTTGGTTGTGTGCTGATCATGTCCACCATAAAGAATGATAAGGTTATTCGTCATGATTTACTAAAGTTTAGTAAATATGGTTGTGCTTACAAGTTTAAGTATAATTCTGAAACATTGGAAAAGTTTCAATGTGGCAGGACGAATGAAAAGAATCAAACTAGGTAGAAAGATCAAAGTTTCTCCAATTTGAAAAGATAGGAGAGTACTTTAGTATCATATTTTATGATCATCTGAAAGATTATGAAAAACCATACCACAATTGATCATCTAAGGATATCTTAGTGCATTTGTTTGACTAAGAAGAGGAACCGTGAATTGTTGAAATAGTGCATTTGTTTGAATCTTAGACTAACACTCCAAGATCGAGCCTTGATTGACATAATTTTGAGAAGGTTTAAAACACTTATCAAATGCAGAGTAAAATGTTTTCTACTCTTGTGCATTTGAAATAGGTGAATTATGATGTGTTGGATAAAACAAAGACCAACTAAGGCCGATTGTGTGAATTGTTTGTCTTGATAAGAATCCGCACTAACTCTTAAATATTTGCTTTGTCAAGGAATGGTTCTTGACAATAGATTCTTATATGTCAAGAGGTCAGTGGGAGTCTTAAAGATCTTGAAAAGTTTCAAGAACTAATCAAGGGTATTGTTTATCACTAGCACACGACTTAAGGTTTATAGCCTAACGTGTTGACATATTCTTGTTTTTGTGCCCATTCCAGTTAAAGTTGACTATGCATGTGAGTTCTATGAGTTCTCAGTTGTTTGCATAACTACTTGGAAGAAATGGTAGGCCCTTATGCTTCCAGGTGGCAAGAAGTTAAGATGAAGCAAGTTCAGTCCATATGAGTTTGGATTTATCACTAACCTTGTCTTGTGATTATGGTTATGACAAATTTATATGGATAGGAACACATACACCATAAAAATCTAAGTGTCATAAGGTTTCTCTCCGATTCATAAAAATGATGTTGAGGAAATGCTTTCACTAAGTAGATTTTAAGTAGATAGCAATTCTAATATTTGCATTCTCAAAGTCGTTAGTGGAGCGTGTATGGTTGACCGGCACACTAACATGGACTAGTGAGAATGAAAAAAGTTCTAAACATTATGATTACGACATCCCTCTTTGTAAGTGTTTAGACACACATGTGAGCTATCTAAGGAAAGGTGTATGATTTTGATAAAGTCTTATCAAAGCATATCGTATCAGAAATCTAAACTTTGGTAAGAAATTCAATTAGTATTGATTTCTAGAAGTCCAGCTGATTTCTGGATACATGTCAAAGCTAGTGGGAGCATAAGTGTTATGCTAATAATTATCATGTTAGTAGGAGCATGATTATTATGTTACGTGTTGCAAGTTAGCAATGTTAATTATAGAAAACAAAAGTGTCAATTTGCAAAGTTGTAGGGTTTGGAAAGTTGTTTTGCTATAATTAAGGGAGAGGAAATTATACTTCATTCAAATTCTAAAAGCTTAGATTGTGAGTCTTTAATCAAATTTAGTCATCATCACATTTTTTGCGTTCTAAAATTCGATTATGATTACGACATCCCTTTTCATAATTCGAATTATGAGAACATGGAAAATAGAAATAGAAATAGAAATATTATAGCAAAAGACTGCTCTAGTATCATGTCTTTATGTGAGACATCATGAATCGTGTCCCATATGCTTTCGATATAGGATCGATTACATGTTTTATAATATTCATCCGTTCTAAATTTTCCAAATGCCTAGGGAATTAAGAGGGAAAAGGACTAGAACTGGATATGACTAATATGATTAAGCAATTGTCGAGGACAATCTGAGGTTTACCAAAGATTGGTTGCTCATAAACGGTTGGAAGTATAGTGTTAATTTTTGGAAAAACCATATTGACATATTCTGAAAAGAGACAACTCTTGTTTAGAAGAGATAGTAAAAAATGGGAATATGGAAATTTTTCCATAGGTGGAAGTTGTTCTTCAAATCTGTGTAAGATTAGAAAACTTAATGCAAGAAGGATGTTCAAAGAAATGTACTTTGAATGTGAGAGTTTGTTTCCATTGAATTGCTCTCCGTTGGAATACTTTTTAATATATGTTGTCGAGTCTTTGTGGCTTTTGTGCATATTCATTACAAAAGGATCAATGCATATAAGTTTAGAACCTAGCAAATTTTAGTAAATGGCAAAGAATCTCGGATTCTTACATTTATCATAAGGATTTGGAATTGTGAAATGAGCATCATTGAAATGTTTTCAATTGATATATTCTATAAATAAAGGACCATAGGTAAACATAGTGTGGATGCTTGTAACATGGGACAACTATTGTTTTAATTCAAGTATTAAGTTGATAAATTGAAACATTATACAATGAATAATGAGTAATCAATATGACTCAAAAGTGTTTGGGCCATATAGGATTGGTATTACTCTTGTGTTTTACTTTGCATGTTTTGACTTCCCGAATAACTAGGTTATTCAAACCGTCCACAATCGATCATACTTTGGAAGTAGGTATTGAGGCAAGACTGTCATGAATGGGTCTATACTATGTCTAGATGTTTTAGACATAGTTGCAGTATTCATGAGTGCTCCTGGAATAAGATTCGAGTATTGGATTAAACCCACACTCATTTGAATCACTTCATGGATTTTATAACGAGTGATCATGAAACGATAATATCTTATATTCTTCAAACGGAGACGTGTGAGTTGTAGTTACGGTTGCACATTGACATATGTAAACGCACCAGTAACTTGGATGTTATAAAACATATCGTTGTGTGTAATTTGATGAGTGACTACAAGCGAGCATTTGGGTCGAAGTTTATCCATTCCTTTTACCCTATGTGGATAAAAGCGATATATGTGGGCCCCTCGATGATTTAGTGATGACAAACGTAAGTGTTCGGCCGGTCTTGGACTGTTTTGATTTGTTCAATTAGTCGTTCATCATAAATCGTAAATCCGGAAACAACAGATAGACGGAGAGAATGATTATAATCCATGTCTCACCCCATATGACATCTATAATGGATGAATATATGATCCCTTATCTAATGGACACATCATTAACCAGGTCAAAGTTTGACATCGACTTTTAAGAGCTACGATTGTTAGTCGGGATTTTGGAGTCATATTTACAATAATAGTTTTAGACTTATCGTAGTAGGAGACTGTTAGATTAGATGTCTAAGCCAATAACTATTATTGGTATGTACTTGACCTGAGAGTAGCATGGTCCATTTGGGTTGCATAACACTAGGACAATTTGTTGGGATGGACTCTTGAGAGAAGGTTATATATGATTTATTAATATATTATAAGTTCTAATATATTAATATGAAATCATATGATTTAATTAGTATTGATTAAGAATTAGATTGGAATTAATTTAGTGATCAAAAGAGACTAATTAAATCTATGGGGACTAAGTATAGTAATTGGTTATATCTATATGTGTTGGGCTTATGATCCATATTGGACTAAGTTCATGTATGGACACATAAAAAGTTGGGCCACATGTACGATGGGTCATAAAATCCATGGGTATTGATTTGGGTTATATCCATGACCCTTGGAATCCTACATATCAATATGTGCTCTATAGCTAAAAAACACCTACACATGTTCTTGGAGTTCATGGAGTTCAAGGAGGTGTTTTTTGGTGCATGGAAATTCTCTCTCAAGAGTCACATTTGTCCTAGGTGAGTTGTGATTCCATTTGAGGTGCAACACTTGGGACACTCAGTTCTTAAAGGCCAAAGTCTTCCTAGCAACATCAACAACATCAAGAGGTATGTCTAAAACTTGTCTTATTATACATATGTTATTTGTATGCTAGTGGTAGGCCTAAAGATTTGGAAACCATATGCTTGTATAATTAGAGAAAACATAGATCCAAACCTTTTAGGGTTGAATGTGCATCGTAGTATGTTGTAGTATACAAAACCCAATAGCTACTGCCTCCTCCTGGCCCATTGCCAACAGTCTTCCAGTGTTGCCAGCGTTTCTTGCTTTAGGGAAATCTCTCTTGTAATGCCCTGTCTCACCACAGCCATAACTGGCCTGGCCTATCCCAGCTCCAGGGGTCTAAGTTTTAGGCTGCGCAGGCGCCTTGCAAAAGCGGGTTGCGTGCCCCTTTCTGCTGCAGTTAGTACAGTGTAACTCTCGATAGGGTCCATTATGGTGTAAGTTACATTTGTTGCATTTCGGGAGGTTCCCAACATATCGACTGGGAGGGGATTGAATAGTAGGAACAGCAACAGGGATGGTAGCAGCATGAACTGCCACCGTTTGTTGTTTCTTCGAGGGCTCTTGAGATGACTGCTCTTTCCTTTTATTCCAAAATTTCTTCTTGCCACTAGTTTCCTTGGGCTGTTCAGGGGTAACTGTCACAGAATCCTGGCGATCTCCATGATATATTAGTTTCTGCGACAAACGCTTTGTGCTATCGAATGTGAGTGGATTGGCAGCTAGGACATTTCCTTGAGTCGAGGGTGTCAATCCCCAGATGTATCTCTCCACCTTCTTACTCTCCGAGGTGACCATCCCGGGACAAAGAAGAGCCAGTTCACTGAACCTAGCGGTGTAAGCAGCGATATCAGAGCCCTTCATCTTCAGACTCCAGAGCTCCTGTTCCAATTTGTGCATCTCGTCCCTTGGGAAGTACTCCGCTAGCATTAGTTATTTCAAATCATCCCAACTCATAGCATTGGCTATCAGGAGAGTCGGGGACTTGACTTGGCTATTCCACCAAGTGAGGGCTCGATCTGTGAAAGTGCACGCTGCAAATTTCACCTTGGTCGTTTCAGGACACACATAGATTTCAAATATTGATTCGGTCTTCTCGAACCAACAAGTCGAGGCAATGACACCTCCAATGCCATCAAAAGATCGGGGATTAGAATTGGTGAAGTCATTGTAGGAGCACTCCCTTGGGTGCCCGTGACTATCTCCTTGATTCGAAGGGTTGGCACCACTACTCGCCCCGCTAGTACCACTTGTGTGGATTTGCGATATAGCGGCAGCCACGGTGGTCGTCACTGCTGCTTGGAAAATAGTGGGGTCATACTGAGGAGGTGGCAGCGGTGGTGGATTTGTTGGAGGGTGAGTTTTCTTCCTATTGGACTTCTTCGGAGGCATCTTTTTCTAGAAAGATTTAAGAGGAAATGACGATGAGTCCTCTATAGTGGTCATGAGTCAGGTATTGTTGAACAAGATATATCTTAGTCCTAAACGCATCATAACCTGGCTTTATAGTGCTCTATCGGCGATATACAATAGAGGTTTACTAAAATAAGCAAGTAATTGCAGATTTTCAATTGTGAGAATTGGTCATACATGTAATTGTTGGGTTTTGGTATAATACAACATCCTATGGTGCACATACAACCCTAAATACCTTGGATCTATGTTTTCACTAACTATACATGCAAATGGTTTCCAAGGTATATAGCTAGCATGCAGTTGTCATACAAACTGCATAAAATACTAGACAGTGTAACATACCTTTTTGTGTGGCTGGAGGTCTTGATGTATTTGGCCTTAAGAACTTAGCCCCAATAGTGTGGAAGCCTCAAATGAAGTCATAACACATCAAGGACAATGGTAGGACTTGAGAGAGAATCTCCATGAACTCCAAAACCTTCATGAACTCCAAGAACATGCACACCCTCTAAAGGTGGCGGTTTTAGGTTATCATATATGTATTTATATGTGCTGAATTCTATGAGTCATGGGTATAACCCAAACCCATACCCATGGGTTTTATGATCCATGGTTCATGTGGCCTAAATCTTTTTGTATCCATACATAAACTTGGTCCAACATGGATCATAAGCCCAACACATATAAATATAACTACTTATCATAATTAGTCCCCATATATTTAATTAGTCTCTTTTGACCACTAAATTAATTCCAAATTAATTATTGATCAATACTAATTAAAACATATAATTTCATATTAATATATTATAACTTATAATATATTAATAAACCATAAATAACCTTCTCTCAAAAGTCCATCCTAACAAATTGTCCTGATGATATAAAACCCAAATGGACCATGCTACTCTCGGGTCAAATACATACCAATAATAGTTATGGGCTTAGACACCTAATCCAACAGTAATGAATATGTGTAGTGTTATAGTGCCATAAAATACTCCTATAGTATTTTAACTTTTTGTTTGGTTCTAGAGTTTCTCTTTCTATATAGCGTTGGAAAGTTTTAGACTTGTTGCAACATCGTGGTCACTCCCAAACACATGTTGATCGTATCTCGAATAAATATAGTTGATCAGGTTATATTTATTCTAGATATGATTACATAACTATCCAGGTTTATCCGTAGTGTCCAACACATCCTAAATACATTTATGTAGTTCTCACTGTGATACTGTTTCTTGTGTGTATGCATACTCGTATACTGTTGGATTTGGTGTTTAAGTCCATAACTATAACTAGGATGGACTGTTGAGAATAAGGTTATTGATGATTTAATAATATATTAGAAGTATAATATATTAATATGAAATCATATTATTTAATTAGTATTGATCAAGAATTAATTTGGAATTAATTTTGTGATCAAAAGAGACTAATTTAATATATGGGGATTGATTATGTAAATCAATGATTCTTATAGTGTGGGTTAATGATCCATGGTTATTTTGGATGGGCTAAACCAATGAGATAGTCTATGGATAGTCCATGGAGGTTTAACCCATGAAGCCTAAGTAATATGAAAGGTCGTTAGGGTTTGCAAGGTGTAACCCTAGCATTTGTCACCATATAAAATCACACCCCTAGAGCCAAAATCGGTTACTCCATTCGTTCTAGTAGAGTGATATTGATTTTGTGCTAAGGAACTTATTCTTTCAAGCCTCCTCTTGCATTTGGTGTTTGTGATACATTAGAGGCATCACACTTGAGGTGCTCAAGCTTTCAAAGGCCAAGAACTACAAGTCCAACTAAGAGGTAAGTTATCTAACTTGTGGTATTGTTCAATGGTCAACTTGTATGCTAGTTAGGATGTATGCTTTGGAAAATTGAAAATGCATGTATAGATAGAGAAAACATAGATCCAAAGCATCTAGGGTTGCATGTGCACCATATGAGTGTTATAGTGCTCAAAACCCAACATTGGTATCAGAGCCTATGATTGTTTTCTGTTATACTTGATGGTTAATGCTTTCCAAAGTTGAAAAAAATCGATTTTCTGGCCTCTGACTGATGAACTCGCCAAGTCCACTGGCTGACTCGACGATTCATGTTCTTGCACTCGCCGAGTTGATGGCTCTGGTTGCAGATTTTTGAGTTTTTGGCCAGAATTGGATTAGGATCATTACCACAAACTGTTTTTTGAAACATATAATCTGTTTTCTTGATATGGTAGTGATCATGCTCATCCAATTTAAAGATAATTGTCAAAATTTCAAGATTTGTAATTGTCACACCCCCGGCCGAGGCAGCGGAACACGCCGAGTTGTGCGACTAAGTTCATGGATCACATGCAAATTGAAAATATAGCACAAATACAACAATAAACAAAATAGATTTTGTGTTCCATTTTGATATTTGAATACAAGGTTTTTTTACAAATAATAATAGTAATACATGAATTGCCTTAACAGATAGTCATTTAATACAACATTAAGTAAACTATGTCACCTGTAATCTAATCTATCTTGAATGCTTGTTTAGTGTTTTCCTGAGAATACAAGTAGTTTTGAAAGTCAACACAAGGTTGGTGAGTGTCATAGGTTTTCTGCTAACGCAGTAATACTTTTATTAAGTCTAAAAAGTATTATCTTTGCATATATAACAATAGTTAGTATTGTGTTTACAAAGAGTCTTTGAACGCCTAGATGTATTTTTGTATAAGTAAATATGTACTTAAAATTGTGTTTGTAATGAGTCTTTGAAAGCCAAAATGTATATTTGTATAAGTAAATCCATACTTAAAAACCATGTTTGTAATAATTCCTTGAAAGCCAAAGTATATCATATGTATAAGTAAATCCATACTTAAAATAGTTTTGTTGGCAACTGAAACCATGATTAAGTGAGGAAAAGAGAGATACTCTAGTTAATGTTTATAGTGAGTCCTATAACCAAACTACCTGACTGAAAATAAACCCCCTACAACGCTTCATTGGACGTTGTAGTAATGATTGTAGACACTTTTCGCCTGCTTCGATTGATCAGTCGAGGCTGTAGCTAGCAGCCGTAGGTGGGGATGTCAACCCCGTATAGATCTATACATATGTATCTCGCTCCGGAGATTAACAATTATAGTGGTGTGGGGATACTGACTGATTAAACTCTGCCAATGAATAATGTCTCACTCAAAAGCTCTTAACTAAAAAGTTTGTAAGTTCGTGAATAACTCTCAGCCCTAACGTAATTGAGATTAAGTCACTAGGCATAATGAATATCATTGTATAGAGTTTATAAAAGCCGAGCATGTGTGACATATATGTAAAAGTGTAATGTGCTCGCTTTTATAAAAATGAATGTTTCAAAGTAATGAACATATGTACATGTATAAATGTTGTGTACTTAAACATATAAATAAACATATTTAATAATAATTTTGAATCCTTGAAATACTACGGAGTTTCGTAACGTATTTGTTGTAATATGCAATGTCACATACAAAATCATAAAACTTTGTATAATGTAGTATTTTTTGTGTGAACTGAATATTTCACGATAAAATAATCATAACACGTATACGAAAAGTTTTCACTAATTTATTTTTAACAATATAGTAAATTGTTAAATAATAATATTTTTATAAACTATGTTTATTGTATTTTCGCATAAACAATAATATATTTGTATAAACACCTGTAAGCACTCACATTCGTAGCATGAGTTCCAATCTTTCTAATTTGTTTTCTTTTGAGGAACTTGTCATGAAATTTGTTACGTGGAGTTCCTTGTTCTTAAGACGAACCACCGAGTATATTTTTATTTCCTAATAAACCAAAGGGTAGTTTTGGTATTAATTATTAAGTATATGGTGGCCTTTCTTAAAATGAATAAACTCTAGGTTTTTATTTTGCCAAAATCATACTTCCGGAACTGATATTGAGAATTATTTTCAAAATAGGGGTTAAACATGTGTATTTGAAACTGTTTTAGGGTTTTAGGACTTAATTTATTAGGTTTTTCTGGGGGAGGGACTAGTTTTGTTTAATTTAAATACAAGTTTGATTTAGCTTTGACCTTGACCGGGTCAAAATTAAAACCCATTTGTTTTATCGGGGCTCCATGATCGATCCACACAAGTGGATTCATTTACAAAAAGGATCAGGGCTCTTACCCCGTTTCTTTGGTTTGATCGGGTAAACGAACAAAAGGCGATCGATGACGAGTAATCGATCGTTCAAGGGGAAGCGACCGAAGATGGCGAGAAGGAAACTTGCAGGTGCCTGGTCCGCTAACCGGATGTCTTGACCGTTCGCGATCGTCTTCAGAGTTCGACGGGGCTGAAGAGACGGAGGTAAGAGCAGCGAGCGGTGCTTTTGTTGTCCGACTGCGAAGTCTAATGACCGGCATCGCAAATAGCGGTAACAGCAAGATGATACCCTTGAAGCTCTGTGGTCGACGGGAATCGTAGAGAAGGAAAACAAGGGGAAAAGGCTCGATCCTTCTCTGGCCTGTCCAAGAGGGAAGGAAACGTTCGCAGGTGTGCGATTTATTGAAGAAAAAGGGGGAATCGGAGGCAGTCAAGGCTTCGGTGGTGTCGATGGGGAAACACGAAGAGGGAGATGGCGAGAGTGGTGCGACGGGGGCTGCTTTGGCAGCCTCGTCGTCGTTTCTTCCCTTTCTGACCCGGCAGCACACACGAAAGGGAGGGAAACAGACGAACTCAGGCTTGTTTGGTTGCTTCGATCGGTAACAGATAAGTGCATGTCGTTTCTTGTTCACTTTTATTTTTGATGTCTGGTAGTGATTGGTAGAACCCAATGAGTGTTTGGTTGTTTTTGAGCATGAATCGGTGTTTGGTTTGATTATGATTTTGTTTTTCTTTCCTTTGTTTTGACTGAAAATCAGTGGAGTCTTGATGGTTTTAGGTTTGATTGTTCTTGACAGAAGTGGATAAATGGAATGGATTTTTAGGGTTAATGTGTTATAGGGAATTGTTTGTTTTGCTCGACAGAAATCGATGTGGTGTTTGGGTTCAATGTTCAACATGGGAAGAGGGAAGGATGGGGGTCCGATTCTTGGCTGATCGTTGGGTCAAGAGTAGCACCATCTGTGTTCCTGCTGTTGTGGAAAGATATGGATTGAAGAAGAAAGAAGAAAGAAAATTGGATATACATTGGTTATTCATTATAGCTGTATTCAAGGAAGGAACACGTTTGAGTGTTCTACAAGGTTGAAGAAGAAGAGTGCAGGGTATATTTTTATTAGGGTGGCAAATCAGGCCATCGTGTCGTGTTTTTGTCTGACAAGACACGACACGACAATGTTTTATGTAACACGAACACGAAACGACACGATGTCGTGTTTTTTCTAACTAACACGAAAACGAACCAATTAAAAAACGACAAACACGACATGACAAAAATAACATAATATAACAATTAGTGTATTAATTAATATTTAATCACATATAACACGACAAACACTGAAAAACACGAAAAACACGACAAATAAATGTTAAATCGTTTCAATATCGTGTCGAATTTTGAACACGAACATGATACGACACGACATTGTGTTTTTTACACTTGACACAAACACGAACACAAATTCAAATTTCAGTTTCGTCTCAATTTCGTTTCGTGTCGTGTCAACAATTGCCACCCCTAATTTTTATCATATATTTTTGGGAAATCTCCAGAAAAGTTAGTTAGGTCAATTTATGAAAAAGTCCTAAACTAAATTTTGTTTACAGAAAAGCATAGATTACCGATTAAAACTTCGAAAAAACCCTTTTCGGGTAGTTTCGCAGATTTAGTCGGTATTTTGTCTTTTTTCGTTAATTCGCTCGATATGTTGGGACTTTTTCAAAAATTACTTGATAAACACAATAAGTATTTTTATTATAGAAAAGGAAATACATTTGTTACTAATTTATAGGAATAAATTGGTTGTCTAAGTACTCATCTATTGCTTGCCGACCACTCAAACTCTATACGTTTCTCCTATGCATTGTTGTGGATAAGATGGTGAGATGTACTCAGTTAGTGTTCCTTTAATGTTAGTGTCTATCTTATGTTATTTAACCTAACTACCACTTAACATCCATACCTCACATGTTAACACACATTTATCAAATGCGAAAAGTGATCCATGAATGATATTGTATATGGAAACTGATGTCGATTTCTAATGACTAGCAAGAGACAAGAAAAATCAAGCAAAGTTTTCCCAGGATGGTAAATTCATTCCAGAAAGAATCATTAAAATATGAGTCGTGTTTTTCTTCTAATCCAAAGATAAATACCATGTAAAGAAATAAAAAACTCCTAAAACCCAGGTAACAAACAACAAGATAAGCATTGGTCCTTAAAATTCAAAACACGATAAACCTTAAACTTTAATTACTAAATTAGCCTTAGCTAAATCGGCTGGGGTCCGATTTACCAAGGACTCCACGGGTCAAACCCGATCATCACCATTATCCTCCTTTCTTCGAAAAGACTCGTCCTCGAGTCAAACGGGTCATCCTCCTCTGGAACAAATGGATTCAAATCGCTCACATTGAAAGTAGCGGAGACATTGTAGTGACTGGGTAACTCGATCTTATATGGATTGTCGTTGATACGCTCCAAGACTTTAAAAGGTCTATCTGCATGCGGATGAGGTTTACCTGTACGCCCCTTAGGAAACCTGTCTTTGCTCAAGTGAATCCATACAAGGTCACCTTCTTTGAAAACCACCCTCTTGCGATGCACGTTTGCCCGCCTCTAATACACAATGTTATTGTTCACAATCTGGTCACGCACCTGCTGATGAATCAACTTGATTTGCTCTTATCTCTCTCCCCTTCGGCGCAAAAATGCTTGGTTGCAAGTAATGGCTAGATCCAACGGAGTGAACGGGTTACGGCCATAGACTACAAAAAATGGACTCCTCCCAGTGGACCTGTGGGCGACCTATTGTAAGCAATTTTCGCTTGTGGCAGGATCACATCCCACTGACGTGGGTTATTACCAACGAGGCTACGGAGGAGATTACCAAGGCTGTGATTTGTAACCTCCGTCTTGCGATGCACGTTTGCCCGCCTCTGATACACAATGTTATTGTTCACAATCTGGTCACGCACCTGCTGATGAATCAACTTGATTTGCTCTGATCTCTCTCCCCTTCGGCGCAAAAATGCTTGGTTGCAGGTAATGGCGCTAGATCCAACGGAGTGAACGGGTTACGACCATAGACTACAAAAAATGGACTCCTCCCAGTGGACCTGTGGGTTAACCTATTGTAAGCAAATTCCGCTTGTGGCAGGATCACATCCCACTGACGTGGGTTATTACCAACGAGGCTACGGAGGAGATTACCAAGGCTGCGATTTGTAACCTCCGTCTGCCATCACTTTGCGGGTGATACGCGCTATTGAAATGAAGACGCGAACCCAATCGCTTCCAAAGTGTTCTCCAAAAGTGCCCCACGAATTTGACATCACGATCAGAAGTTAAGGACTTAGGCACACCATGCAATTTCACTATTTCAGCAAAGTAAAGACGAGCAATTTGACTAGCATCATATGTGACAACCCGAAATTTCCATTCTGAACAAACCATATCAAGTCAATAGAAGTTAGAATCAGTTACAGTGAAATTCCAAACTTTGGGTATAAATTTGACAGTTTTTCAGGATTTACACTTAAGGAGATATCAGGAGAGTGGATGCACTAGGGTTTTGTGCAACACTGTTATTCTAAAACTCTAGGATATTAGGTTTCAATTCCGGAATAAAAATATTTTCTGCCAAAAATCCCAGGACTATATATAGAAATCTGAACCATATTCATTCATTAGTTACATTTTCAACTAGAGAAAAGCCAAATTCTCTCTCTCGGATCTTCGGGTTTTTATCCCAAATCGTGAGTACTTCTATTTAGTTGTAATATATAGCTTAGATTGTGCCTAATAACATCAAAATTGGATCAAAACCCTAAGATTTGAGAGTTTACCGCCCAAGAACACTTGGAGAGTAAACTCTCTTATAAGTGCCAAAGTGTGCCCAAAGTCCCTCAAAGCCTTGGAACTCAACCTAGGAACTACCATTACATGTTTAGACCACAAAACAATTAAGAATCAAGGCTAGAAGTGAGTTCACGGCCAAGGAAGTTCTTGGGCCGTGAACTCCATTTTTATGTGCCAAAATGCCCTAAAAGCCTTCCTTAAGCCAAGAGACTAATTTAGACATGTTCCCTAATGTGTTTATAGCCAAGAAATCATAAGGAATCACAAGGACAAAGGAGTTTACGGCCAAGACAAGTTCTTGGGCCGTAAACCCCTATAAATGGGGCAAATGACACCCTAACTCCTTCCTTATGCCTAGAACCCAGCTTAGATCATATCCTTGAAGTGTTAAGGACCTTAATCATCCAAGAAACCATGTTCCCATAGAATTTACGGCCGTAAGCTCATAAGGATTGGTCCTTAGGCCGTAAACTCTATAAAGGGGTGATATTCTGCCCCTAATGTTTCTACATGGCTAGAACTTATCATAGAACAAATCACCAATGAGCTAGGAACCTCAAAACATCAAATGGTACTCCTTACCATGAGTTTACGGCCGTAAACTCATGGGGGAGTGGTCCCAAGGCCGTAAACTCCAACACACATGGTCTTTAGACCATAAACTTCCGTATGAGGTCTTGCACTCCTTTGTTGCAACTCCTTTAGCCTCCTAACACTTGACCAAAGTGTTTTCCTCGCATTAGGATGTTTATACATGTTTAATTGGTGTTATAATCACTAATTGTTTATATACATATGTCTTCATATGTAATTAGGACCATTGTGTGTGTCTAAAGTCTTCACTTGACACCTAGCAGTCCTACCTCTTCAGTTCATCCGTATCACCCACAACATGTGAGTTCATACCCCTTAATTAATGTTTTAACTGTTTTTAAATGTTTTATGGGGGAGGGGGGATACAAGTAGAATTATGCTAATTATTATATCAATCACATGTGATTAATAAGCAGCATGCAAATGATTGGCTACTCATTAGCCGTTTTACCAAACAAGTTTCCTTCAAATGTTTTTCATAAACACTTTATGTGTTTAAAACTCCTTATTACACTGTACCTTTTACTTTGTATGTTTCATTTCAAACTTATTTACAATTGTGTTTCAAACAAATGTTTCTTTATACTTAAACTATTTTATCAAACCCATGCCTTCAAACCGTTTTATAGATTGACATCAAGTCGATCTTTTCTTAGATAATAATTATGTTCAAAGGTTTTACAAAACTTACTTTATACTTTTATATTATAAATTGCATGCCTATATATGTATATTTATATGAGGAATGTTTAAATGACTTAGGAAGGCTATCCACCCTATTTCCTTTTCGCGCTTGAGATGTGGTCTGGTGGGATATCGGGTACCCATCCGAAGGCCGTTTAAATATTAGTTATATATCATGTGTACATATATAGTCATAAAGGTCCTTCCAGTTCATCCACTGCCCTTGGGTAGCAAGGGTATACATCCATGTCCATACGTACCAGTTAGATTACTAGTAAACTACCATATGGGTAGTTTAGGAAGATACTAGAACTATTACAAGAACGCGATATCATACAATGAGTCAGTTCATTCATGAGTCAATACTTGCTAGATAGAGAGAACATACATTACAGCTAGAACATTACAGTACATTACTATACTATTACATAGATATGTTTACATGATTACACTTACATGAGTACAATTACATGATCACATTTACATGAGTACAATTACATGATCACACTTACATGAGTACGCTTACATATACATAGGACAGACGTCACTAGGTGCTATAGCATGGAACAAGTTCATGATCTAACTATACCGATGAATCACAACGCAATTGTGATAGTTATATCGAGTATACATGATCATAGTAATGTGGATGCTCACGGCTTGCATACATGCAGCGGTCGTGGGTAGGTCCCAAAATCCCTTTGACAGGGGAGCGTTTAGCCTGGGATCTAGCCATCACATTATACCTTATCCCTCAAATAAGGCAATTGAGTACCGATGTAGTTATTTATTTCAAATGCTACAGTACTTAGAAGAATTACTCTAGACTTTAGGTAATTAGTACGGTTGTAGTTCGACACTACACCATAGTACTATTTCATTTTCCCATTACGTTCACTTCGTGAACATTCACACGACGCACGGTAATGTAGAAACTATCTTTTTGGTTAATGATAGTCAGACTTGGGAAAATACACACTCTTACAAGAGACACACACAGACACTAGATGCCTGTGTAGAAGGCTACATATAGATCAGTTAAGTCTTGGTAGACGACTCCCTGTTATAATAGTAGGAATCATAGGGATTTCTAGGGTTTTTCAAACGTCTATAGTTGTTTTACAAACATTTTCATACTTACAATTCATATACACTTTTAATACTTACAGTTCATATACATTTTTAATACTTACAATCCATACACATACAAATACTTACTTACAAATTAAGACACTAAAATACTTATGATCTCACCAGCTTTAAAGCTGATACTCTCTTTCAAAATAACTTGTATCCTCAGGTCAACCATAGACAGGTACCGATGCAAGGTTTAGGGAAGATGGTGCTCGTTCAAGACGCATCTTTCATTTTGATTTATTATTTAGTGTCTATTATAATTTGACAGAACACTTGTATTAAAATTATATTATTAATGCAATGGATGATGTTGTTGCTTGTTTACTACTTTTCATTGTTGTGATACTGTACATGATGTCCTTCGCCCCAGAACGTTTCCGTCGTTCTTGGTTTTGGGGCGTGACATCATATGTCTTGGCAGATGGAACGAAATGTGCCATTTTAGAGAACCGATCAACCACAACCATAGTTGAGTCTTTTTGGTGCTGTGTGCGAGGGAGACCAACAACAAAATCCAGACTAACATTTTCCCACGGTCCCTCCGGGACTGGCAGAGGAGTGTAGAGGTCCGCGTTTGAATGTTGCGACTTGGCCACATGGCAACTTCGACACCTTTCAATTATACGTGAAATATCAGTAACCATTTTGGGCCAAAAAAAAAAACGTTCCTGCACTAACTTGACTGTTTTATCTCTTCCAAAATGCCCGACTAACCCTCCCTGGTGACTTTCTAAGATTATCGCATCCCTTAGTGAACACTTTGGAACACACAACTGATGTTTTTTAAATAAGAACCCATCATTTATTGAGTAGTTCTTAACCGATACCCCTGCAGTTTCATGACACTGTTTCCACACATCTGAAAAGTCCGGATCATCAAGATAAAGACCACGAAAGACTTCAAATCCCTCTACTTGGATCTGTAACGACGTGAGCATCAATCTTCGTCGACTAAGCGCATCAGCGACAGTGTTGCTCGTCCCTGCTTTGTGACGGATGACAAAGGAAAAAGCTTGAAGATACTCCACCCACTTAGCATGTCTTGGGTTGAGCTTATGTTGACCATTAATAAACCGGAGGGTTTGGTGGTCTGAATACAGAATAAACTCACCAGGTAAGAGGTAGTGGCGCCAATACTCGAGGCTTCTAATAATCGCATAAAATTCTTTATCATACGTGCTGTACTTTTGTCTTGCTTCATTTAGTTTTTCACTAAAAAAAAGAAATGGGTCGACTGTTTTGGCTCAGGACACCGCCGACTCCCACTCCTGACGCATCATATTCTACTTGAAAAGTACTATGAAAATTCGGTAATGCTAACACAGGGGCCTGAGTGACCTTTTTTTTTCAATTCTTCAAAGGCACGATTAGCTGCGGTCGTCCAAATGAATTGACTTCCCTTGATGAAGTCGGTAATAGGGGCAACTATGGAGCTAAACTTTCGAATAAACCTACGATAAAATGAAGCCAACCCATGAAAGCTTCTAACCTCATGAACAGATGTAGGTGTGGGCCAAGTTGTGATAGCTTCTACCTTAGACTCATCCATGCGTATGCCATTTCCTGAAACTATATAGCCTAAAAAAAGAACTTCAGGTGACAAAAATTGACATTTAGTGCGGTTTGCAAATAGCTTTTGGTCTTGCAAGATAGAAAAAACTTCTCGTAAGTGTCGAAGATGTTGACCCACATCATTGCTAAACACCAAGATATCATCAAAGTAGACTACAACACAGTGACTGATGAGGGTTTTAAACACATGATTCATCAAGCGCATGAACGTACTAGGGGCGTTTGAGAGGCCAAATGGCATGACCATCCACTCGTAAAGCCCATCACGTGTCTTAAAGGTTGTTTTCCACTCATCCTCGGGGCGCATTCTAATATGGTGATAACCACTACAAAGGTCGGTTTTAGAAAAGATTGACGTGCCATGTAACTGGTCAAGAAGGTCCTCAAAACGGGGTATAGGGAAGCGGTACTTGATACTGATTTTATTTACGGCCCGACTATCAATGCACATCCGATAGGTACCTCCTTGTTTAGGTACTAATAATGCAGGGACAACACAAGGACTCATGCTTTCCCGAATAAGCCCTTTTTCAAGAAGCTCGGTCACCTGTCTATGTAACTCCTCAAACTCCTTCAGATTCATCCTGTACGCTGGTTTATTTGGTATGATTGCACCGGGGACAAAGTCTATGCAGTGTTGGATTTCTCTCATGAGTGGTAATCCGGCGGGTATTTCATCAGGAAACACATCTTGGAATTCTGTAAGAAGAGGTTGAACCGCAAGTGGTGTCTCTGTACGAAGTTTATTTTGTTCTACGATCAAGAGAGCATACATAATCGGGGGTGTAGTGTGTTGGGTAAAGTCGAGGAAGGCCGATTTTGTTAGGATGAGGGCTTCGGTTCCCGTCTCTCGGGTGTCGAGGGGTACTAGCGTGACATTAATCCCATCTTTTCTAAACGAATACGTATTTTTGAAACCGTCATGTTTTGTACGTCGATCATATTGCCAAGGTCGCCCCAATAATACGTGGCATGCATCCATGGGGATTACCTCACACCACACTTCATTAGAATACTTATTCCCGATGGAGAATTGTACAAGACACCGTTGACTAACCTTGACAACATTCCCTTTCTTCAGCCAAGTCAACTGATAAGGATCTGGATGTGGCTCTACTGGTAGTGCTAGTTTTTCCACCATACTCAGGGCTACCATGTTCTCGCAACTACCCCCGTCAATGATGAGAGTACATACTTTACCCTTGGTTGTGCATTTTGTGCGAAAGATGTTGTTAGGAAGCCATAAAGTGTCGTCAATTGTAGAGGTAGGTGTAACATTAAGAACTCGCTGGGCTACCAAAGCTTCACCCTTGTCTGGATAAATGATCTTGCTTCTCTCTTCTTCTTCTTCTTCGTCTTCTTCGTTTTCAGTGTCAAACGTGGGTTGTAAGTCTTCAGTGAGCGTAACAAGTTGCTGATTAGGAGAATCTCGTGCGAAATGACCTATTCCTTGGCATTTGAAACAACGATTTAATCTGGTGGTGTGAGTCGTAGAAGATGTAGCTGGTCCACGGGTACCTTCAACCTTTCTTGGGCTGGGCTTACTTCCACTCGCAGGTGAGAAATTTGATGGAGATCGAACAACATCGGTTTTGGTGGTTCCCCATTTAGAGCCAACACTTTTGTTTTTCCCTTTGAGTTGTTTCTCAACCTTTAAGGCTAGACTACACACATCGGTGAGGGTCTAATATGGCTGGAGTTGCACCAAATCAGAGATCCCAGGCCTTAACGCACCCAAGAAACGGGCAATAACCTGCTCCTCTTGTTATTCGGTTCCACACCGCATTCGTAATCTGTCAAATTCGTTAATGAATCCTTCAACGGTAGACGCCCGTTGGGACAAGCTATGGTACTCCAAGAAGACCTCTTGTCGATGGTTTGTTGGAAGAAACTTCTCGCACAACAGTTTCTTCATTTTGTCCCATGTCTCAACTTTCGATCTTCCTTCCTGAACCCTCGTCTTCCTGACATGATTCCACCATAACGAAACATATTTTCTAAGTTTAAGGGCCACGAGTTTTACCTTCAGATTATCGGGAATGTCCTTTAACTCAAAAACGCGTTCAACTGTGCTCAGCCAATCGATAAACTCGTCTACTTGAGCTCTCCTATCAAAATCGGGAATTTCAATCTTGACCCCAAGGTTACGAATTTGGTCAGTCGCTTGTGTCTCTCGACAAGGTCGTCTCCGACCAAATGGGTTGCCAAACCCCGCACCATCATCCCAGATTCTAGTGTCCGTCTCTGTCTCCTCAACACGTTCTTCCTGTTGCAATTCCAAGTCCCGGACTCGTTGCTGTAGCCGTGCAATTTCCTCAATGTCACGTGGATCTCGCAAATTGTCTTCATTGCCTCTATTGGCGTTTCTACGGGGCTGTTGTCGAGGTCCTCGTCCGTTGTTTGCCATAGATAACTTCTGAGCTCTAGGCTCTGATACCAACTGATGCCTATTTCTAATGACTAGCAAGAGACAAGAAAAATCAAGCAAAGTTTTCCCAGGAGGGTAAATTCATTCCAGAAAGAATCATTAAAATCTGAGTCGTGTTTTTCTTCTAATCCAAAGATAAATACCAAGGAAAGAAATAAAAAAAACTCCTAAAACCTAGGTAACAAACAACGAGATAAGCATAGGTCCTTAAAACTCAAAACAAGATAAACCTTCAACTTTAATTACTAAATTAGCCTTAGCTAAATCGGCTGGGGTCCGATTTACCAAGGACTCCACGGGTCAAACCCGGTCATCGCCATCAGAAACAAGTGAAGGGTGATTATCTATTTAAATTGTCATTCAAAGTTTATTTTTCACTCTTGATAGATGTGTGTGATTTGATGGTTGTTACCGGGTAATGTATGGAGGTTAGATGGTAATTAAGTTAAAAAACATAATAAAATATCTATATGTTCAAGAATCATTGTGTAATGATATTTTAAATAATAGTAATATCCATTAATTCCACAGTAATTTTCAGAAAAGTCTCAATATTTTGGTTATCGAGTAATTTTAAAAAATATCATAATATTTTGAGCAAACTAACGAAAAATGACAAAATACCGGCTAAATCTTTGAAACCGGGTAAAAAGGGTTTTTTTTCGAAGTTTTAGACGGTATTCTATGTTTTTCTGTAAACAAAAATTAGTTTGAAACTTTTTCATAAATTAAATTAAAATTATAGGACTTTTCTGGAGATTTCCTTATATTTTTATCAGTTACAACTTGTATTTGTACGATGATTGTGTTGGAGTGTTAACCTTCCCTTTTCCTTCCTTGTTTCCTTGTTTTGACAGGAGAAGTTTCCTTGTTTGACGGAAAGAAGTGTAAGTGTGGCTTTGCTTATGATGAAACTTGGAAGAAACATAGAAGCTGTCTTTATTTATTTATTTATTTGTATTTATTTATTTGTATTTTGTAGATTGAATAGACGTATTTGGTTGAATTTGGGTATATATTGATGTATATTCATGCTATATCTATGTATGTATTTTGAGTTTGTTACATAACTTGTATATTACATGTATATAAATCTAAACTCATACGTTAGGAATGTAAAATTTATATATATATATATATATATATATATATATATATATATATATATATATATATATATATATATATATATATATATATATATATATATATATATATGGGAAAATCTTAGAAAAACCCAACATATTTTCACCAAATGCTTAAAAAAACCACTATATTATTTTTTAGTACACTAAAATCCTTATATTTTCTAAAATTCTTATTTAAGGTTTTCTGAGCTTAGAAAAACCTACTCTCTTTTCATGAAAGGATTCAAAAAACCATTATATTATTTTTTTAGTGCATTTAAATCCTCATATTTTTAAAAAAAATTTCAATCTTATGAATTGTAACAATAGAAATGTTACAAATCGAGTACCTAATATTTTTGGATATCTAGGATTTACCGAGCTCAATGCCTTAAATGATACATTTTAAAAAATATAAGGGTTTTAACATACAAAAAAATAATATAGTGGTTTTTTTAAGACTTTGATGAAAATATGTTGGGCTTTTATAAGATTATCCCTATATATATATATATATATATATATATATATATATATATATATATATATATATATATATATATATATATATATATATATATATATATAGGGATAATCTTATAAAAACCCAACATATATATATATATATATATATATATATATATATATATATATATATATATATATATATATATATATATATATATATTGTTGTTATATAAGATTTAATTATATAACATATTTACATTGTGATTATACTATTAATATGGATTCTTTTGAAGTTGCATACTACACCAAAAATATATATACATTTATAGTGGCCTTGCCAATATGTATATCTTATAAACATTTTCACAAAAATAGCTACAATATATTTTTGTATATATGTATTTATCGTGATGTATACCTCGATTCTCGTGTCCTCGTAGAGGTTCATATAAATTTTTTAAACATGTCTGCTTAATTTTCAGGTTGTGGTGATTCTAAAAATGCAAACGGGATTGAGTTTTTTTTATACTGATCTTTGTAAAAAGATGTTTAAAGTTTCGCATTTAATTAAGCTGAAAACGTATGATTTTCGACTTTTATAAATATTTATTATAAAAATATTTCAAATATGAAATTAAATATTAGGCTATAGCCTGAGTCCAAAAATGCTTTCGGAATCTCTATTTGAGGTGTGCATGTTTCTCAATTGATAGAAACGGTTTTAGTGGTTTTTAAGAAATCAGTATTATACTGGTTTTGGATTTTTAAAACGGTCGTATCTTTTGCATACGATCTCTGTTTTGGACGTTCTTTATATTTTTGGAATTAGGGAAATATGTACAACGAGACTAGAATGTTTGTATTGCTCACAACTGCTTAACACAGATTTTCAGTTTTTCACATGCATTCCTATGGTTGTCGTTTGAGCAGTTTGATTGGTTTATCAATTTACACATTTGGAAGAAAAATACCATCTGGTATCTTATAATAGTTGAAATAACTCATTTACTTTATATTAGATGTTCCAAAACTCAATGATTCAAACTACAAGGAGACTTATTATGAACTTGACCGTTCATAGTCTTTGACCAAAATTCTAGGATGTCACAATATTAGTTTATATGATTAGGCTAATTTCTTGCAATTGTTGATATGAATTATCTTGACTTATGTGTTTAACTAGATCATAGATAAATTACTTGATAAATTTTTGTTAGTTAAAATGTTGATCTTAATGATTTTAGTGACCTCCATAACTTATCCTCAAGTTATGAAAAATGAAAAGTCTCATCCATTAAAATAACATTAAACTCATAAGTTATGAATTCCAAGAGTCATCAAAAGATAGTTGTCAAAATTCTTATGATAGTTGTTAGTTTATATGTTAAGCTAATTACTTGTATCATTTGATTTGAAACTATTTTGCCTTATTAGTTAGTTTAGATCATGATTAAAAAAAATTATATGATAATTTTCCTTATTAGAGTTAATCTAAATGTTTTTAAATGAGTTCTATAACTTGACCTCAAGTTGTGGAACATGAAAAGTCTTATCATAAATGTTTTAAATGAACTCCATAACTTGTCCTCAAGTTATGGAAAATCAAGAGTCTTTTCATAAAACCAACATTAACTCATAAGTTATGGAAATTAAGACTTTTGAAAAGATTCAAAACTTGTCCTCAAGTTTTGGAATTTGTAAAGTCTCACAACTGAAACATTTAATCCCAATCCTTAGAGTTTTAAAAGTTAAAATTCAATCCTTATACGTTATAATATTATAATTTTAATGATATATATATATATATATATATATATATATATATAAGACAAGTTAGTCTTACCGTTAGTGGGCCTCATTCACGAATCTGGTCTATAAAGGGGTATAAGGTTACTGCTTATAAAATGGCAGTTTGATGGGTATCCACTCTCACCCACCGCCTCCTTGACTGGTGGAGGGTCGTTAGCTGAACGGGTAGGATAAGACATTAATTCTTGTTAAAAGTCTAAACATAAATATAAAGTAACTAAACTTTTATTAAAATTATCAATGTTAGTTACTTTAGGAAAATATGAAAATGGTGCTAATCCATGAAATTACACTTTGCACGTTTTTAAGTTGTAAGAGGAGCGTATGTGGTTAACCGACACACTAATCTGGGACTAACAATCTGTGGCAAAGGGTTTCTTGATGTTAATCATAGATCAATGGAGTGTGTGTGGTTAACCGCACATTGATAAGGTGATTTGTAACATTGAGTATACCAAGCTAATTTGCATGGTTATTCACACCAAGTTCGAAGACTTGAAAAGTTCAAGGTCACTCAAGCCTTATTGGCTAGTAAACACCAAGATGGAAGGTCTGTGTATGAACATGTCTTGGATATGATGTCACACATTGACGAGCTAGAAATGTTGGGTGTCATTTGCACAAGGAAGTTGGTTGTTGACTGGGTTCTTCAGTCACTTCCCGAGTTGTATAGTCAGTTTGTTAAAGATTACTATATGACAGACCGCGATGTGACCCTTACTGATCTTACCTATTCGCTTATTGCTGCTGACTCTACAATGATTTGGCGTACTGGTAAAGCAAATTTGATTAGAAGATCTACTTCCCAAACTCCCATGGACATTGACAATGGAAACATTAGAAGTCCAAAAAAGACTTCTCTTTCCAAAGGAAAAGGGAAAGGCTAAGTCTGAGATTGTCCCATGTACCATTCCAAAAGAATCTATTTGCTTCTATTGCAAAGAGAAGGGACATTGGTTGCGAAGCTACCCTGACTACCTTAGAGATCTAAGAGATGGTAAAGTCAAAATGTATGACTCTGCTTCAGGTAAGTACACTATCTAACTCTATTAAGTTCCTATTTGGAGATTCTTAATACATGATGTGATAAGATTACATTTTGATGCTTTGTAATATTGAAGAAAAGAAAGGAAGCTTAAAGAAAAAGCATGATGAGTCTAATCACGAAGAGATGGATTTCAATCGCATGGTTCGATGATCAGATTTTTGAGCTGCTGCTTAGGAGTTATGATAGATTACTTTGAAATATGTAGTAATATAGTTTTCATTTGTAATTGCATTGTAAGGAAAAGTTTTTCTGCATCTTTTATAAATAAATAAAATTTTGATTTTTTATCTTATTTATATTTCCTTGCAATGGTACATGTGAAAATTGATGTTTGTATTTTTTTAGCAATATGGATTTGATTCTTTCATTTATGGTAGTGTCTAAATTAACCAAATAAGGAAATATTCTCATCACCCAAGTTTCAATTTGACAGAAACTTGGGATCATGCAACTTGTATTCTATGATCAATGAGAAACTTCATCTTTGGGAAATTATGCTTAATTCCTTGTTCACATACAGAGGTGAGTTAAGTGAAGGACTAGGGGATGGTACACTTGGTTGTCCGCTGGTCAGGTCCACCACAGAGAACAATAAGACTATTCGTTATGGTTTACTAAAGTTAGTAAATATGGTTATGCTTACAAGATTAAGTATAATTCTAAGTCATTGAAAGGTCTCAATGTATAGCAGAATGAATAAGAAGAATCAAAGTCGGTAGAAAGATAAAAGTTTCTCCAATCTGAAAAGATGGGAGAGTACTTGAGTATCGTGTTTTATGATCATCTTAATGATTATGAAAAAACATATCACAATTTGATCCTCTAAGGATGCCTTAGTGCATTTGTTTGGCTAAGAAGAGGAATCATGAACTGTTGAAATGGTTAAATCTTTTAAAATGAATCATACTTCGTTCCAAAATCAAATCTTAGAGTTACACTCCAAGATTGTATATTGAGTGACATATCAGCAAATGTAGAGTAAAATGTTTTCTACTCTTGTACATTTGAAATTGGTAAGTTGTGATGTTTTGGATAAAACAAAGACCAACTAAGACCAATTGTGTGAAGTGTTTGTCTTGATAAGAAACCACACTAACTCTTGAATATTTGTTTGTCAAGTAATGCTTATTGGCAAAGAGAATCTTATATGTCAAGAGGTTAGTGGGAGTCTTAAAGGTCTTGAAATGTTTCAAGAACTAATCAACAGTAAACTTATTGTTAATCACTAGCACACGACTTGAGGTTTGTAACCTATCATGTTGACATATTCTTGTTTTTGTGGCCATTCCAGTTAAAGTTAACTATGCATGTGAGTTCTATGAGTTCTCAATTGTTTGCATAACAAACTGGAAGCAATGGCAGACCATTGTGCTGCCAGGTGGCAAGAAATTAAGATTGAACAAGTTCAGTCCATATGAGTTTGGATTTATCACTAACAATGTCTTAAGATTATGGTTATGACAAATTCACATGGATAGGAACACATACACCATAAAAAATCTAAGTGTCATAAGGTTTCTCTCCAATTCATGAAAATGGTTGTGAGGACACACTTTCACTAAGTAGATTTTAAAGAGTTAGCAATTGTGATATTTGCATTCTCAAATTCGATTATAACTACGACATCCCTCTTCATAGATCAAATTGTGAGAAATAGAAAAAGGTCTAAACATTTAAGACTTATTGCTTTACGTTCTAAAATTGTTTAGACACACATATGAACTTTCTAATAAAAGGTGTGTGAGCTTAGATAAAGGCTTATCGAAGCATCTCGTGTCAGAAATCTAAACTTTGGTAAGAAAGTCAATAAAGTATTGATTTCCAGAAGTCTAGTTGATTTTTGGATTTATGTCACAGCTAGTGGGAGCATAAATGTTATGCAAGTAACAAAATAATTGTTAAGCTAGTGGGAGCATAATTATTATGGTAATTGTTGCAAGTTATCAATGTTAATTATAAAAAAAAAAGTTTTCAATTCGCAAAGTTGCAGGGTTGAAAAGTTGTTTTGCTAAAATTATGGTAGAGGAACTTATACTTCCTTCAAATTATAAAAATTTAGATTGAGATTTTAATCAAATTTTGTCAAAGATTTATATGAATACCATGTTGAAATACTTCAACATTGGAAATTATATATATATATATATATATATATATATATATATATATATATATATATATATATAAATATTATAGCAAAAGACTGGTCAAGTATCATGTCTTTATGTAAAACATTATGAATCATATCACATATGCTTCGGGTATAGGATCGATTGCATGTGCTATAGTATTCATGTGTTCTAATTTTCCAAATACATACGACATTAAGAGGGAAAAAGGACTAGAACTGGATATGACTAAAGTTATTAAACAATTGCTAAGAATAATCCAAGGTTCGCAAAAGATTGGTTGCTTATGGATAGTTGGAAATATAGTAATGGATGGACCATATTGACATTATTATGAATAGACAGGATTCTATTAACAATGAGTTGTCATATGGAAAATATGGAAAATTTTCCATAATGGGAGTTGGATATCAAGAATCTATGAGAAAGTTAGAAACTTTTATGCAAGAAGGAATGTGCTTTGAATATGAGACTTCGGATACATGGAATTTTCTTGTAACAATCTCCAATGGAAAGTTTTGTAATTGAAAAAGTCTCTGTGACTTGTTTACATAGTCATTACAAAAGGATCACTACATATAAGTTTAGAATCTAAAAAATTATAGTAAGTGGCAAGAACTTGGTATTTGGAATTGTGAAATGAGAATCGTTGGAAATATTTACAATTGATCTATCACAAAGTAAGAATCGTAGGTAAACATAGTGTGCATGCTTGGGGCATGGGATAGCTATTGTTTTAATTCAAGTATTAGTTTATTAATCGAAACAATATACAATGAATAATGTGTAATCAATATGCTGATTAAATAAAAGGTGTTTTATTTATTCTCAAAAGTTTTAGGGCCATATAGGATTAGTATTATTCTTGTGTTTCACTCATGTTTTGACTTCCCGAATAATAAGATTATTCAAACCATCCACATTCGATCATACTTTATAAGTAGGTAATGAGGCTAGACTATCATGAGTTGGCTTGCAGATTGTATAAGGCATTAGACATAGAAAAAGTTTGCTACACCATTTGTGAGTACTCTTGAAATAAGATTTCAGTATTGGATTAACCCATGCTCACCTGAATCACTTCATTGAGTTTATCACGACTGATTGTGAGACGATAATATCATATAATCTTCAAACTAAGATATATGAGTTGTTGACTACGAGTTGGTTTTGCATTGATGAAAAAAAAATGCACCAATAAGTTGATGTTATAAAGCGTATCATTGTGCATGACTTAATGAGTAGTTAGTACAAGCATATAATGTCGAAGTTTATCTATTCCTTTTATCCTAAGACGATTAAAAGCGATATCTTGGGCCCCTCGATGATTCTGTTTTAACTATGTGTTGGGCCCGGTTAGAACTAAATTGATGTGTTCAGTTATGTTCTATGTCAGACGAATCGGTAATCGGGAAACAAATTGCAGAACAATAAGTATGACTATGTTCCATGTATTTGTCCGCATAGATATCTTGAGAACAGAGGAATAAGCATGACTATGTTCTATGTCGACGCGTCACTGACTAGTTAAGAGTTCGACAACGGCTTTTGAAAGCTACGGTTGCTAAGTCGGATCCTGAAGTTGCATTGGCAGTTATAGTTATTAGACTAATCCAAGTGGGATACTATTAGATTTGGTGTCTAAGCCTATAACTATACCTGGGATGTACTTAACCTGATTGTAGCATGTTCCTTTTGGGTTGCCTTCATCAGTGCAATTTGATAGGATGGACTTTTGAGAATACGGTCATTGATGATTTATTAATATATTACAAGTATAATATATTAATATGAAATCATATTATTTAATTAGTATTGATCAAGAATTAATTTGGAATTAATTTTGTGATAAAAAAAGAATAATTAAATATATGGGGATTGATTATGTCAATTAATGATTCTTATAGGGTGGGCTATTGATCTAAGGTTATTTAGGATGGGCTAAACCAATGAGATAGTCCATGGTTAGTACATGGAGGTTTAACCTATGGAGCCTAAGTAATATGAAAGGCCATTAGGGTTTGCAAGGTGTAACCCTAGCATTTGTCACACTATAAAAGCACACGCCTAGAGCCAAAATTAGTTACTCCATTCATTCTAGTAGAGTGATATTGATTTTGTGCAAAGGACCTTATTCTCTCTAGCCTCTTCTTGCATTTGGTGTTTGCGACACATTAGAGGCATCACACTTGAGGTGCTCAAGCTTTCAAAGGCCAAGAACTACACGTCCAACTAAGAGGTAACTTAATAAACTAGTTGTTTTGTTAAATTGTTAACTTGTATGCTAGTTAGGATGTATAATTTGGAAAATTGAAAATACATGTATAATTAGAGAAAACATATATCTAAAGCATCTAGGGTTTCATGTGCACCATAGGAGTGCTATAGTGCCCAAAACCCAACATATACTTCTTGTAAGATACTTATATTTATAAAAGTCTACTTTTAGTTCAGAGCGCTTCGGCCCCATAGTGTTTATAGTTGTATATCTTGTAAGGTTTGATATACATAGTTCACTATAAACAATGCTCTAATACCAATCTGTCACACCCCCAAACCAGAACGGTGGAAGCGTTCGGGGGCGGAGGACGTCATGTACAATATCACAACAATTGTATAATAGTAATCAAAGCAAACACAACCACTACATTGATAAAGTATTGTATTTACATCTGTTCATAATATAGTTTGTATGACATAAAGAGTGTATAACAAAAGTGTAAAAGACGAGACCCTATAAAGCTCCGTCTTCTCAAAATCCTGCGGGTGTACCTGTCTATTGATTTCTTGAAAATACAAGTGATTGTGAAAGTGTATCAACATTTATGCTGGTGAGTTCATAAGTGTGTCTTAGTGATGGAAAACTTGTCTTTGTACTTTGAAATTACTAGTATGATTCTCCAGAAAATCCATAATTCTCTATAGTGAATGTGATGTAGTCATGTATGTTCGTTGTAAATGTGTACTGTATTAGTGTACCCTGTACTAGAAAATAATGTACTATAACTAGATTTATATGAAAGCCCTCGTCTGAAAGCCTAGAATACCACCATCTGTAGTGTAAAGTAGTGTGCTGTAGTTTCATTTTATTTTAAATAAAACCTTTGAAGTAGTGTTAATCCCGTAAACAAATATTTTAGTTATACTGTTGTGAGTTTCATATAAACCTTCTTGATATGACTTCGCGACCTTTACGACATTCTTCAGGCGTCGAAATGTTATGACATGTGTCACCCCAGGCCTATCGGCCTAACTGTTGCAAGCAGCTCAGGTGCGGGATTGTCAGTCCTGTATAGATCTATACACAAATTCACGCTCTCCCTCCAGGAGACTCTGGTTGTAATTCATAGGATATGAACCGGTACCTTGATGGGTACCCCGAAGTAGTGCCTCACAACCATGTATTAACTACTTTATGTGTAGTGTAGTAGTATTCTCTTGTACTTAATACTGTATGTATTACCTAGTAATAGTGTACTTATTAATGTAAAATAATTATACTCAAATAATTATATAGTAGTGTATCCTTGAATCATTGTAATAGAGTAGTGTTCTTGAATTTGTAAGGTAGTGTAGTGTCTTCCAAACTATACCTATTATAGTTTAAATGTATGTCTTATTCTGTGTATTCTACTTAGCAAAATAGTGTAGTAGTTCGCTAACTATACCAAATATAGTTTAAATTTAATGTCCGGTAATGTACTGGTACTTTTGCAATTAAATGTATGTGTAAAGTAGTAGTCAAAAAACTTGTAATAAACACCCTCTTGCTCGACATGTTATGAAAGGATTAAAGTATAATAAATATTTCGATAAATGAATTGAAATAATTGCAAGTGGTTTGGAATGGTTTTGAAATCCTTTGAATATTAACACTAGAGTCCTTGTGTTTACTTGTATTACCCCCTTAAAGCATTGTAAAATAGTGAAAACATAGGGGTATGAACTCACCTTAAACGTGCGTTAGCTTGAATTGGCGAGTAGTAGAGATGATCCTCGGGTAAGCATACGTGCGAATAACGTTATCCTAAAAATAATTATATTCGACGTCATATTTAAATTAATAATATATTAATTTAAATAATTAGTTAAATAATATTGAAAATATTATTAAATTATGTAAGGAATACTTACAATTTATATGGAATTATTTGAAAATGTTGCAAAGTTTTTGGTTGGCAAAATAGGCTTATGGTTGGATCTATGGGTTTACGGTTAGATCTTTGTGTTCTTGAGTGAATGTATGAAGATTTGAAGATATTATGAATGTTCTTGGGGAATTGTGTATGATGTGCACAAAAGTACCTACTAGTTTTAAATTTATAACCTAACTACCTTAACTAACTAATTGCACCTGGACAGTGTACCTAGTCAAACTATAGTATAGCTTGGGGTAAGTCGGGTGTCGATCACAGGGAACGGTATTGTCTAATTAATCTACTAACTATTAAATTAACCTAATTATTAACAAGGGAATTGTTTTTACCTAATTTTGCAAGTTTAATTGAACTTAATTCTTAATACAAAATTCAATCAATTACTAAAACACTTCTGTTAGTTCAAATCCACTTTCCCTCAATGGTTAATAATTTAGCTATGACAATTACTATGGGTACCAATTAAAATAGTATTAGCAATTTAGTTCTAAATATACTAACATTAATTAATTCATGTAAGTCTATGTTTGGTCACACAATAGTTAACACATAATCACTTATTGAATAAGATTGGAGGCATGTAAGATTGATTTGATAAACACAATTATGGTCATAATATAAGTTCTCTAGCACAACCTAATTCAATGATCCAATTACTTATCTAAGATTGGTTTGATCTTAGCTCTAATAAACTAGTGTTCACTGAATTATTGGGTATTTATATTCATGTAGCTTCATATTCACTAACTACACATAACAAGAATTTTAAGCAACCAAACACTAAATCAAACATGCTAGGTTCAGTCAATCTAACACAAGCACAATACCAACAAGTAAAGTCAAATCTAATGTATTAAAACCATGAGTTCCAGCTTCATCTAGCTAACAGAAGCAGCTAGATTTAGTTGGACATACTAGCACTTAAACAAACACAAGTCATATTAAAAAGCATACTAAATGTACCAAACTATAAATCTACTTATGAACTTCTCTTCTTCTTTTGTGTTGATACCCTATTCCAGAACTTCTTTTCTTCTGCAAATCGTCTTTAGGAACCCTCCAAGGCAGCCAAAAGTCTCTCAAGTCATAATGGACAAGGATTTATATAATTTTTGATTTTTCCAATCTCACGTCGTGAGCCAATAAGGCTCACGTCATGAGTGCGAAATTAATGTATTCGACAAGGACTCTTCTTTCATCTGGTGCATATCTTCTACAATACTTCACCCACGTCGTGAGTATGTGTTTAGTTGATTTTTTTTTATTCTTCTTTCCTTCAAGCCTCCAAAGTTCCATGTTTTGTCAACTTTAGTCCATCTCTTCGAAAATGCTTCTATTTGGCTGCAAAATATAACTTAAGCCTATAAGTACCATTATTCTATGCAAATAACCAAATTATTAATAAAAATGTAAACAAATATTGCCTAAAAATATGTATAAATAAGGCAATATCAAAATACCCCACAGTTATACTTTGCTTTCCCTCAAGCAAATCTAATTATTTTTCAAATTAAACCTTTATGACCAACATCACATAGAATGATCCAACTCAAACTCGACCATTATGCCAAGACTTCAACGCGTGCATTTGTGTCTAAAAATTTTCCTAAGTAACCCCCCTCAATTCTAAATACTCACAATCCTCATAAACATGCGCCCACTTCTTTTGAACAATGCTCATTTTATGCATCCCTTCGAATCCATCCTCAGAAAATTTTCTAACCTCAAGGTATTTTTGTAAAGCTACCCAAACATACATAATCTAGAGAATTACAACTTTTAGATACCACACTATGGAGCTCTTGAATTCTTCATTTCTTTGATATTTGATATTTGATTTCTTCGAATTCACCACTTTCTTGTGTAATTCTTGGTATCTTCAACTTTTTATATTTCTTCAGAATTTTTGATCTTTGGTCTTCAAACATTGATACTTCTATAGCTCCAAAAATTTTTCAATTTTTCACATTTTGGTAATTTCTTTATCTTTTTTTACATGTACTCACTTTTTTTCTTCACTTAAAGACCTACATGCTTAAGCAGGGGCGTTTAACTTCAACCCTTATTGGTTAAAGATATAAATTTTCCTGGATACATTTCAAGTACAAGCTACTAAACATATTCCAATCCTCAAACTAAGCGAGGTTGTGTTTTTGTATGATGATTTCACTAGAATAAAGGAGGCCATAAATGTACTATAACGTATATTGGCTCAACTAAACATTTGAGCTCTCATCGGATAATCCCACACAATGCTAGCAACTTAAGTTTAAATTATCAATTTTTTATTAGATTGTTATTTCAAATCTATTTCTAAAATTTTTAAATTTACTAATTTCTAGCAATTTACCTTTTCAACCCCTACCCCACACCTATTACATACAATGCCCTCATTGTATGCATAGAAGAAATTAAAAGAACAATAAAAGGGAGAAAAAGGAACAGACTCCCCTGGGATAGCAGTGGCGAGATTGAACTCCAGTCGTGTGGATAAAATGTGCATCTCGAATATGGACTTCTTATAAATTGGAACTTGGATCTTGATCTTGCAAGATATATAAAGCACCAATAACGAATCGAAACTTCAATATTTAACAAATGAGGCATAAATCTCCAAAACGTGAAGAATAATGTGGGAAAGTATACGCCACATTCTATAGTGGAGGAAACGAGCCAAAAAAGTCTTCAAAATAACTCCAAAGAGAATGGTGGTGAAGCATGTAGAAAAGGTGAATGAAAAAAAACTGCATGTTTGTGAGAATATACGACTCAAGACGTTAGTAATAGTGTTCACGATGTGAGGCCGCTAAATATAAATTCTGAATGCTTTCGTAACCCAGATCACGACGTGAGGAATAAGGCCTCACGACGTGAAAACTGGGCAAACAAAAACAAAAACAGCCCATCCTTCTTTGTAAATGAATGAACTCCAACCAATGTCTTAATGAATTAAGACCCTTCTGATTGCATTATTTGACGAGTCTTCTAACTCTATCCTTTCTCTCGACCCACCCCACGCTTATTTCCAATTGTGGGTCTTGACTCTCGACTTTAGACTCTAAATGAAACTTGTCTAGAAGTATATGCTCTCGACTCGACTTTCCTTCCCGAGACTCCTTTAGCAAATCTGAAATATAGCAACCAAAGGAATAATAGAAGTAACATAATATCGTAACAAAAGTTTAACAATCCAAACAAGTTCATAATCAACACAACCCAAATTAAACTTAAAAAACTAATTAATCAAAATAAAAGCAAACGATCGATCATCTTCTTCATCGTTATGTGCTCCACTTGTTCCCGCTTCGTCTCCCCTTGAATGTTGACAAAAGCTCTATGTAGGAAAAATGGGGTATTGATTCCCCAAATGTGGTAGTTGCTCAAGGCCGAAATGTCGAACCATGCTCTCCATTGTACCCCCGATCCAATTAGTACTCAATGATTATTGATCAAAATATCCTGCCATATCTCCTCCATAAGGTGCTCCTCCAAAGGGTGCATTTTGATGTACCGACTGCCCTATCTCTCCTCTACCTCTAACATTCCTCCGCCGAGGCCGTGGTTGTGGTTGTGGCTCCGGTTGATCAACTTGCTGCTCGTCACCATCATCATCATCCGAATGTAGAATTCGCCAATGAGACCCATGATTCTTTACTACCCGTATTTTCTCCAAATATCCTATAGTGAACTCGTTTCCCTCCATACAAGTCAAAATGCGGGTGATGTCGGAAACGATCAAACCATAAGACCGGACAAATCGTGTGATAAAATGGCCACCACAAATGGGGCTCCCGAGGCGAGAACTCGTAGCAAATTCCGCCAAATAGCGGGCCAAGAAGTATGGAATGTTGCAGCATACTCCTGGCTGTAAAATTGACCATAAATAGAACAAGTTCATCTTTTTGACCTTGTCCCCATGAAGTTTATGGTGGATGGAAAAGGTGATAAGGCGGTGGAGTAAGTCATGGATTTGTGAGTTAATGCTGCTCTCTGGTGACACCCCATAATTAAACACTCTGGATGCAATATTGTTCCAAAAAACAACACCCGATGCTCCATTCTCATACCCTCAGGCATCCTCCCTCAGAAACATCTCAAACTCAGGAGTCATGGCTTCATGTGCCTCATATAAACCCATATGCCAAGAGAACTCCACCAAACTACATTCTCGGTATTCGTCCCCGAGACGGAAAACCAATGCTTGCTGAAAGGTAGGATCTTGGACATTTTCATGTAATGCCACAGTTGCAAAGAACTCCATACAAAGTTATTTGTACACCCTATATTGAATTCTAAACAAGTTGTGCCACCCTTTACACTTAAATGAAAATCCATTTCCCAAAAATACCTTTGTGAGATACTGGGACATCTGATCAACAAGCCCAACCTCCCTGAACCTTGCCCAATTAACTGTAGGGGCGACAACAATCTCACGGTTGTAAAGCCACCCCACCCGATTGTTGCACCGTGTCAAAATATCCCGAGGAAAATTTGTTGGGAAAATGTAAAATGGGTGCAAACTAGCCACCCTTATTGGAACCTCTCTTCTTGGACCCATTTCTGCAAAACAAAACAACAAACAACCACAAAACAAAAATCCAAGACATTATGAGTAAACAGAAAATTGTTTTGATGGTGCTAGGATTCACGTCGTGAGTTCGTCAACCAGGGTAAGAATCGGTCAAAGCAGTTTCCGAATCGGCCAAAAATTTCAATGGGGTTTATTCATATGTTAAATCTAAGCACAATACAACAACATATAAAGAATGCACTAATTACCAAACCCTATCCCTAAATGCAACTTATTAAAGAAATATTATCCATGAGAACTAAGTATTATTACCTTAAATTGGAAGATTACGTAAGCAAAAAGAGACTAAGAGTTGGAATTAGCCGCAATTGGTAAGATGGGGGGACCAGAAGAGAGCCTCACTTCGTGAAGAATAAACTATGTGTTTGCTCAAAGGAATCTGTTTCTTATTTGTGGTCCCGTGACCTTTTCAACATTCACGTCGTGAATTCCTACGATTCAGGCCGTGAGTTCTCGTGGACTGAAAAGTTGGGCCATTCAAATAATGAACAAATAGGCTAGGAAATTGGTCCATTCTAATTTATACTTAATGGGCTAGAGCATGTATTGGACTAATTAGCAAATTTACGTAAGTTTTCCTTTACTCACGTCATGAGTCCTAAAGGATTCACGTCATGAGTACTTTCTGGCACATAATTTACTAATAAATCCCATATTTCATTAACTATATTTCATAATTTTTTCCACTTAATTTTAGGGACCCCACACTCAGTGTTTTATTATGCATAAAATGTTGTAGATGATATGATCAATTTTCCTAGAAAATTAAAAATGCAAAAACTCAAAAGAAAAGAAAATCTAAACCAAACTCGGGTTGCCTCCCGAGAAGCGCATCTTTTTGATGCAGTCATGAGCCGGACTCCGTGCTTCCTACGTTGAGCTATTAAAGGAGTCCACCAGCTGCACCTTCTGTTCTTTCCATCGCCTCTTGTACGCTTGAACTCATCTAATGTACGCCTTCTTTGAATTCTCTTTTTTAGCTTTTACATTATCTACATCGAGCTTGCATTTGATCCCTTTAGTCTCTAATTTTTCATCACTCTTATTAAGCTCCATAGGAATATTTTCTTCCTTCACCACTGGATTCGTCTTCTTGGAAGTAGCCTCGTCTTCATCACTCAACAATTCATCGCTTTCCTCACTCATGAAAGTTGTTCGTTTTCTGTGGGTAATGACTTAAACGAATAACGTGACGGATGCTCTCGGTTTGGTGCGTTTGGCTTGGTGAATTGTCTTGATTTCTTCCTCCATGAGCTTTTCCAATTCTTCAAGATCATTATCTTTATCCATATTGAACACCTCTTCAACATCATCTCCTTGAAATCAATCTTGTATTCCAAAATCTTCGTCATCATTACCAACCCTCAATGTGAGCTTGGATTCACTAACATCTACTAAAGCCCTAGTAGTATTTAGTAGAGGGCGACCAAGAATGATTAAGACATTTACATCCTCCTTCATATCCATAAGCACAAAGTCAACCAGGAAAACAAATTTCCCAATTTTAACAAGGATGTCTTCTACGATTCCCCTTGGGTGCGTCACCGAACGATTGGCCATGTGGATGGTCATCTTTGTAGCCTTCATTTTCTGAATATTCAGCTTTTGATAGAATGAGTATGGAATCAAGTTTATGCTAGCCCCATAATCGGCTAAAGCATAAGTCTTCAAACTGTTTCCACAATCACATGGAAGAGTGAGGCGTCCAGGATCTCCCATCTTCTTAGGTATTTCCCCCAATACAACTCTTGAGCTTTTTTCACTAAGAATAACTTTGGAGTTCTTCTTTAATTGCTGATGAGTGTCTATAAGGTTTTGAAGGAACTTAGCACATTCTGGAATTTAGATAGTGACTCAATAAAAGGAGTATTAATAGGAATACCCTTTACTTGCTTGATAAACTCCAGATGTTCCCTTTCTAGTGGGTTGAGATTAGCTCGATACGGGAATGGTAAAGGCGGTTTATAAGGCAGAACATTTACAAAAAATTTCTGTTCAGACTTAGCCCACGACGTGAGCATATCGGGCTCACGTCGTGAGTCTGGTACTTCAGCAACATTTTTGATTTGAATCTTTGACTTCTTTGGCTTTGATCCGAATGGCTTTGGTTCCACCTCTAGTGCTTCTAGGAACTCAGAGATGGCCTCTTCTTCAGTATCAATCACCATTACATGGGAATGAGTCTTCTTTTCGGGAAATTAGGTGGATAATTTGTTGCTCACCAAAGTAGTTAGTTGACCAACTTGGACTTCTAAATTATGAATCGATGCTTGATGATTTCTTAATAAGGCTTGCTGGTCAATCATCATTGCTTGCTGTTCTTTCATCATTTTCATGTGTTCCTTTAGCACTACATTAGTATCATCATGCCGTTTCTCGGAGACCTCCATAAATCGAGTCAAAATATTTTCCAAGTCTACTTTCTTCTCAACTGGTGGTTACTCTTTTTGGTAGAAGCCTCGGCCTGTCCGCTTATATTTTTCTTCCTTTTGCTTATTGTACTCATCATATGGAAGCCACTCTTTCTTTAGTTTTCTCCAATCCTCATCAAATTTATCCCCACTCGAGTAGCAAACTTGACCCTTTTTATACCCGTTATCATCTAAGTTGTAATCCTTGGTCAAGTGTGGACCATTACACCTTTCAGATCCAAATCTTATTGCATGAATTGATTGGTCCATTTGGGTCAATCTCCGGTCCTTATTATTCAACATCACCATCATAGCAGCCATCTCTTCAGAATGCGCACCTCTACTACCTTTAACTCTATCGTGTCTTGGGTTGTGGTACTCACGGGAATGCTTCATGAACTCTTCAATTAGCACCTTGATCTTGTTAGGATTCTTCTTCGTGAGAGGGCCTTGCGAATCAAGGAGTTGGCTAGTCATGACATTGACCCCATCATAGAAAATAGACATCTCTTGTTGAATATTAAGGTCATGTTGACGACAATTCCTTAACAATCATTTGTAACGCTCCCATGCCTCATATAGTGACTACCCCAGTTGTTGCTCAAATTTGGCTAATACCTTCTTGAGTTTTGCTATCTTGGATGGTGGGCAAAATTGGTCTAGAAAGTGCTCACGCATTTGAGCCCAAGGAGTGATTGTACCAGGTGGGAGTGCTTTCAACTAGTCTTTTGCAGCTCCTTTGAAAGTAACTGGAGCATCCTCAGCAAGACAATATCTATATTAACATTTAGGACTTTGAAATAGTCAGGAATGTTGTTGACCTCATCTAGATGTTTGAAAGCGTCCTCATGATCCTTTCCATAAAACGTAATATCCTTTAATGCATTAAGGATGTGGCCCTTCAACTGAATGTGGCAGTGGTAGTTATCGCGGGGTGTACTAATCCCGGAAGAACATCTTCTCGAATACGCTTCTTGTAAGCTCCCATTGACATTTCTTCAATGTTCGCCATTTCGTTGCTTGGCTCATCTTCGGGTTCTCTTTTATATAGTCCAAACTCGTTTTCAGACTCGTATTCAGATTCGTTCGGATTAGGTATTGGATCCAAACTTTCTATCTTGCTCTTGTCTTTGAAGATGAGCTCGATTCTCCCATTTTCTTGTAACACCCCGAGATTCAGGTGCATTTCTTTCATCCTTGTTCTTTATTGAATTGTCATGTTTAGTCCTTGAGTGGAGGATGTATAGCAAGTGAGTACGCTGGGCGTACCAGAGGGGTACGCTGCGCGTACTCACCCGCTTAATTTAGATGCGGAGTCGCCAAGGTACATTGGGCGTACCTAGAGTTACGTCGGGCGTACCCGGCCCAGGTGCAAAAACCCTAATCCGCCTTGTTCACTAGTTAACGGGTGTTATGGCTCATTCCTTAGCCTCCATATTAGTGAGTGAAACCCCAAAAGGGAGCCCCATCGTTCTTAGTGTGTGAGAGTGTTGGTTTGAGCTTGTTGGTGCTTTAGTGGCTTGGTGAAGAAGGAGGAAAGGAGATCTTGGAGGCTAAAGCTTGAGGTGCCATTTAGGATCTGAGATCTACAGAGGAAAGAGCTACTCTTGGAGGTATAAAGTTCAAAACTTTCCTCTTATTTTGGTTGTTGTTGTATGTGTCCTTTTTAGGGCTAAAAACCCCATAGGTGGGGACTTTATGAGCGTAAAGTGCTCCATGGTCCGAGATCTGTCCCTTTTCAGTGTTATTAGTGATGTAGAGCCATAAAGTTCCCATCTTGGATGTTACTTTGGAGTCATGTATGTGTTTAAGCCTTCTAGAGTTGATGGATGGATCATTTTGGGAGTTAGTGACTTGTTCAGCCATGCAAAGGCTTAAAGTCATCAACTTTATGGATTAAGGGGCTTAGAAGGGGTCAGATCTAAAATATGGACGTAGGTCATAACTGTTTAAGACCTCAAGAGAAAAAGGGCTGAAGCAGGGGAGTACGCCGAGCGTAATTCCTAGTACGCACCGCGTATTGGGAGGCGCTCCCCGATTCTGAGGTGCAGCCGGGTACGCTCAGCGTACACATCTGGTACGTGTAGCGTAACCCGGAGAGTTGACTTTTAGGGTATGGTCTATTGCGGGGCCTTTGAGCTATGAGAGGGGTAAAATGGTCTTTTACCCTTCTGAGAGTGTCATAAAGAGAGCATAGTCTAGCCTTTGAGAGTTATATTAAATAAAGTGTTATTTTCATATGATTAGGCGGAGGCTAGGCCAGCATTTACCGAGTCAGAGATTTACCGAGATACCCGAGGTGAGTGTTCTCACTATACTTTACCTAGTGTGGTAACAGAGTTAAGAGACAGAGTATTATAGAGTTATATGCCAGTGTGATTGCATGGTATTATGTGTTGTGATTTAATGTGATATGTGATATGCATGATTCAGAGTTACAAAGTTGGGACTTTCGGGTCCCTAGAGTTAGGGCCAGAGGGCCCACAGAGAGTTGGGGCTGGAGGGCCCCACTGAGATACATTGACCAGAGGGTCAACAAAGTTACAGCCTCGAGTGGCTATTATGTGATTATTGTGGTATTTTGGGGAACTCACTAAGCTTATGCTTACAGTGTTCAGTGTTATGTGTTTCAGGTACTAGTGATGACCGCGGGAAGGCACCGGCTTGATTCGTACACACATATGGGATTGGATGTATTTTGATCTTGGGAGTCATTTGTGAATTAAAAACATGATGTTATGAGATTTTATGAATGAATGGTTTTATTAAAATGTGTTTTCAAATGTGAAAAATTGTTTTAATTTTTACGGTGTTACAAGTTGGTATCAGAGCCTAGGTTTGAGGGATTCGGGTGCACCTTCGGGCGTATCTGAACTCAAACCGACGATTTGAGAAAATTTTTATAAAACAAGTTTTCAAAAGAAGAACTTGCGAAACAAACCGAGCAGAGTCGTGTGTACGAACAGCCAGCGCCCGAACGGTGATTTCCCAAAATACCATTATTATAAGTGTTATGAGATATGATGTGCTATGTTATATGATGAGCTATGATATGCATGCTAGAGTAGACTAGGTATTCTTATTTGGACTAGAGTGGCCTGATATGTGATGCCTGAGTGTAGGAGTTTTGCTGCTATGAATATTCCAGAGTGGTTAGGTAGCAGCGAGGAGATTGTGAGAGATCTGTTTGCGAGTATCATATGATTAGAGAGAGTAGAGTGCTTGGGACTTGGGACTCTGAGAGGAGGACTTGGGGTGGATGCTGATGCGGTGTGGACGGTAGTATTGGGCCCGTGCTACTGAAGACACCAGGTCAGTGCACAGTCCAAGTAAGAATCTTTGGAGTACCAAGGAACAAGTAGGATGGAGTATTCGAGTGTGAGTATACTCGAGCGAGTCCCTGATATTATTCTTATGTTGTATTTCAAAGAGAGATCATGATTGGGACTTGCCAAGCATCAGGGACCAGTGATACGAGGGATGAGGAGATCCGTAGGATCATCCAGGAGGAGGTGGCTGCGGCCATCAGGGCAGAGATACCAGAGATGTTCGGGTCTATCAAGACCACGTTGATAGAGACATTTGATGAGAAGTACGCTGCTCTTTTCTGAGGCTGTTGTTGCTGTAGCCACTGCAGCTATAGCTGCGACGAGGCCGCAGGGTAGTGATGCGTTGCTGTTCCGAGAGTTCAGCAACACAAAACCACCGGAGTTTGACGGGACCCAGGACCCGATCGCGGCGATGAGATGGATTTCATACATAGAGGGGTGTTTCCTTACTTGCTCATCTCCTGAGCATTTGAGAGTCCGGTTCGCGCTGAACCAGCTTCGCTCGGGAGCGAAGGACTGGTGGAAATTTGTGACGGCGCACTATACGCCAGCTGAGCTTGCAACAGTGACCTGGGAGAGGTTCACTGCTATGTTCCGAGATGAGTACGTTCCCCAGGTGGAGAGTGAGCGTTTGGCCCAGGAGTTTCTGACCCTCAAGTAGGGTACAGAGTCTGTTACGGTGATCACGAGGATGTTTCATGAGCGGGCGATGTTCTGCCCAGAGCACGTGTCCTCCGAGCAGGCACGTATGAGTCGATATTTGAGCGTTCTGAGGAGGGACATACGTGAGTTCGTGGCAAACTCAACGTACCGGACATTTGCTAAGCTTTAGGAAAATGCTCGGAAGAGGGAGATAGAGCTGGAGACTCAGGCTAGGGAGGAGGCTGAGTCTCAGGGGAGGGATCGGCGACCGGTGCAGTCTCAGCCGGTAGCCAAGCGGGCCAAGCCTGCCGATTCGAGATCAGGGAGCCAGAGGGGCCACACTTGTGGCAAGTGCGGCAAGAGCCACGACGGAGTGTGCAGAGCATGGTCTTGCTACAAATGTGGCAACGAGGGGCATATGGCCAAGGACTGCCCCAAGGGGTTTGCAGTATGTTTTCACTGCAACCAGACCGGACACCGGAAGGTAGAGTGTCTGCAGTTGCGGTGATCAGCACAGGGAGCACCTCAGGGATCTGCCCCTGCCGCCATCAGAGCTACCGAGAGTCGGCCAATGAAGGCCAAGGCGCCGAGAGCACGAGGGAGAGCCTTTCAGTTGACTGCGGAGGAGGTCCGCAGCGCCCGATGTCGTGGCTGGTATGTAGTCTTTCGTGTATTTATTTTGATGTTGAGATATTGTGCTTATATTATGTTATGCGTAGGTACTTTTCTTATGAATTCTGTACCTACCTTGGTGTTATTTGACTCGGGTGCGAGTCGGTCTTTTGTATCTTTGGCTTGTAGTCAGCATATCAGTGTTAGTTGTGAGGTGTTGAGTCGGCCTCTAAGAGTTTCCATAGCTGAAGAGAGGGTGATATATGCCACAGAGGTGATCCGAGGGTGTGTATTCGAGATTTTCAGTGTTGAGTTCCCGGTTGATTTGGTTCCTATTGTGATGGGTGATGTCTGTGTCATTGTGGGCAAGGACTGGTTGAGCAGATTCGGTGCGGTTATCGACTGCGAGCGGCAGCTGGTGACCATATGAGACCCTAGTGGGGGAGTTCTTACGGTGTACGGCGAGGATACACATTCTGGGTCAGCGTTTTGTACGACCGCTAGAGTGAGGCAGTGTCTACAGCAGGGCTGTAAGGGCTTTGTGGCGTATGTGATGGATACGCGGGTTGATTCAGAGAGACCGAGGTCAGTTGAGGAGGTTCCGAGAGTGCGTGAGTTCCCGGACGTATTTCCAGAGGAGTTGCCAGGTGTTCCTCCCGTGAGGCAAGTGGAGTTCAGTATCGATTTGGTTCCGGGGGCCGCACCTATTGCCAAGGTGCCCTATCGTCTTGCACCTCCAGAGATGCAAGAGTTATCCTCGCAGCTTCAGGAGCTGTTGGGAAAGAGATTTATTCGGCCGAGCAGCTCGCCGTGGGGAGCGCCTATCCTTTTTGTCAAGAAGAAGGATGGTTCACACCGGATGTGCATTGATTACCGGGAGTTGAACAAGCTGACGGCCAAGAACCGTTACCCATTGCCGAGGCTCGATGATTTGTTTGATCAGTTGCAGGGAGCATCTTGGTTCTCCAAGATCGATTTGAGGTCGGGGTATCATAAGGTAAGGGTACGAGATGAGGACATTCAGAAGACAACATTCAGGACTCGTTATGGGCATTGTGAGTTTGTGGTGATGCCTTTCGGACTCACCAATGCCCCGACAGTGTTCATGGATCTCATGAACAGAGTGTGCAAGCCGATGTTGGATCGGTCGGTGATCGTGTTCATCGACGATATTTTGGTGTATTCGAGATCCAGAGAGCAGCATGACGAGCATTTGTGGGAGATCCTCGGAGTACTGAGATCGGAGAGGCTTTACGCCAAATTCTCCAAGTGTGATTTCTGGTTGCGAGAGGTCCAGTTCCTAGGGCACCTTGTTAACCAGAAGGGGATATTGGTTGACCCAGCCAAAGTGGAGGCAGTGATGAGTTGGGAGATGCCGAGGTCACCGTCCGAGATTAGGAGTTTCTTGGGGTTGGCAGGCTATTATCGGAGATTTATCAGGGATTTCTCCAAGATCGTCGTGCCACTCACCAGGTTAACCCGGAAGGGTGTTGCTTTTCATGGGGACCAGAGCAGCAGACCTCCTTTGAGACGCTTCGCCAGAAGCTATGTGAAGCCCCAGTATTAGCCATCCCAGAGGGGATGGAGGACTTTGTGGTGTATTGTGATGCGTCGATTTTGGGGTTGGGAGCGGTGCTGATGTAGAGAGGGCATGTGATAGCATACGCATTGAGGCAGCTGAAGCCTCATGAGACGAGGTATCCCACCCATGATCTTGAGTTGGGGGCAATGGTGTTCGCCCTCAAGATTTGGCGTCACTATCTGTACGGGGTTCGGTGTACGATATACACGGACCACAAGAGCCTCTAAGTATTTGATGGATCAGCCCAACCTAAACATGCGACGGAGGAGGTGGTTGGACGTGATCAAGGATTATGATTGTGAGATCCTGTACCACCTGGGCAAGGCTAATGTTGTAGCTGATCTCTGAGTCGCAGGGTGGAGAGCACCCCGTTGCGAGATGTGTGTTTGAGATTGACCGTGATAGCTCCGGTGTTGGACGCCATTCGTGGGGTACAGGCTGAGGCTGTGCAGCCTGAGATGCAGAAGAAAGAGCGAGTTGTTGGGTTGGTATCGGAGTTCGTTACCGATGGCCGGGGGCTTATGACATTTCAGGGGCGTATCTGGGTACCGTTTGTGGGAGGGACGCGTACCATTTTGATGGAAGAGGCTCATCGATCGAAGTTCTCGATCCATCCTGGAGCCACTAAGATGTATTTAGACCATAAGAGGGAGTATTGGTGGCCATGTATGAAGAGGGATGTTGTGTGGTTTGTGGAGAGGTGCTTAACCTGCCGTAGGGTTAAGGCCGAGCACCAGAGACCGCATTGTAAGTTGCAGCCGTTGGAGGTTCCCGAATGGAAGTGGGAACATATTACCATGGATTTTATCACCAAATGGCCAAGGACTGCTAGGAGAGTCGATGCAATTTGGGTGATTGTGGACAGGTTGACAAAGAGCGTCGACTTCCTTGCTATCAGTGAGAGCTCATCCGAAGAGAAGTTGGCAGAGATGTACGTGAGGGATGTGGTATCACGGCATGGAGTGCCGATCTCGATTGTCTCAGACCGAGATGTGCGTTTCACTTCCAGATTCTGGAAGAAGTTTCACGAGGAGTTGGGTACTAGGCTGCATTTTAGTACCGCATATCACCCCCAGACTGACGGAAAGAGTGAGCGGACGATTCAGACGCTCGAGGATATGCTCCGGGCTTGTGTGTTGGATTTCGGGGGGAGTTAGGACACATATTTGCCCTTGGCAGAGTTTTCCTACAACAACAGCCATCATTCGAGCATTGGTATGCCACCCTTTGAGCTGTTGTATGGGAGGAGGTGTCGGACCCCCATTTGCTGGGGAGAGGTCGGGCAGTGTGTTATGGGTAGTACAGAGATTGTGCTGCAGACGACTGAGCAGATACAGCAGGTCAGGCAGAGGTTATTCACCGCTCAGAGTCGTCAGAAGAGTTATACGGACAGGCGCCGGTCCGAGCTCGAGTTCCAGGTCGGCGACTTTGTACTCCTGAAGGTCTCTCCTTGGAAATGAGTGATCCGATTCAGGAAGAGGGGCAAGTTGGGGCCCCGTTATATCGGTCCTTTTCGGGTGATTGCAAGGGTAGGCAGGGTAGCCTACCGGTTGGAGCTACCTGCAGAGTTAGGTCAGATCCATGACACTTTCCACGTGTCGCAATTGCGGAAGTGTATAGCCGATGAGTCGGTAGTGGTACCATTGGAGGATATTCAGGTGGATGCGAGCCTGAATTATGCTGAGAGACCGGCGACAATCAGAGATCGGAAAATCAAGGTTTTGAGGAACAGGGAGGTACCTTTGGTTTTGGATCAGTGGCAACATCGGAAGGGATCCGAGATGACTTGGGAGTCAGAGTCGGAGATGCGAGGGCAGCATCCAGAGTTGTTCGAGGAATGAGACTTCGAGGGCGAAGTCTAGTTCTAGTGGGGGAGAATTGTAACACCCCGCGATTCAGGTGCATTTCTTTCATCCTTATTCTTTATTGAATTGTCATGTTTAGTCCTTGAGTGGAGGATGTATAGCAAGTGAGTACGCTGGGCGTACCAGAGGGGTACGTTGCGCATACTCACGCACTTAATTTGGACGCGGAGTCACCAAGGTACGCTGGGCGTACCTAGAGTTACGTCGGGCGTACCCGACCCAGGTGCAAAAACCCTAATCCTCCTTGTGCACTATTTAAAGGGTGTTATGGCTCATTCCTTAGCCTCCATATCAGTGAGTGAAACCCTAAAAGAGAGCCCTATCGTTCTTAGTGTGTGAGAGTGTTGATTTGAGCTTGTTGGTGCTTTAGTGGCTTGGTGAAGAAGGAGGAAAGGAGATCTTGGAGGCTAAAGCTTGAGGTGCCATTTTGGATCTGAGATCTACAGAGGAAAGAGCTACTCTTGGAGGTATAAAGTTCAAAACTTTCCTCTTCTTTTGGTTGTTGTTGTATGTGTCCTTTTTAGGGCTAAAAACGCCAAAGGTGGAGACTTTATGAGTGTAAAGTGCTCCATGGTCCGAGATCTGTCCCTTTTCAGTGTTATTAGTGATGTAGAGCCATAAAGTTCCCATCTTGGATGTTACTTTGGAGTCAAGCATGTGTTTAAGCCTTCTAGAGTTGAAGGATGGATCATTTTGGGAGTTAGTGACTTGTTCACCTATGCAAAGGCTTAAAGTCATCAACTTTATGGATTAAGGGGCTTAGAAGGGGACAGATCTAAAATATGGACGTAGGTCTTAACTGTTTAAGATCTCAAGAGCAAAAGGGCTAAAGCAGGGGAGTACGCCGAGCGTAATTCCTAGTACGCGCCGCGTACTGGGAGGCGCTCCCCGATTCTGAGGTGCAGCCGGGTACGCTCAGCGTACACATCTGGTACGCGCAGCGTAACCCGGAGAGTTGACTTTTGGTTGACTTTTAGGGTATGGTCTATTGTGGGGCCTTTGAGCTATGAGAGGGGTAAAATGGTCTTTTACCCTTCTGAGAGTGTCATAAAGAGAGCATAGTCTAGCCTTTGAGAGTTATATTAAATAGAGTGTTATTTTCATATGATTAGGCGGAGGCTAGGCCAGCATTTACCGAGTCAGAGATTTACCGAGATACCCGAGGTGAGTGTTCTCACTATACTTTACCTAGTGTGGTAATAGAGTTAAGAGACAGAGTATTATAGAGTTATATGCCAGTGTGATTCCATGTTATTATGTGTTGTGATTTATTGTGATATGTGATATGCATGATTCAGAGTTACAGAGTTGGGACTTTCGGGTCCCTAGAGTTAGGGCCAGAGGGCCCACAGAGAGTTAGGGCTGGAGGGCCCCACTAAGATACATTGACCAGAGGGTCAACAGAGTTATAGCCTCGAGTGGCTATTATGTGATTATTGTGGTATTTTGGGGAACTCACTAAGCTTATGCTTATAGTGTTCAGTGTTATGTGTTTCAGGTACTAGTGATGACCGCGGGAAGGCGCCGGCTTGATTCGTACACACATATGGGATTGGTTGTATTTTGATCTTGGGAGTCATTTATGAATTAAAAACATGATGTTATGAGATTTTATGAATGAATGGTTTTATTAAAATGTGTTTTCTATGGTGTTTGATTGTCTTTCACGTTCTTATCCTTCTTTTAATGAAGGGCTGACTCTGGATCTTCAAGTGGTGGTACCAAAGGTGTGTTGGAAACTCTGATCATGAACTCCTGCAAAATAAATAAAAATAAAAACGTAAACCTGAACTAAAACAAAAAAACAAAGAAAACTGGAAATTACTGGATTCACGTCGTGAGCCAATAAAGCTCATGTCGTGAATTCGGTATTGGAAGAAAACAAACTAAACTAAAAATAACTTTTTGCAGGTTTTACCCCACAAAAAGGATCGGTTAATTTAAAGCAAATAAATCAATAATTAAATAAGCCGTTCCCCGACAACGGCGCCAAAAACTTGATGTGCACAAATGTGACAACCATCAAATTTTGGTCAGGTCAAAGTCAAATAAAGTCAACAAGTCAAAACAGTCAACTCAATTAACCCTTGTGTACTAGGGCTTACATTAGGTAATTTCTATACAACTCGCTATTCTAATGAGAAATCATCAATTGAAAAGTTCGTGTATCTAAATTTCTTTAACCTAAAACTGCGGTAAGTAATGAACCAAACCGATAAAACAATGTTGCATACCCATCGGGAGTGTGTAGGACCCTTAAACATGGCTTAACGGGGTTTACGAACCTTGCGTTTCGAAGCCGGACACTCACAAATGTCACACATGAAACCTCTCTCAATCGTTTTCACTCTATCTCTATTTAGAATCTCTCTCAAATCTCTCCTAAATCTCTCTATGTATGAGAAATCTCTCTAAGTATGTGAAATCTCTCCCAAATCTCTCCACGTATGTGAAATCTCTCTAAGTATGAGAAATCTCTCCAAGTATGTGAAATCTCTCCCAAATCTCTCTAAGTATGAGAAATCTCTCCCAAATCTCTCCACATATGTGAAATCTTTCCCAAATCTCTCTAAGTATGAGAAATCTCTCCAAGTATGTGAAATCTCTCCCAAATCTCTCTCAAAAGTTCCTTAATCTTTTTATAGTCTTTCAGGCCATCCCGACCCTTAACCAGGTCAAAAACGGCTTGAAACGGGGTAAAAACGAGTAAACTAGGCTTAAGGACCCGAAACCCACTCTATAGGGCCGAACCCTCTTAGAGCCGAAAGTCCCCTCTTAGGAACCGAACTTGTCAGAACCAAACTACCCTATCTCGGACTGAAGTCTCGCATTGACCAAACCCTACCTTCGCCTTCGCCTCCTACCCCTTTCGCTCCATTTCGCTTTCGGGCTATTTTGGGGCATCCCACCTTCGGTCCATGACCAGAAGGGACCGAAACTTGGCCAGGACCGAGAGGTCTCGCAGAAAAGCTTTTTCTTCCCGGTTTTCGACTAGTTTTACATTTTAGGCCTGTTTTTAATTAGTTTAACGCGAGATTTTCACCCAAAACTTTTTTTTAACATATAAGGCTCCATAATTTTGAGGATAAATCTTATCCAAGAATAGTGGGTGAAGTACAAGAGGTGGAGTGTTGACTTTTCTTTAGTTTATGACACAAGCAACCACCCACACCCACTCAATGACCAGCCACACTCCTTCCACCATACCTAGATCATGTCAATGTACTTTATCATGATTTCCAGCCATTTCCCACGTTCTTAGAGATGGAACATCCATCCTCTCTCCTCACACTTCATTTATTCTCTCATTTTCCACCAAGAATCACACTCCAAACTCTCTCATCTTTCTCTCTCAATTTCAAGAACTTCAAGGCATACTCCAAGGCTTTTCTCATCAATTTGGTAAGTATCATAATCTCTCTTATGATTATTACACATCCTCCTACTCAAAAGCATAGATTGCTTACACAAATTCCATCACATTAGTGTTAGATTCTCGAATCTTCAAGCAATCCTCCAAGTGTTCTTGAGGTAAACACTTCTCTTCTTCAACATTCACCCACTGAAATCATATAAGGTGAGTTCATACCCCTATCTTTTCATGATTTCTTAAGTTTTAAGAGGGGAGGGGGGGGGGGGGGGGGGGAATACAAGTTAAAACACCAAGAACACAACAAAAACTTTTCCAACAGCTTTCATCAGCAAACGTTTAACTCTATTCACGGACTGTTTTGCTCAACTTAAACATTTTAGTTTTCAAAACTGTATTAGATACAAATAGTTCAGGTTTATAGCTTTAAAATGACTACTTGCACATCTCCATACGATTTTTCTACAATTTATGGTGATTTTTACAAAACAACCTATCATTTCAAGAACAAATCCGGACCAGTCTGTGAATATGGACATTTTAACACAAGTTAAAGACTTCCAAAAATCATAATAAAAATTAGGATTAAACTAGACACATTTTATGAACTCTCAAAATTTATGGATTCAGTTTTTGATTTCATATGATTTTTCTATGATTTTTCTAAAACAGTGCAGAAAGGTTAAAAACTAGTTAACAACTTATAACTTTCATAACACTTTGTATTATTTTGAGCAAAGTGTATAACCATAAGTTCTAAATAATGAATGTGTTTCCTTGTTATTTTATCATTATAAAATGAAATTTAGTTATTCATGATAAGGATTCTTCATTCATTTAAAACACATTAATAAGCTATAGTAAGCATAGTACATGGATTTTTACTACATGAGAAAGGTTTTACTCTCAAAACGAATGGCTTTTTCATATACTACATAATAGTGATAGTTTATGGACTCATAGCATTAATGTATTTTCATAGAAGGAATTCTTTTACAGTACAAACATTTTGGATAAACTATAACAGGTATAGTTTATGTATCATTTACATTTCAAACTTAATTACCAAACGTTTTCAGTTTAGTTCACGTAAATCTGTTAATGAATAAATTTGTGAGTCATTCCCTTCATGTTACCTTCATGGTAACAAAATCAAAAGTCCTGTAAATTATAACTAGAGTCTCTTGTAGGGAGAGCGTGATAGTTGTATATAGATCTATATTGGGTCTGACAAACCCGTACCTGAGCTGCTTGCAACAACTAGACCGGCAGGTCTGAGGTGACAAGTGTCATTTAACGGCGATGCCTGAAGAACGCCGTATTACGAGGCCATCTGAGTCTAGCATGGTTATAATAGCTCACATGTGGTATTAACAAATCATAAGATTTACAGGTTCTACTTTTAAATTAGCGAGTTAGAACACCAAAATCATGTCATTTGAGTAGCAACCATGAGTTTACAGCCCAAGAACATTCTTGGACCGTAAACACACCTTGATAGACCATAAACACCTTTTAAGGTGTTAAATTGCCCCTTAAACACCTCCAAAAGCTTCCATGAGTGCCTAGAACCTTGTATTCCTTCATGTGATGCACCAAACCATGCACAAATGAGCAACACTTGAGTTTACGGTTTGGGAAGGTCTCCCAAAACCGTAAACACCTCCAAAGGGTGTTTAAGTGCCCTTAACACCTTGTGTGGCTTAGAATTGTGTCTAGAACTTTGTATGCTTAACCTACAACCACCAAAACACATGAAGATTGGACCAAGCATGAGTTTACGGCCATAAACTCATGTGTTTATGGTAGTAAACTCCCCAAGGGTCCTTCAAGAACCGTAAACCCCTTTTCCAAGGTCAATTCAAGTCCCGATCACTTCCTAAGCCTTTGATTCAACTTTAGAACCTTCCCTTGTGCATTGTAAGACCTTTAAACATCCAAGAACACACCACCCATGAGTTTACGGCCATAAACTCATGGGGATATGGTCTTTGGATCGTAAACACCCATAAGGGTTTACTCTTGAAGAGTAAATTCCTTATCTAGGCCCTACACACCTTTAGATGCAATCCGGATCATTCCTAACGCTTGATATAAAGTGTTTTTGCACCTCGGAGTGTATTTTCTTATTTAATTAGTAGTTCAAAGTCTAATTAGATACAATTATGTATCTCCTTATGTTACATAGGAACCTCGCGCGTGTTCAAGCCCTAAGCTGACACTTAGCATCTTACCCGACACATTTCTCGTCTGGTGAGTTCATACCCCTACACCATTTTCCGTGTTTTTCATGTTTTCAGGGGCGGAATACAAGCATAAGTACAAGGAAACTTGTACTCAAAACTTATTATTTCGTATGAAATGTTACATGTTTAGTATGCTTTTTACACTGAAATCTGTATTAACCAACCGTTTAACTTGCAGAGCTAGTTTTCAAACTAATTGTGAAACTTATTATAAAATGTTATATTTTATATTTCAAGAAGGATTTCATGCCATTCATAAAAGTAGATTTTTCCGTATTATTACTTGTAAATTCATTATTCTTAAGATTGGAGACACGTCCTCTGAAACACTTCACAGAGATACGTGAGTGGAGGACCGCCCATGTAACCAGAATCTCTTAGAAGGAGAGCGTGAGTTGAGAGTATAGATCTATACGGGGCTTACTACCCCACACCTTGCTGCTAGCTACAGTGGGACCGACAGGTCTATGGGTGACAAAAGTCATAAATGATACTAGTCCTGTTACGCGCCATATCTAGTTTTATCGTATGGTTATGGAACTCGCAACTTAGATAAGGCAGATTTACTCTTAGGTAATAATGAACCTAGTGAACTAACCTCAAAGTAATAACTGTTTTGATTACTAGAGGGTATTGGTAATACCCTTAGGTATTAGTTCATAACCTACTTGTTAGTTTTATATACGTGTTAAAACTAATGCACTTTCCAAGGATAACCAAAATTTCAGGGAAACTTTACATAACATTGCAAGTATGGTAGATACTTGTACATTTCATTCAGGATCAATAACCAACCACCTACTTTTAAGGAAAATAAGGGTTTTTCCTGGGATAACTTAACTTTTCATAAACAGGCTAATTAAAAAATGGATAACCAAAGTTCTTTTAAAACAAAATGTTCCTTTAAGTTTACAAGATGTTGTATCCCAAGAAAATCCCATCCATGGTCATCGGGATGTCTATGTTGAAAGAGAACCTAACCTGAAGAGTCGTTGGAACCTTTCGAATCATTCTATCATTCGAAGTAGGAGCAGGGGTAGCGGGCAGAGAATGGTATAGACAGAAGACCGTTCGACGATCCTACTTCTAATGTCATCCCCTTCTGTTCCCTCCCTGTTATTTTCTTATAAAAGAAGTTTGGTTATCCATTTGTTAATCAGCTTGTTTATGAAAAGTTAAGTTATCCTAGGAAAAACCCTTATTTTCCTTAAAAGTAGGTGGTTGGTTATTGATCCGGAATGAAATGTACAAGTATCTACCATATTTGCAATGTTAAGTAAAGTTTCCCTGAAAGTTTGGTTATCCTTGGAAAGTGCATTAGTTTTAACAAGTATATAAAACTAACAAGTAGGTTATGAACTAATACCTAAGGGTATTACCAATACCCTCTAGTAATCAAAACAGTTATTACTTTGAGGTTAGTTCACTAGGTTCATTATTACTTAAGAGTAAATCTCCATTATCTAAGTTGCGAGTTCCATAACCATACGATAAAACTACATATGGCGCGTAACGTGACCAATATCATTTATGACTTTTGTCACCCGTAGACCTGTCGGTCCCACTTTAGCTAGCATCAAGGTGCGGGGTAGTCAGCCCCGTATAGATCTATACACTCAAGTCACGCTCTCCTTCTAAGAGATTTCTGTTACAGGGGCGGTCCTCCACTCGCGTATCTCTGTGGAGTGTTTCAGAGGACGTGTCTGCAATCTTAAGAATAACGAATTTACTAGTAATAATACGGAAAAATCCAGTTTTTTGAATGGCATGAAATCCTTCATGAAATATAAAATATAACATTTTATAATAAGTTTCACAATTAGTTTGAAAACTAGCTCTGCAAGTTAAACGGTTGGTTAATACAGATTTCAGTGTAAAAAGCATACTAAACATGTAACATTTCATACAAAATAATAAGTTTTGAGTACAAGTTTCCTTGTACTTTTGTTTGTACTCTCCCCCTGAAAACATGAAAAACACGGAAAATGGTGTAGGGGTATGAACTCACCAGACGAGAAATGTGTCGGGTAAGATGCTAAGTGTCAGTTTAGGGCTTGAACACGCGTGAGGTTCCTATGTCACATAAGGAGACACATAATTGTATCTAATTAGACTTTGAACTACTAATTAAATAAGAAAATACACTCCGAGGTGCGAAAACACTTTATATCAAGCGTTAGGAATGATCCGGGTTGCATCTAAAGGTGTGTAGGGCCTAGATAAGGAATTTACTCTTCAAGAGTAAACCCTTATGGGTGTTTACGGTCCAAAGACCATATCCCCATGAGTTTATGGCTATAAACTCATGGGTGGTGTGTTCTTGGATGTTTAAAGGTCTTACTGTAACACCGTAAATTTCAAGACAAAATTTTCATTTAAAATAATCATTTTAATCTTAGAACACTTGTTTAAAATTTCATTCATAATTGAATTACAAAACATAGCTTCATTTTCACTTGCATAGAAAACCAGGATCCTCCAAAATATGACTCTTTCTCTGGTGTGTACAATCCAGCCGGTGCCGTCCCATGATACTGAAAGAAACCTGAAAACAACATAACACAAAACACTGTAAGCACGAAGCTTAGTGAGTTCCCCAAAATACCACACACATAACACATATAAGCCACTCGAGGCCATAACTCTATGGGTCCGTGCACCCAAACTCTGTGAACCCTCAGGTTCTAACTCTGTGAACCTTCCGGTTCTAACTCTAGGAACCCTTCGGTTCCAACTCTGGAAACATGCACAGCATAAATCACATAGAAGTAATGCAGTACAACACATAGCATACACATAATATACACACACTAACACATAGCTCTGATTACCTACTCAAGGTAAAGTATAGTGAGAAGACTCACCTGGCAAGCAGAAAGCAGATATCTCCATACTTGAATCTCGAACTCGCCACCGCCTAACACGTAAGGCAAAACTCTCATGACTACAACTCTCGAGACTAGAATCAATCCTCTCAATGCACCCTCTTAAGGGTAAAAGAATATTTTACCCCTCTCTTGGCCCAAAGGCCACATCGCTGACCAAACCCTAAAAGTCAACGGTCAACCCTTGGTCAAAATCAAAGTCCTCAGTCAAAGTCAACCTCTGACTGACCCTACTCGCCGAGTCAACCCTATGACTCGCCGAGTTCCTATAATCAGAACTTCACTCAATCCGCGACCTAACTCGCCGAGTCACTCCGAGACTCGCCGAGTCCAACAACTCTGAGTCCACTCGCACACAACTCACCGAGTCATCCCTTGACTCACCGATTCTCGACTCAACCAGGGAATATCGGGACTCTTCGACAAGACTCGCCGAGTCCAAGAATAGACTCGCCGAGTCTAAGACTATCATCAACCTACTCGCCGAGTTGTTCATACAGCTCGCCGAGTTCCAGGCCATCTTCATCCAACTCGCCAAGTTGTTCTTCCAACTCGCCGAGTCCCAGCTCATCTTCAAGCAACTCGTCGAGTCCACTCATGTGACTCGCCGAGTACCACCGGTCTGAATCCACTCAGAAGCATTCCAGGCCATGCAAATGATCCAAAACATAGGTCTAGTCTCATACAACTCATCCATCACGTAAAGTGGCAAACTTTACGTGAATCCAAAGAGATCTAGGACTTATTCACTTATAACTAGGGTTTGGGACATGCAAGCTTCACTAAACAGTCCAACACAGGGACTTTCATGCTCTCTGATTCTTCTCCATTTCAGATCTGAGGTAGCAACCTCAGATCTAACCTCTAGACTTCCAATTTCATCCATAGACAAGATCCCACAAACCCCAAAATGAAGAAACAACATACAATCAGTCCAAGAACGAGATATTACCTCCAATGGACGCCCCAACTGCAATGAAATTCGAATCCAAGCAAAGCCCCTTGCCCCAAGCCTTCAATCTCACAAGATTCCTTCAACAAACTCCTCCAATGCTCCAAATACGCTCCAATCTTCTTCAATCACACTTTCTAGGGTTTCTGGACTTCAAGAGGGAATAAAGAGGCTGGGGGAAGGATATAATGTTCTTTAAATAGGGCTCAACCCCGAGAATTAGGGCTTTCTCCACTCAGTGCCTACTCGCCGAGTCCATCTCATCGACTCGCCGAGTCGGCTGCTTAACACGCGACCAAGCCGCGACTCTACTCGCCGAGTCCATCCATGGACTCGCCGAGTCGCTCTTTCCCAAATAACACTTTTAGCCCTTCAACTCTACTCTTGCTATTCCGGGATGTTACAATTCTCCCCCACTTATATTAGGCTTCGCCCTCGAAGCCTACAGCAACTCAACTCCAAGGATATTACCACAACGCTCCACCGGGCGTTAACCGGCCCAGGTCTCTCAAGGCATAAATATCGAAACTCGAACATACTTTCCCCTCCTTCACGGTGTCCTGATCACCATCTCGAACCGGGCATCGACTGTACCCCTGATCATCATTCTCAATAACCGAGAATTACCCAAGATGCAACTCTGCTCTAAATCTCAACGATCACTCGACCCATAAGGGTTAGGAAACCATGAACCACCGGATCCCCGATCCAAAGCCCACTTTATCCATTCCGGAATGACTGAGAGACCCATTCTCACTCTCAGAGCAACTCTCACGAGTTCTCCTCTTGCAATCACATACAAATGCTGAACTAGCCCCAACACCCACAGGTTGGAAGACCCGATACACTGATGATATCCTCAAACATCCCCCCCCCCCAGGATGAACCACTGATACATACCCAATACCCTGATCAGAATCACACTGAGAGTCTAGGATTCTCTCCCTGGATCCCCTCCGAGCCTCCTGGCTCTACACCCGTGGAATCCCTTCCGCGTCCTCAGCAGACATCTCATCATGATGTCATTCCATACCACTGTAACAGACACAGCGTTCAACCCTCATACTCTAAATCATCCATTCGCACTACTACCTTCACTTCCGTGAACCAACACTTCCCCCCCCCCTCCTGGGGTTACATACCTTTCTCTTCCCTTACCTAGGGAAATCCACTTGACAACCTTGCCACTACTCCATGTATCGCACATGCTCTGGATCTGCTCGCAAGGACTCTCGGGTCCATGCGTTACCTCTCCTCAGCAAATGAGGGTCCGACACCACCTCCTATACAACAGCTCAAAGGGCGGCATACCAATGCACTAATGATGGCTGTTGATATAGGACAACTCAACCAGGGATAATTATGTGCCGCAGCTTCCTCCGAAATCTAATACACATGCCCGAAGCATGACTTCGAGCGTCTGAATCGCTCACTCGCTCTGGAGTGTCCTCAGACAACCTCATGATAAGCTCTAGCTCATTTCTCATATCCCTCTTCGAGACTGAGCACCAGGTTAGCTTTTGACTCCACAGCTGAGCCTCCAAAGGTCACCCATAACATGATCCAAACATCTCACTAACCTTTTCCCCGTGACCACTCTCCTTGCCCAGTGACACGCAAGTCACGAAATCCTCTTTTCCTCATGCGAGAAGAATACGATCCAATCGAGGATCGTCTCAGCTCTGATCTCCGGTTTCTGCTGCGCATATCCCTTACGCATCTCACCGCATCTCACGACAGAGACGGAGACCCCCGTCTCGCCCACGATTCAACATCCAGGCTCCAAAGACTCAATACTAGGGCTACTCAAACCCAAAACTCTTCCACATCATAAACTGCTCGGAAAACATTCCAACATCACATTCTCTTGCCATCTAGTGAGTACTGCGACTCCACACAGTATCACAACACCCTCTGAATAGTGAGTACTACGGCTCCCCGCAGTATCACAACACCCTCTGACTAGTGAGTACTACGGCTCCCTGCAGTATCACACACCCTCTGACTAGTGAGTACTACGGCTCCCCGCAGTATCACAACACCCTCTGACTAGTGAGTACTGCGACTCCCCGCAGTATCACACACCCTCTGACTAGTGAGTACTACGGCTCCCCGCAGTATCACAACACCCTCTGACTAGTGAGTACTGCGACTCCCCGCAGTATCACAACACCCTCTGACTAGTGAGTACTACGGCTCCCCGCAGTATCACAACACCCTCTGACTCCACTAGCTCGTGCTCCGCAGTCTATCATCAGTGGCTACCCATACTCGACTCGAATATCCATCACAGACTCTGGAGGCAATCAACATAACAAATGCCCACCCTTGCGAAAGTCCACTCTCTCAAATAATCTCCCTGGATGCCCATACTCGAAGGGCTCCCACTAGATCCATAGATACTTGATATACCACAAGTCGATTCAATTCAAGATTCACGAGTAACTCCGAAATACAGATATCATACCCGGATATCTCAGAATACCCCAACAGAACATCACAAGATCCTACCACAACCACCGATCTCCTGCCCCAAGCATCATATAGACACAATAATACATTTCCTCTGAACCCCAAAATTAGATCTGCATTTTCCAAATTGCAATCTCGGTGTATCCAATTTCTCAATTGGAATACAAGAAAACACTAACGCTACTAAATACACTGATAATTCTCCGAACCCATTTTCCACCGCTCAAAATCCAAACAAGGATACACATACCGACCCAGGAGTTGGCTGCCTAATCATTCTCTATCTACTTGCAACAACACCAAACACCTGCCGTGGAGACATTCATCCTTCTCATCAAGTACTTCCCGCATTAACTCACTCTGACCCCTTTCCTCGATCACCGACATCTCTGGTCTCATGATTTCTTACAGCATATCTCTATACTCCACTTATAACTACTCTTGACAAATCTCTGCTTTCTTACATACTGTACCCGGTTCTCCCCCACTTAGGGTTCGAACCATCACCAATTAGCACACAACCAACCCACAACTATTTTTTTTTTCACCAGCGAAATCGCACCTGCCCTAGGAAAGTGCTACACAACGCCCGATAATTCTCCCTTAAGGAAATCAATCAACCCCCTATACTCTGAACCTCTGATGAACTCCTCAAGAACTTCTCATCACTACTGCCTCTAGTCATTCCAAATCTCATACCAACCTAGCACTAAGCATCTCAACTGCTCAATAACATCCCTGGCTCATAGACTGAACCGCAAAATCATCGTACCTCTCACCTCAACTCATCAACCAACGCTCCAACACCGAAATTGTCCCAAGGACAGGGACCCACTCCCAACATAGATGAAAACTCTCTGCACTGCAAAACTCGACTGAACTCCCCACTGATACCACTACAACACATCCTACTATTCTCAAATAGGTGTGGTGTGGTCCTCGACTACCTCAGTGCCTGCTCATGATAAGTCACTACCTCGCGGCACACATGCTACCTGATACTCTGGGAGAAATCATCACCGATAACGACCTGCAGGGTTTACCCCCAAACCCAAAACTAAAACATCAGGCCTCTCGTGTCTTGCACACGAACATAAATAGCACCACCCACATAGAAGGTGACCTCTCCTCTATCGACTGATTGCTCAACTCAGACCGAAATTCTCCTCTCCCTCTAACTCCTTACCAAAATACTCTGATAGGCACTCGACTTCCTTCTCGAGGGACGCCTCTCCAAACTCAATCATGGCCTACAGGCCTAAAACCCATAGCGTCCAATCTCTACCTCATCAATCATGACCGGATAACAAGATAATCACAAGCATCATTCACTACGAACCATGGTACTCATCCCATGACATCCCTTCTCAATATGCTCCGGTGTATGGTACCCGAACCATAGCATCACTCCTTAATCTGCTCCGATGTATGGTACTCAACCATAACATCACTCCTCAATCTGCTCCGATGTATGGTACTCAACCATAACATCACTCCTCAATCTGCTCCGATGTATGGTACTCAACCATAACATCACTCCTCAATACGCTCATTAGAATCTTCAGAATACTCCCTGTATCAAGTATGGGTCCTCTGCTTTCAGTAGTACGGGCCCATACTACCTGCCACATCTACCCATACTTTCCACACGGACTATCCTGGAGCTCCTAAGTAGCTGCTCGACCTTCTAGTTCACCAATTCCGTCGCGCGCTCGCTCCCTAGCGAAATTCTCTACCCTGCCAGTGCACTCATCTGGCTAAGGTTACTCCCTAGGCTCTTCCCAGATTCCCACACTTCTCTGCCATCAGCTGCTGAAGAGCTCCTAATGATGCCAACCATCTACCTCCTGAATATCGTCATATTCGCTTGGTAGCTGACTCCCATCATCGAGAGTTCCACAAAGCACGAAGCAAGCAGCATTCGAGCATCGAAGAATATATATGACTCACTCTGGGTGATAACTCCGCTTGCTCTGCTCCTCCTCGGAAGTACCACCGAACTCTGCAACTCTTCCCCTCGCGGGCTCTAACTAATCTTTCTCCAAGTACCACAGTACTCATCTTGGTATCTCCCCTAGATTACTCCTCTACTCAAATCCCTTAAAGGATTCCAATCAAATATCCTCACTCATCATATACTCAAAAGCACATCACATATCACAGAAATTCCTAGGCTAAGGCATCACAAATCAGGCCACTCTAGTCCTAATATATGGAATACCTAGCCTGTCTCTAGCATGCAATAATATCTCATAAAGTGCATCATAAATATCTCATAACACAAAAGTAAGGGTATTTTGGGAAATCACCGTTCGGGCTCTGGCTGATTGTACACACTGCTCTTTCTCGTTTTCTCTTTGAACTCTTATTCGCTTTAGAAAATTATTTCTTTGAAAACCTTTCTCACTTCTTCCTCAGTTTGAGTCCAGAATTACCCGAAGGCGCATCCGAATCCCTCAAACCAAGGCTCTGATACCAACTTGTAACACCGTAAATTTCAAGACAAAATTTTCATTTAAAATAATCATTTTAATCTTAGAACACTTGTTTAAAATTTCATTCATAATTGAATTACAAAACATAGCTTCATTTTCACTTGCATAGAAAACCAGGATCCTCCAAAATATGACTCTTTCTCTGGTGTGTACAATCCAGCCGGTGCCGTCCCATGATACTGAAAGAAACCTGAAAACAACATAACACAAAACACTGTAAGCACGAAGCTTAGTGAGTTCCCCAAAATACCACACACATAACACATATAAGCCACTCGAGGCCATAACTCTATGGGTCCGTGCACCCAAACTCTGTGAACCCTCAGGTTCTAACTCTGTGAACCTTCCGGTTCTAACTCTAGGAACCCTTCGGTTCCAACTCTGGAAACATGCACAGCATAAATCACATAGAAGTAATGCAGTACAACACATAGCATACACATAATATACACACACTAACACATAGCTCTGATTACCTACTCAAGGTAAAGTATAGTGAGAAGACTCACCTGGCAAGCAGAAAGCAGATATCTCCATACTTGAATCTCGAACTCGCCACCGCCTAACACGTAAGGCAAAACTCTCATGACTACAACTCTCGAGACTAGAATCAATCCTCTCAATGCACCCTCTTAAGGGTAAAAGAATATTTTACCCCTCTCTTGGCCCAAAGGCCACATCGCTGACCAAACCCTAAAAGTCAACGGTCAACCCTTGGTCAAAATCAAAGTCCTCAGTCAAAGTCAACCTCTGACTGACCCTACTCGCCGAGTCAACCCTATGACTCGCCGAGTTCCTATAATCAGAACTTCACTCAATCCGCGACCTAACTCGCCGAGTCACTCCGAGACTCGCCGAGTCCAACAACTCTGAGTCCACTCGCACACAACTCACCGAGTCATCCCTTGACTCACCGATTCTCGACTCAACCAGGGAATATCGGGACTCTTCGACAAGACTCGCCGAGTCCAAGAATAGACTCGCCGAGTCTAAGACTATCATCAACCTACTCGCCGAGTTGTTCATACAGCTCGCCGAGTTCCAGGCCATCTTCATCCAACTCGCCGAGTTGTTCTTCCAACTCGCCGAGTCCCAGCTCATCTTCAAGCAACTCGTCGAGTCCACTCATGTGACTCGCCGAGTACCACCGGTCTGAATCCACTCAGAAGCATTCCAGGCCATGCAAATGATCCAAAACATAGGTCTAGTCTCATACAACTCATCCATCACGTAAAGTGGCAAACTTTACGTGAATCCAAAGAGATCTAGGACTTATTCACTTATAACTAGGGTTTGGGACATGCAAGCTTCACTAAACAGTCCAACACAGGGACTTTCATGCTCTCTGATTCTTCTCCATTTCAGATCTGAGGTAGCAACCTCAGATCTAACCTCTAGACTTCCAATTTCATCCATAGACAAGATCCCACAAACCCCAAAATGAAGAAACAACATACAATCAGTCCAAGAACGAGATATTACCTCCAATGGACGCCCCAACTGCAATGAAATTCGAATCCAAGCAAAGCCCCTTGCCCCAAGCCTTCAATCTCACAAGATTCCTTCAACAAACTCCTCCAATGCTCCAAATACGCTCCAATCTTCTTCAATCACACTTTCTAGGGTTTCTGGACTTCAAGAGGGAATAAAGAGGCTGGGGGAAGGATATAATGTTCTTTAAATAGGGCTCAACCCCGAGAATTAGGGCTTTCTCCACTCAGTGCCTACTCGCCGAGTCCATCTCATCGACTCGCCGAGTCGGCTGCTTAACACGCGACCAAGCCGCGACTCTACTCGCCGAGTCCATCCATGGACTCGCCGAGTCGCTCTTTCCCAAATAACACTTTTAGCCCTTCAACTCTACTCTTGCTATTCCGGGATGTTACACTTACAATGCACAAGGGAAGGTTCTAAAGTTGAATCAAAGGCTTAGGAAGTGATCGGGACTTGAATTGACCTTGGAAAAGGGATTTACGGTTCTTGAAGGACCCTTGGGGAGTTTACTACCGTAAACACATGAGTTTATGGCCATAAACTCATGATTGGTCCAATCTTCATGTGTTTTGGTGCTTGTAGGTTAGGCATACAAAGTTCTAGACCCAATTCTAAGCCATACAAGGTGTTAGGGGCACTTAAACACCCTTTGGAGGTGTTTACAGTTTTGGGAGACCTTCCCAAACTGTAAACTCAAGTGTTTCTCAAGTGTGCATGGTTTGGTGCATCACATGAAGGAATACAAGGTTCTAGGCTCTCATGGAAGCTTTTAAAGGTGTTTAAGGGGCAATTTAACACCTTAAAAGGTGTTTATGGTCTATGAAGGTGTGTTTACAGTCTAAGAATGTTCTTGGGCCGTAAACTCATGATTGCTACCTAAATGACATTATTTTGGTGTTCTAAGCTCGTACATGCAAGTCCTTAAGTCTTTGCTAAACACTAGAAAGGATTTGGAAGGGTTTTGGGGCTTCAAAACCCCTTTAAGGGAGTTTAAGGTTTTGGGAGGTGTTCCGAAACCATAAACATAAGTTCTTGAGTGTTTTGGATGATTTAAACATATATTTGCATGCTTAACAAGTTAAACAACAAGCTAGGATAGATTACTTACGATTTTGGAGCTTGAGAGGGCGTTTTTGAATCAAAACTCGAGTTTTATACAGAGAGTAGAGAGAAAGTTATGAGGAGGTGGGAAAAAGCTCAAATGAAGTCACTCATCCTTTATATAAGGCTTGAGTTTGTGGCCAAGTGGGAATCCACCCAATACCGACGTTAAATGAGGTTTAAAATTTTACCCGATTAAATTGTCGTAACCCGACTTAGTTGTAACTAAAACTTTTCTAAGCGAATGTCGAGGGTCTTTTAATCGTGTTTCTAATGTGTTCCGACGCTTATGAAGTCAAAATAAAAGTCCCAATTTAGTTAACTTAATCCAAAAGTTAACGGAAAATTTTAATCAAAATAAATTTTATTAACGGAAACGGGATATACTGACGGAATTAATATCGGGTTGTCACATTATCCCCCCGTTAGAGGGAATTTCGTCCCGAAATTCAAAATTAAGATACAAATCATGGGTTTGGAAAGAGATGCGGATATTTCTGTTTCATTGAGTCTTCGCGCTCCCAAGTGAATTCGGGTCCCCGCTTGGCATTCCAGTGAACCTTCACTATCGGGATGCGACTCTGTTTCATATGTTTGATCTCTCTATCCATGATTTCGATTGGTTCGTCAACGAAGTTTAGGTTTTCGTTGATTTCGATCTCATCAAGGGGAATCACGAATGTTTCATCGGATAGACACTTTTTAAGATTTGAGATGTGGAATACAGGATGGATGTTGCTAAGCTCTTGAGGTAGTCGGAGTTTATAAGCTACGGGACCGATCCTAGCGACGATCTCGAAAGGTCCTATGTACCTCGGGTTAAGCTTTCCGCGCTTTCCAAAACGTATCATGCCTTTCTAGGACGAGACCTTTAACAGGACATGATCTCCAACCTGGAACTCCAGAGGTTTCCGTCGTTTATCGGCATAACTCTTCAGTCTGTCTCGTGAAGCTTTCAGTTGTTCTCAGATCTGGAGGATCTTCTTGGTGGTTTCGCGGATGATTTCAAGACCAATGAGAGCACTGTCGGGGACTCGACTCTTAGCTAGCTGCGTGTCCCCTTCCTCGGCCCAACATAAAGAGGATCTGCACTTGCGACCGTAGAGGGCTTCGAACGGGGCAGCCTTGATATTGTTGTGGTAGCTGTTGTTATACGAGAACTCGATCAAGGGTAGATGAATGTCCCACTACTTTCCGAAATCGATGACACATGCTCTCAACATGTCTTCTAAGGTTTGGATAGTTCTCTCACTCTGTCCGTCTGTCTGAGGATGATAAGCTATACTCATATCCATCTTAGTTCCAAGAGCTTTCTGAAGGGACTGCCAAAACCTTCAGGTAAACCTGCTATCTCGATTGGAGATAATGGACACAGGTACACCGTGCAGTCAGACTACCTCTTGGATGTAGATTCGCGTGAGTCTTTCCATCTTGAGTGATTCTTTAATTGGAAGGAAGTGAGCGGATTTTCTCAAACGATCGACAATTACCCAAATGGTATTGTACCCACTCGGAGATTTGGGTAACTTAGTGATGAAATCCATGGTAATCATCTCCCATTTCCATTCGGGTATCTCGGGCTGCTGGAGCAGACCCGAGGGTTTCTGGTACTCGACCTTCACCTTGGCGCAAGTCAGACATTTTCCCATGAATGTTGTGATTTCGGCTTTCATGTTTGGCCACGAATATTGCTTCTTGAGATCCAAGTACATCTTATCCGAACCTGGGTGCACAGAGTATCTGGTCGTGTGAGCTTCGTTCATAACAACTTCACTAAAACCTCCAAACTTTGGGGTCCAGATTCGATCCATAAAACAGTAGACTCCGTCACCTCTGTTCTCAAGATTCTTATCCATTCTCCTCAAGGCTTCGCTCGACACGTTCTCTAGTTTTAGAGCTTCCAACTGAGCTTCTCGGATTTGTGTAGATAAGTGGGAATGAATGGTCATTGTTAGAGTCTTCACTTTGCGGCTTGGACTTTCCTTTCGGCTAAGTGCATCTGGCACCACATTGGCCTTGTCGGGATGGTAGCGGACTTCGTACTCATAGTCACTGAGCAGCTCAACCCATCGTCGTTGCCTCATGTTTAAGTCCTTCTGATCGAAGATGTGCTGCAAGCTTTTATGGTCAGTGAAGATTGTGCACTTGGTTCCGGAAAGATAATGTCTCCAAATCTTCAGTGCGAAGACCACTGATCCTAACTCCATGCCGTGAGTGGTATAGTTGACTTCATGTGCCTTCAGCTGTCTCGAGGCATAAGCAATAACTTTTCCCCACTGCATAAGCACACAGCCTAAGCCCTGATTGGATGCATTGCAATAGATAACGAAATCCTCTGTCCCTTCGGGCAGGGACAGGATAGGTCCGCTGCACAAGGCTCGCTTCAATGTATGGAATGCAGTGTCCTTCTTTTCAATCCAACAAAAGGGTACACCTTTTTGTGTCAGAGTGGTTAAGGGTTTGGCGATTCTAGAAAAATTCTGAATGAATCTACAATAATAGCCGGCGAGACCCAAGAATTGATGGATTTTAGTACCGCATATCACCCCCAGACTGACGGAAAGAGTGAGCGGACGATTCAGACGCTCGAGGATATGCTCCGGGCTTGTGTGTTGGATTTCGGGGGGAGTTAGGACACATATTTTCCCTTGGCAGAGTTTTCCTACAACAACAGCCATCATTCGAGCATTGGTATGCCACCCTTTGAGCTGTTGTATGGGAGGAGGTGTCGGACCCCCATTTGCTGGGGAGAGGTCGGGCAGTGTGTTATGGGTAGTACAGAGATTGTGCTGCAGACGACTGAGCAGATACAGCAGGTCAGGCAGAGGTTATTCACCGCTCAGAGTCGTCAGAAGAGTTATACGGACAGGCGCCGGTCCGAGCTCGAGTTCCAGGTCGGCGACTTTGTACTCCTGAAGGTCTCTCCTTGGAAATGAGTGATCCGATTCAGGAAGAGGGGCAAGTTGGGGCCCCGTTATATCGGTCCTTTTCGGGTGATTGCAAGGGTAGGCAGGGTAGCCTACCGGTTGGAGCTACCTGCAGAGTTAGGTCAGATCCATGACACTTTCCACGTGTCGCAATTGCGGAAGTGTATAGCCGATGAGTCGGTAGTGGTACCATTGGAGGATATTCAGGTGGATGCGAGCCTGAATTATGCTGAGAGACCGGCGACAATCAGAGATCGGAAAATCAAGGTTTTGAGGAACAAGGAGGTACCTTTGGTTTTGGTTCAGTGGCAACATCGGAAGGGATCCGAGATGACTTGGGAGTCAGAGTCGGAGATGCGAGGGCATCATCCAGAGTTGTTCGAGGAATGAGACTTCGAGGGCGAAGTCTAGTTCTAGTGGGGGAGAATTGTAACACCCCGCGATTCAGGTGCATTTCTTTCATCCTTGTTCTTTATTGAATTGTCATGTTTAGTCCTTGAGTGGAGGATGTATAGCAAGTGAGTACGCTGGGCGTACTAGAGGGGTACGTTGCGCATACTCACGCACTTAATTTGGATGCGGAGTCACCAAGGTACGCTGGGCGTACCTAGAGTTACTTCGGGCGTACCCGGCCCAGGTGCAAAAACCCTAATCCTCCTTGTGCACTATTTAAAGGGTGTTATGGCTCATTCCTTAGCCTCCATATCAGTGAGTGAAACCCTAAAAGAGAGCCCCATCGTTCTTAGTGTGTGAGAGTGTTGATTTGAGCTTGTTGGTGCTTTAGTGGCTTGGTGAAGAAGGAGGAAAGGAGATCTTGGAGGCTAAAGCTTGAGGTGCCATTTTGGATCTGAGATCTACAGAGGAAAAAGCTACTCTTGGAGGTATAAAGTTCAAAACTTTCCTCTTCTTTTGGTTGTTGTTGTATGTGTCCTTTTTAGGGCTAAAAACGCCAAAGGTGGAGACTTTATGAGTGTAAAGTGCTCCATGGTCCGAGATCTGTCCCTTTTCAGTGTTATTAGTGATGTAGAGCCATAAAGTTCCCATCTTGGATGTTACTTTGGAGTCAAGCATGTGTTTAAGCCTTCTAGAGTTGAAGGATGGATCATTTTGGGAGTTAGTGACTTGTTCACCTATGCAAAGGCTTAAAGTCATCAACTTTATGGAGTAAGGGGCTTAGAAGGGGATAGATCTAAAATATGGACGTAGGTCTTAACTGTTTAAGATCTCAAGAGCAAAAGGGCTGAAGCAGGGGAGTACGCCGAGCGTAATTCCTAGTACGCGCCGCGTACTGGGAGGCGCTCCCCGATTCTGAGGTGCAGCCGGGTACGCTCAGCGTACACATCTGGTACGCACAGCGTAACCCGGAGAGTTGACTTTTGGGTTGACTTTTAAGGTGTGGTCTATTGTGGTGCCTTTGAGCTATGAGAGGGGTAAAATGGTCTTTTACCCTTCTGAGAGTGTCATAAAGAGAGCATAGTCTAGCCTTTGAGAGTTATATTAAATAGAGTGTTATTTTCATATGATTAGGCGGAGGCTAGGCCAGCATTTACCGAGTCAGAGATTTACCGAGATACCCGAGGTGAGTGTTCTCACTATACTTTACCTAGTGTGGTAATAGAGTTAAGAGACAGAGTATTATAGAGTTATATGCTAGTGTGATTGCATGTTATTATGTGTTGTGATTTATTGTGATATGTGATATGCATGATTCAGAGTTACAGAGTTGGGACTTTCGGGTCCCTAGAGTTAGGGCCAGAGGGCCCACAGAGAGTTAGGGCTGGAGGGCCCCACTAAGATACATTGACCAGAGGGTCAACAGAGTTATAGCCTCGAGTGGCTATTATGTGATTATTGTGGTATTTTGGGGAACTCACTAAGCTTATGCTTATAGTGTTCAGTGTTATGTGTTTCAGGTACTAGTGATGACCGTGGGAAGGCGCCGGCTTGATTCGTACACACATATGGGATTGGTTGTATTTTGATCTTGGGAGTCATTTATGAATTAAAAACATGATGTTATGAGATTTTATGAATGAATGGTTTTATTAAAATGTGTTTTCTATGGTGTTTGGTTGTCTTTCACGTTCTTATCCTTCTTTTAATGAAGGGCTGACTCTGGATCTTCAAGTGGTGGTACCAAAGGTGTGTTGGAAACTCTGATCATGAACTCCTGCAAAATAAATAAAAATAAAAACGTAAACCTGAACTAAAACAAAAAAACAAAGAAAACTGGAAATTACTGGATTCACGTCGTGAGCCAATAAAGCTCATGTCGTGAATTCGGTATTGGAAGAAAACAAACTAAACTAAAAATAACTTTTTGCAGGTTTTACCCCACAAAAAGGATCGGTTAATTTAAAGCAAATAAATCAATAATTAAATAAGCCGTTCCCCGACAACGGCGTCAAAAACTTGATGTGCACAAATGTGACAACCATCAAATTTTGGTCAGGTCAAAGTCAAATAAAGTCAACAAGTCAAAACAGTCAACTCAATTAACCCTTGTGTACTAGGGCTTACATTAGGTAATTTCTATACAACTCGCTATTCTAATGAGAAATCATCAATTGAAAAGTTCGTGTATCTAAATTTCTTTAACCTAAAACTGCGGTAAGTAATGAACCAAACCGATAAAACAATGTTGCATACCCATCGGGAGTGTGTAGGACCGTTAAACATGGCTTAACGGGGTTTACGAACCTTGCGTTTCGAAGCCGGACACTCACAAATGTCACACATGAAACCTCTCTCAATCGTTTTCACTCTATCTCTATTTAGAATCTCTCTCAAATCTCTCCTAAATCTCTCTATGTATGAGAAATCTCTCTAAGTATGTGAAATCTCTCCCAAATCTCTCCACATATGTGAAATCTCTTTAAAATCTCTCTAAGTATGAGAAATCTCTCCAAGTATGTGAAATCTCTCCCAAATCTCTCTAAGTATGAGAAATCTCTCCCAAATCTCTCCACGTATGTGAAATCTCTCCCAAATCTCTCTAAGTATGAGAAATCTCTCCAAGTATGTGAAATCTCTCCCAAATCTCTCTCAAAAGTTCCTTAATCTTTTTATAGTCTTTCAGGCCATCCCGACCCTTAACCAGGTCAAAAACGGCTTGAAACGGGGTAAAAACGAGTAAACTAGGCTTAAGGACCCGAAACCCACTCTATAGGGCCGAACCCTCTTAGAGCCGAAAGTCCCCTCTTAGGAACCGAACTTGTCAGAACCAAACTACCCTATCTCGGACCGAAGTCTCGCATTGACCAAACCCTACCTTCGCCTTCGCCTCCTACCCCTTTCGTTCCATTTCGCTTTCGGGCTATTTTGGGGCATCCCACCTTCGGTCCATGACCAGAAGGGACCGAAACTTGGCCAGGACCGAGAGGTCTCGCAGAAAAGCTTTTTCTTCCCGGTTTTCGACTAGTTTTACATTTTAGGCCTGTTTTTAATTATTTTAACACGAGATTTTCACCCAAAACTTTTTTTTAACATATAAGGCTCCATAATTTTGAGGATAAATCTTATCCAAGAATAGTGGGTGAAGTACAAGAGGTGGAGTGTTGACTTTTCTTTAGTTTATGACACAAGCAACCACCCACACCCACTCAATGACCAGCCACACTCCTTCCACCATACCTAGATCATGTCAATGTACTTTATCATGATTTCCAGCCATTTCCCACGTTCTTAGAGATGGAACATCCATCCTCTCTCCTCACACTTCATTTATTCTCTCATTTTCCACCAAGAATCACACTCCAAACTCTCTCATCTTTCTCTCTCAATTTCAAGAACTTCAAGGCATACTCCAAGGCTTTGCTCATCAATTTGGTAAGTATCATAATCTCTCTTATGATTATTACACATCCTCCTACTCAAAAGCATAGATTGCTTACACAAATTCCATCACATTAGTGTTAGATTCTCGAATCTTCAAGCAATCCTCCAAGTGTTCTTGAGGTAAACATTTCTCTTCTTCAACATTCACCCACTGAAATCATATAAGGTGAGTTCATACCCCTATCTTTTCATGATTTCTTAAGTTTTAAGAAGGGAGGGGGGGGGGGGGGGGGGGGGAATACAAGTTAAAACACCAAGAACACAACTAAACTTTTCCAACAGCTTTCATCAACAAACGTTTAACTCTATTCATGGACTGTTTTGCTCAACTTAAACATTTTAGTTTTCAAAACTGTATTAGATACAAATAGTTCAGGTTTATAGCTTTAAAATGACTACTTGCACATCTCCATACGATTTTTCTACAATTTATGGTGATTTTTACAAAACAACCTATCATTTCAAGAACAAATCCGGACCAGTCTGTGAATATGGACATTTTAACACAAGTTAAAGACTTCCAAAAATCATAATAAAAATTATGAATAAACTAGACACATTTTATGAACTCTCAAAATTTATGGATTCAGTTTTTGACTTCGTATGATTTTTCTATGATTTTTCTAAAACAGTGCAGAAAGGTTAAAAACTAGTTAACAACTTATAACTTTCATAACACTTTGTATTATTTTGAGCAAAGTGTATAACCATAAGTTCTAAATAATGAATGTGTTTCCTTGTTATTTTATCATTATAAAATGAAATTTAGTTATTCATGATAAGGATTCTTCATTCATTTAAAACACATTAATAAGCTATACTAAGCATAGTACATGGATTTTTACTACATGAGAAAGGTTTTACTCCAAAACGAATGGGTTTTTCATATACTACATAATAGTGATAGTTTATGGACTCATAGCATTAATGTATTTTCATAGAAGGAATTCTTTTACAGTACAAACATTTTGGATAAACTATAACAGGTATAGTTTATGTATCATTTACATTTCAAACTTAATTACCAAACGTTTTCAGTTTAGTTCACGTAAATCTGTTAATGAATAAATTTGTGAGTCATTCCCTTCATGTTACCTTCATGGTAACAAAATCAAAAGTCCTGTAAATTATAACTAGAGTCTCTTGTAGGGAGAGCGTGATAGTTGTATATAGATCTATATTGGTTCTGACAAACCCGTACCTGAGCTGCTTGCAACAACTAGACCGGCAGGTCTGAGGTGACAAGTGTCATTTAACGGCGATGCCTGAAGAACGTCGTATTACGAGGCCATCTGAGTCTAGCATGGTTATAATAGCTCACATGTGGTATTAACAAATCATAAGATTTACAGGTTCTACTTTTAAATTAGCGAGTTAGAACACCAAAATCATGTCATTTGAGTAGCAACCATGAGTTTACAGCCCAAGAACATTCTTGGACCGTAAACACACCTTGATAGACCATAAACACCTTTTAAGGTGTTAAATTGCCCCTTAAACACCTCCAAAAGCTTCCATGAGTGCCTAGAACCTTGTATTCCTTCATGTGATGCACCAAACCATGCACAAATGAGCAACACTTGAGTTTACGGTTTGGGAAGGTCTCCCAAAACCGTAAACACCTCCAAAGGGTGTTTAAGTGCCCTTAACACCTTGTATGGCTTAGAATTGGGTCTAGAACTTTGTATGCTTAACCTACAACAACCAAAACACATGAAGATTGGACCAAGCATGAGTTTACGGCCATAAACTCATGTGTTTACGGTAGTAAACTCCCCAAGGGTCCTTCAAGAACCGTAAACCCCTTTTCCAAGGTCAGTTCAAGTCCCGATCACTTCCTAAGCCTTTGATTCAACTTTAGAACCTTCCCTTGTGCATTGTAAGACCTTTAAACATCCAAGAACACACCACCCATGAGTTTACGGCCATAAACTCATGGGGATATGGTCTTTGGATCGTAAACACCCATAAGGGTTTACTCTTGAAGAGTAAATTCCTTATCTAGGCCCTACACACCTTTAGATGCAATCCGGATCATTCCTAACGCTTGATATAAAGTGTTTTCGCACCTCGGAGTGTATTTTCTTATTTAATTAGTAGTTCAAAGTCTAATTAGATACAATTATGTATCTCCTTATGTTACATAGGAACCTCGCGCGTGTTCAAGCCCTAAGCTGACACTTAGCATCTTACCCGACACATTTCTCGTCTGGTGAGTTCATACCCCTACACCATTTTCCGTGTTTTTCATGTTTTCAGGGGCGGAATACAAGCATAAGTACAAGGAAACTTGTACTCAAAACTTATTATTTCGTATGAAATGTTACATGTTTAGTATGCTTTTTACACTGAAATCTGTATTAACCAACCGTTTAACTTGCAGAGCTAGTTTTCAAACTAATTGTGAAACTTATTATAAAATGTTATATCTTATATTTCAAGAAGGATTTCATGCCATTCATAAAAGTAGATTTTTCCGTTTTATTACTTGTAATTTCATTATTCTTAAGATTGGAGACACGTCCTCTGAAACACTTCACAGAGATACGTGAGTGGAGGACCGCCCATGTAACCAGAATCTCTTAGAAGGAGAGCGTGAGTTGAGAGTATAGATCTATACGGGGCTTACTACCCCACACCTTGCTGCTAGCTACAGTGGGACCGACAGGTCTATGGGTGACAAAAGTCATAAATGATACTAGTCCTGTTACGCGCCATATCTAGTTTTATCGTATGGTTATGGAACTCGCAACTTAGATAAGGCAGATTTACTCTTAGGTAATAATGAACCTAGTGAACTAACCTCAAAGTAATAACTGTTTTGATTACTAGAGGGTATTGGTAATACCCTTAGGTATTAGTTCATAACCTACTTGTTAGTTTTATATACGTGTTAAAACTAATGCACTTTCCAAGGATAACCAAAATTTCAAGGAAACTTTACATAACATTGCAAGTATGGTAGATACTTGTACATTTCATTCAGGATCAATAACCAACCACCTACTTTTAAGGAAAATAAGGGTTTTTCCTGGGATAACTTAACTTTTCATAAACAGGCTAATTAAAAAATGGATAACCAAAGTTCTTTTAAAACAAAATGTTCCTTTAAGTTTACAAGATGTTGTATCCCAAGAAAATCCCATCCATGGTCATCGGGATGTCTATGTTGAAAGAGAACCTAACCTGAAGAGTCATTGGAACCTTTCGAATCGTTCTATCATTCGAAGTAGGAGCAGGGGTAGTGGGCAGAGAATGGTATAGACAGAAGACCGTTCGACGATCCTACTTCTAATGTCATCCCCTTCTGTTCCCTCCCTGTTATTTTCTTATAAAAGAAGTTTGGTTATCCATTTGTTAATCAGCTTGTTTATGAAAAGT